>NC_139991.1:73655864-73941050 GCF_964263955.1 Coregonus lavaretus
TGTTGGCGGGTCTGAAGAAACAGCAGTCTGTGTTTACTCACAGCCGAGACATCAGTGACGCTGCAGTGAAAGCTAGCTACCTCATTGCTAATGAAATCGCAGTGGCTTCAAAACCATTTATGACTGTAAGTCGCTTTGGATAAAAGCGTCTGCTAAATGGCATATTATTATTATTATTATTTAGTGAGGGTGAATTTGTAAAAACATGCATGATGAAGGCAGCGGAGATTGTGTGCCCTGAAAAGCGGCAGGCTTTTGCAAATATCAGCCTGACAAGAAACACAGTTGCAGACAGGATTTCCGATCTTTCAGTGGATTTGGACAGCCAGTTGAAGCAAAAAGTAAAGTCATTTATTGCGTTTTCGGTTGCAATTGATGAAAGCACGGACATTACAGATGTTGCACAACTGGCCATTTTCATCCGCGGAGTTGATGACACATTGACCGTCACGAGGAGTTCGTGGAGTTGGTGCCGATGACAGATACAACGACAGCAGCTGATATTTTTACCGCACTCGTCGGCGCGCTGGACAGGGTCGGAGTGGACTGGTCCCGCGCTGTCAGCCTGGCTACAGATGGTGCGCCCTCAATGATCGGGAAAAAAGCAGGCGTTGTGACAAAGTTCCGAGAGAAAGTGCAATCTGCAAATGGAGGACGTGATTTTTTGACTTTTCACTGTATTTTGCACCAGGAGGCTTTGTGTTGCAAGTCATTAAAGATGGATAACGTCATGAAGGTGGTCATCCAAACTGTTAATTTCATCCGATCCAGAAGCCTGAATCACCGTCAGTTTGACAGCCTTCTCAGAGAGAAAGACCACATCTATGGCCTGCCATACCACACTGAGGTAAGATGGTTAAGCCGAGGTGCTGTGCTGAGGCGTTTCTTTGATTTACGAGAAGAAATTGAACAGTTCATGGAAGAAAAGGGCAAACCAGTGTTAGAATTTAATTCCGCAGAATGGATGCAGGACCTTGCATTTATGGTGGATGTTACAGAGCACCTGAATAACTTGAACAAACAGCTGCAAGGGTGCAACAAAGTTGTCACGCAGTATTATGACAGCATACGTTCTTTCAAGTTGAAGCTGTCATTGTGGGAGACGCAACTTGCCGGTGGTGATGCAGCTCACTTCCCCTGTCTGAAAAATGTGTGCGCGACCCAACATGTGACAGACATGAAGCGGTTCAAATATAAAATAACGGGACTGTTACGGGAGTTTGAGCAACGCTTTCAGATTTATGTTTATATGTTTTTATGTTGATGTGCTATTGTTTTTAATTGATTTTATTTTATTTGTATATTTAACCTATTCTTGACTCTGTGGTTCTTGCACTTGTTTGGGGAACAGGATTTCATTATTTTTATCTACATTTCTGCCTGAGAAATGACACCCTGATATAGTTCTGTGATCTGTGATATACTTCTGTGAATCACTGAGGCATTGTGTGTTTGTGTGTTCTTTGTCCTCAGAACTTTCAAATAACTTGAGGTGTTTTATGATTAATAGTGATGTTGTGCTTTTGGACACTGTCCTCAGGCTCCAGCTTTATGTTTATATGTTTTTATGTTGATGTGCTATTGTTTTTAATTGATTTAATTTTATTTGTATATTTAATCTATTCTTGACTCTGTGGTTCTTGCACTTGTTTGGGGAACAGGATTTCATTATTTTTATCTACATCTCTGCCTGAGAAATGACACCCTGATATAGTTCTGTGATCTGTGAAACAGTTCTGTTAATCACTGAGGCATTGTGTATTTGTGTGTTCTTTGTCCTCAGAACTTTCAAATAACTTGAGGTGTTTTATGATTAATAGTGATGTTGTGCTTTTGGACACTGTCCTCAGGCTCCAGCTTTATGTTTATATGTTTTTATGTTGATGTGCTATTGTTTTTAATTGATTTTATTTTATTTGTATATTTAACCTATTCTTGACTCTGTGGTTCTTGCACTTGTTTGGGGAACAGGATTTCATTATTTGTATCTACATTTCTGCCTGAGAAATCACACCCTGATATAGTTCTGTGATCTGTGAAACAGTTCTGTTAATCACTGAGGCATTGTGTGTTTGTGTGTTCTTTTTCTTTAGAATTTTCAAATAAACTTGACGTGTTTTATGATTAATAGTGATGTTGTGCTTGTACTATTTTGGACACACTGTCCTCAGGCTCCAGCTTTATGTTGTATGTTGATCGTATTAAAACAAAGAAAACAATCTGAAGTTGTTGTTTTTAAGTTATATATACCATGATTTTTCCGGTCCGGCCCACTTGGGAATAGATTTTCCTCCATGTGGCCCATGAGCTAAAATGAGTTTGACACCCCTGCTTTAAACTGTCAAGAGGAGTGAAACAAGGTTGTCCACTATCGGCATATCTATTTATTATGGCCATCGAGATGTTAGCTATTAAAATCAGATCCAACAATAATATCAAGGGATTAGAAATCCAGGGCTTAAAAACAAAGGTGTCATTGTACGCTGATGATTCATGTTTTCTTTTAAATCCACAACTAGAATCCCCCCATAGCCTCATAGAGGATCTAGATACATTTTCTAACCACTCTGGATTACAACCAAATTATGACAAATGTACTATATTACGTATTGGATCACTAAAAAATACAATTTTTACATTACCATGTAGTTTACCAATAAAATGGTCTGATGGTGATGTGGATATACTCTGTATATCCACATCACCATCAGACCATTTGGTTGCAATTTCAATTTAATCCTCCAGAAACAACAGAACAAATAATGCAACAAATATTGTGATTAAATTCAAACATACTAATTGATAAAAAACCTTTTTTTTTTGACAAAATGTTTAAAAAAGGTATAATCTTCGTAAATTATATCATCGGTAGGACTGGTGGAGTTATGTCGCACATGCAGCTAACAAAAACATATGGAAATGTCTGCTCTACCCAAAATTACAACCAAATAATTGCAGCATTACCGTAAAAATGGAAGAGGAAAGTGGAAGGGGGAAAAAGTAAAGAACTTGTCTGTCGGCCTTGCATTAAAGAACATAATTGGTTAAAGAAAACTGTGATAAATAAAAAAGTATACCAGTTTCATTTAAGGACCAAAGGATTGACAGCCGTCCCATATAGATTGCAAAATAGTTGGGAAGAGATTTTTGACATACAGATCCCATGGCATAGTGTTTATGAACTGACACGCAAAACGACACCGGATTCAAACCGGATGGACATCATGAAAATGATAGAAGAAGTTCAGGAGAAAAAACAAACAAAATATAATTATTGTAAAATAGACTGTGTCCATAAAATGTATACAGTAATTATAAGCTGGAAGTAGAGGCCTAAGCATTGTTGTTCACTAGTTTACTCCAATTAGGGAAATGGTGGTGGTGTTGGAAAGTAATAAAGGGGAATATATATTTTTTAAAGGATATGTACAGTGAGGGAAAAAAGTATTTGATCCCCTGCTGATTTTGTACGTTTGCCCACTGACAAAGAAATGATCAGTCCTATAATTTTAATGGTAGGTTTATTTGAACAGTGAGAGACAGAATGACAACAAAAAAATCCAGAAAAACGCATGTCAAAAATGTTATAAATTGATTTGCATTTTAATGAGGGAAATAAGTATTTCAGAAAGATCAGAAAGATTTCTGGCTCCCAGGTGTCTTTTATACAGGTAACGAGCTGAGATTAGGAGCCAACTCTTAAAGGGAGTGCTCCTAATCTCAGTTTGTTACCTGTATAAAAGACACCTGTCCACAGAAGCAATCAATCAATCAGATTCCAAACTCTCCACCATAGCCAAGACCAAAGAGCTCTCCTAGGATGTCAGGGACAAGATTGTAGACCTACACAAGGCTGGAATGGGCTACAAGACCATCGCCAAGCAGCTTGGTGAGAAGGTGACAACAGTTGGTGCGGTTATTCGCAAATGGAAGAAACACAAAATAACTGTCAATCTCCCTCGGCCTGGGGCTCCATGCAGGATCTCACCTCGTGGAGTTGCAATGATCATGAGAACGGTGAGGAATCAGCCCAGAACTACACGGGAGGATCTTGTCAATGATCTCAAGGCAGCTGGGACCATAGTCACCAATAAAACAATTGGTAACACACTACGCCATGAAGGACTGAAATACTGCAGCGCCCGCAAGGTCCCCCTGCTCAAGAAAGCACATATACAGGCCCGTCTGAAGTTTGCCAATGAACATCTGAATGATTCAGAGGAGAACTGGGTGAAAGTGTTGTGGTCAGATGAGACCAAAATCGAGCTCTTTGGCATCACCATCCCCACCGTCAAACATGGAGGTGGAAACATTATGCTTTGGGGGTGTTTTTCTGCTAAGGGGACAGGACAACTTCACCGTATCAAAGGGACGATGGACGGGGCCATGTACCGTCAAATCTTGGGTGAGAACCTCCTTCCCTCAGCCAGGGCATTGAAAATGAGTCGTGGATGGGTATTCCAGCATGACAATGACCCAAAACACACGGCCAAGGCAACAAAGGAGTGGCTCAAGAAGGCACATTAAGGTCCTTGAGTGGCCTAACCAATCTCCAGACCTTAATCCCATAGAAAATCTGTGGAGGGAGCTGAAGGTTCAAGTTGCCAAACGTCATGCTCGAAACCTTAATGACTTGGAGAAGATCTGCAAAGAGGAGTGGGACAAAATACCTCCTGAGATGTGTGCAAACCTGGTGGCCAACTACAAGAAACGTCTGACCTCTGTGATTGCCAACAAGGGTTTTGCCACCAATTGCTAAGTTGTGTTTTGCAGAGGGGTCAAATACTTATTTCCCTCATTAAAATGCAAATCAATTTATAACATTTTTGACATGTGTTTTTCTGGATTTTTTTGTTGTTATTCTGTCTCTCACTGTTCAAATCAACCTACCATTAAAATTATAGACTGATCATGTCTTTGTCAGTGGGCAAACGTACAAAATCAGCAGGGGATCAAATACTTTTTTCCCTCACTGTATGTATGTATGTATGCATGTATGTAAGTGTTTGTATGTATATGTATGTATGTATGTATGTGTGTGTATGTGTGTATGTATGTATGTGTGTATATATGTGTATGTATATATGTATATGTATGTGTATATATATATATATATATATATATACTGTATGTGTTATTTCATAGTTTTGATGTCTTCACTATTATTCTACAATGTAGAAAATAGTAAAAATAAAGAAAAACTCTTGAATGAGTAGGTGTGTCCAAACTTTTGACTGGTACTGTATACATATATATTTTTGAAAGGGAAGTGCACTGGGCCTTGACTGGCACAGCACCCCCACCCCCAAACTACTATGGGCCCCATATTGTGCAGGCACAGGGCAACAACGTGAATTAAATCATTGATTAATTCCTCAAGAACATGGGTGTCCAGATCGATCCCTTGATGACCCGAGCTGGAAAAACTCTCTTCCTCAAGACATCGAGGCGATCCAGAATAAAACTGGAGACATGGAAGCAAGGCTGAAAGCCACTGAACGGCTGCTAGTGGAGGACAGACATGAAGTTGAACTTCTGAAGAAGGACAATGCATGTAATGTAACATATTAGTTATCAATATGGCCATAATTTCAAAGCTATGAATTACTGTTATTAATGTGGTCAGTAGATTTATGTTATAACTTATATTTTAATAGTTCTTGAATTTAGGATGACATTCTTGGATAAGCAGAATAAAACATCGGGAGTCCAAGGTGGTATCCCTGCAGAGAGAGATTTAAGGTAATGCAGTCATTTTGGTTTGCACTAATGTTATTAGGGTTGAATAGTTCTTAAAGGGGATGTTCAGTATTTTACCACTTAATCTTAGATGGTTCTTCACCCTGAAAGGAGTCTTGGTACCAGTAGAAAAACGACCAAATCAACTGAAATCAACTATCACTTCCATTTATATTTAGCTAGCGTTGGCTAAAGTAGTGTAGTTGAAGTTTGTAGTGGCTAAAAACTGAACGATGGATTCCAGTTTCTACTCGCCCATACTTATAGAGTGAGAAACCATCTAACATTAAGTTGTAAAATACTGAACTTCCCCTTTAACCTCTGCTGTTCATATCATTACAGCTCAAGCAGGAAGGCTGAAATCAACAGATAACCAGCTAGACCAGTTGCTGAAATACAGTCAATGTATGCACAATAAACACAATTCACAAGTTAAAGAGAAAGCTAAAAGTTTATGGTTTCCATTATTATAAATGTAAAACATATTTTTGGTGATGAAAATGATAAATAGTCAAATCATAATCAAATCAAATGTTATTTGTCACGTGTCGAATACAAAAGGTGTAGACCTTACCGTGAAATGCTTACTTACAAGCCCTTAACTAACAATGCAGTTTTAAGAAAATAGAGTTAAGAAAATATTTACTAAATAAACTAAAGTAAAAAATTAAAAGTAAAAAAGTAACACAATAAAAATGCAATTGTCTCCTCCTTGTGAACAATAGGTGCCAGTAGGTACAAACATGTTTCAGTCCCTGTTTTCCTCCCTTATACCCACAGATAAACCAAAGGTAGCTTTTTCCATTGGATTTGAGGGTGTCTACAGAAGTGTCCAGATAAATATTGGCACCGGCTACAACACCAACACAGGTATTCTTTCTACGTTGTTTTCTTTTGCCACATCTGCTCTTCTCTTATTGTCTTCCAAGTAAAGGACTGCTTTACCTTCAGCTGCTTTACCTTCCTTTACCTTCAGCTGCTTTACCTTCAGCTGCTTTACCTTACTTTACCTTCAGCTGCTTTACCTTCAGCTGCTTTACCTTCCTTTACCTTCAGCTGCTTTACTTTCCTTTACCTTCAGCTGCTTTACCTTCCTTTACCTTCAGCTGCTTTACCTTCCTTTACCTTCAGCTGCTTTACCTTCAGCTGCTTTACCTTCAACTGCTTTAACTTCAGCTGCTTTACCTTCAGCTGCTTTACCTTCAACTGCTTTAGCTTCAACTGCTTTACCTTCAACTGCTTTACCTTCAGCTGCTTTACCTTCAGCTGCTTTACCTTCTTTTACCTTCAGCTGCTTTACCTTCATGTACCTTCAGCTGCTTTACCTTCATTTACCTTCAGCTGCTTTACCTTCAGCTGCTTTACCTTCCTTTACCTTCAGCTGCCTTACCTTCAACTGCTTTACCTTCCTTTACCTTCAGCTGCTTTACCTTCCTTTACCTTCAGCTGCTTTACCTTCTGCTGCTTTATCTTCAACTACTTTACCTTCAGCTGCTTTACCTTCAGCTGCTTTACCTTCAACTGCTTTAGCTTCAACTGCTTTACCTTCAACTGCTTTACCTTCAGCTGCTTTACCTTCAGCTGCTTTACCTTCTTTTACCTTCAGCTGCTTTACCTTCATGTACCTTCAGCTGCTTTACCTTCCTTTACCTTCAGCTGCTTTACCTTCAGCTGCTTTACCTTCCTTTACCTTCAGCTGCCTTACCTTCAACTGCTTTACCTTCCTTTACCTTCAGCTGCTTTACCTTCCTTTACCTTCAGCTGCTTTACCTTCAGCTGCTTTATCTTCAACTACTTTACCTTCAGCTGCTTCACCTTCAGCTGCTTTACTTTCAACTGCTTTACCTTCAACTGCTTTACCTTCAGCTGCTTTACCTTCAGCTGCTTTATCTTCAGCTGCTTTACCTTCAGCTGCTTTACCTTCAACTGCTTTACTTTAAGCTGCTTTACTTTCAACTGCTTTACCTTCAGCTGCTTTACCTTCAGCTGCTGTACCTTCAACTGCTTTACCTTCAACTGCTTTACCTTCAACTGCTTTACCTTCAGCTGCTTTACCTTCAGCTGCTTTACCTTCAACTGCTTTACCTTCAACTGCTTTACCTTCAACTGCTTTACCTTCAGCTGCTTTACCTTCAGCTGCTTTACCTTCAGCTGCTTTACCTTCCTTTACCTTCAGATGCCTTACCTTCAACTGCTTTACCTTCCTTTACCTTCAGCTGCTTTACCTTCATTTACCTTCAGCTGCTTTTCCTTCAGCTGCTTTATCTTCAACTACTTTACCTTCAGCTGCTTTACCTTCAGCTGCTTTACTTTCAACTGCTTTACCTTCAGCTGCTTTACCTTCAGCTGCTTTACCTTCAACTGCTTTACCTTCAGCTGCTTTACCTTCAACTGCTTTACCTTCAGCTGCTTTACCTTCAGCTGCTTTACCTTCAGCTGCTTTACCTTCAGCTGCTTTACCTTCAACTGCTTTACCTTCAGCTGCTTTACCTTCAGCTGCTTTACCTTCAGCTGCTTTACTTTCAACTGCTTTACCTTCAGCTGCTTTACCTTCAGCTGCTTTACCTTCAGCTGCTTTACCCTCAACTGCTTTACCTTCAAATGCTTTACCTTCAGCTGCTTTAAGAGGAACAGCACAAGTATGAATGTTGCTCTGTATAAATGTTCTGTAGAACGGTGTACAAACTGCTACTCTCTTCTGATGGAGATGATATGACGACCAATTGAGATACAGTCTATCTTCAACTGAGCGCACACACTCATGTTGTCGGCTCTCCATCATTCGCCACCTTCAATGGCTTCCTACTCTTTCTCATGTGAGGAGAAAGCTGAGAATCTGCGTCCCAAATGACACCCTAATACCTACATAATGCACTACTTTAGATGGGCCCTGGTCAAAAGTAGTGCACCATTTAGGACTCAATCTCTGTATCCTTACAACCAATTGTAGAGATCGCTAGAAGCATCGCATAAAACACATTAGCTGAATGCCATTTAGCAGATGTTTTTATCAAAAGCGACTTACAGTCATGTGTACCTACATTTTATATACAGGTGGTCCCAGGAATTGAACCCACTATCCTGGTATTGCAAGCGCAATGCTCTACTAACTGACCTACAAGTGAGTTCCAACTACCAGCACCTAACTTCCTCACAGCTAGAGTACTGCATCCCTCCACCAGAGGAGGGACGCAGTATACCTACGACTGCGTGGCCTCACACAGTTCCAACTCCATCATTAAGTTTGCTGACGACACGACAGTACACTCTTAGAAAATAAGGTGCTATCTAGAACCTAAAAGCGTTCTTCAGCTGTCCCCATAGGACAACCCTTTGAAGAACAATTTTTGGTTCCAGGTACAACTCATTTGGGTTATATGTAGAACCCTTTTCACAGAGGGTTCTACCTGGAACCAAAAAGGGTTCTCCTACGGGGACAGCTGAACCCTTTTGGAACCCTTTTTTCTGAGAGTGTAGTAGGCCTGATTACCAACAACGACGAGACGGCCTACAGGGAGGAGGAAGGCTCTCTGACGCTGTGATGCCAAGGAAACAACCTCTCCCTCAACGTCAGCAAAACAAAGGAGCTGATTGTGGACTCCAGGAGGAACCAGGCTGGGCACACCCCCATCCTCATCAATGGGGCCGCCGTGGAGACGGTCAAAAACGTCCTTGTCATAGACATCTCAGAGGAGCCGAAATGGTCAAACCACACGGACACCGTGGTGAAGAAGGCACGACAGCGACTCTTCAACCTCAGGATGCTAAAGAAATTTGGCCTGTCCCCGAGGGCCCTCACAGTGTTCTACAGGAGCACCATCGAGAGCATACTGTCGGGCTGCATCACAGCCTGGTACGGCTACTCCACCGCCGCGGACCGCAAGGCGCTACAGAGGGTGGGACGCTCAGCCAAACGCACCTTTGGGTGCACACTGCCTGCCCTCCAGGACACCTACAACACCAGGTGTCGCAGGAAGGCCAAGAAGATCATCAGGGACCCCAGCCACCTGAGCCATGGCCTGTTCTCCCCGTTTCCATCACTCAGACGTGGTCACGTACAGGAGCATCATGGCAAAAACTGTAAGGCTGGCCAATAGCTTCTACCATCAGTATAGATGGCAATACCATACCATAATAGCATAATAACATAGCATAGTACCATATCATACCATAATAGCATAATAACATAGCATAGTAACATAGCATAATAACATTGCATAATAACATAGCATAGTAACATAGCATAATATCATAGCATAGTAACATAGCATAATAACATAGCATGGTAACGTAGCATAATAACGTCACATAATAACATAGCATAATAACATTGCATAATAACATAGCATAGTAACATAGCATAATATCATAGCATAGTAACATAGCATAATAACATAGCATAGTAACATAGCATAATAACATAGCATAATAACATAGCATAATAACATAGCATAGTAACATAGCATAATAACATAGCATAGTAACATAGCATAATAACATAGCATAGTAACATAGCACAGTAACATAGCATAATATCATAGCATAGTAACATAGCATAATAACATAGCATAGTAACATAGCACAGTAACATAGCATAATATCATAGCATAGTAACATAGCATAATAACATAGCATGGTAACATAGCATAATAACATAGCATAGTAACATAGCATAATAACATAGCATAGTAACATAGCAAAATAACATAGCATAATAACATTGCATAATAACATAGCATAGTAACATAGCATAATAACATAGCATAGTAACATAGCATAATAACATAGCATAGTAACATAGCATAATAACATAGCATAGTAACATAGCATAATAACATAGCATAGTAACATAGCATAATAACATAGCATAGTAACATAGCAAAATAACATAGCATAATAACATTGCATAATAACATAGCATAATAACATTGCATAATAACATAGCATAGTAACATAGCATAATAACATTGCATAATAACATTGCATAATAACATAGCACAGTAACATAGCATAATAATATTAAAAATAACCACCACTAGTCAGTTACCTGCTCCCCTTTTTTGACTATCTGTTTTGCCATGTATGAATATGTTATTCATAGTGTTTCTATGGGCTAATAGCAGTAAGGCAAAATTCAATGTTTCAACAAATACTTTTAAAATATTTCTTGGGATACCTACAGGGGTCCTAACATTCTAAATCAAATAGCAAAATGATCCTTGGTATGACCATCTTACAAATTCCATATGTTAGCTTAGTAGAAACCCAGCAGCCCGCCCTTAGACCTTAGGTTTTTTTAAAAGACACATTGTTACACTTGGACTACAACAGGTTTGGGCCCCAGTCTCAGGATAGCGTTTGTAAAAGACAAAATATACTAAATGTAGCTGCAAGGTTAGGGAGTTGGACTCAACACTACAGTGGATATGGAGCTATTTCATGTGTAGAACAGTAGGCTTTGTGTTCAATCATTATTTTAATCTTCCACAATGTGCCCAAATGTACCATCTGTCTTTTCCTATTTCTGTGTACTGGCATCATTATCGTCTGACTCATTCCTGCATCGTCAACACTCAGGTGGCCCGGTACTTGAATGACACCCCCACTGGGTAAAAGTACAACCCATCCAACAGGGAGGAAATGGCAGCACGCATCATTTCCAACCTCACACAAAATGGATCTCCCTTTGCAGGCACACAGGATAGCACAAGATAGTCACTTGATAGCAATTGCGTTGCAAATCAGAGTGCTCCAAAGCACGAAACGTGCCACTATCCAATTATAACCCAGCCACAAAGCCCCTGAGACAGAAACGCTAGCCTAGCTCCACACACTGGCAACGAGGAGGTTTCAGATATGTGCACAAGATTGCCAGATGTAGGCCAGGGGAGCACAGCAAGCTGGATCGGGAGACCCAAGGTAAGGCCTTATGCATGCGATATAACCACTCTGTGACATTGTCATTACCATTACCGTCAGCTCAGTGACGGCGATGACACATTGAAGTGAAGCTGATGACGTCCTATAATCGGAGGTGACAACGAATAATCGCTGCCCTTGGTCTGTATGAATACAAAATCTGGCTTTAGAAAGGAGATAATCATCACTGTTCAAATAGCACCACATGGTGCTTCGATGTAGGCACTCTTAACAACCATATGGTTAGCTGCCGTCACGTTTGCTAATTCTTCTGGAGTGAACGAGAGGTCTGACTCAAAACCTGGCGTTTCGCATCTGCGGGTGGGAGAAAGGAATCAGTCGAGGTTCCTGTGGTGCTGTGCTCTCTCCCAGTGCTGTGTTTGTGCGTGTGTCTGTGGGAGGTGGCTTTTAGACGCTTCACTGAGCTCTCACATCAACCCGCTGTGCTGCTCGCCCTCCCCTCCTTTTCTCTGGCCACAGTCTCTGACATAGAAAGCAGCTTTGCACAAGGGCCTTTCACTTCCTGTAGAGTCACGAGCTTTCAGTTTCAAATCAGGCCGGAATACAAGCTAAATCATGTATGGCGTCTCAAAGGCACAGTCCATACCGTTTCCTGTTTGAAATAACGTGTTGGGTGACACTAGCAGATAGCTGTATAATTTATAGAGCAGACACAGGATTTTACTCCTCATGTTAGAGCTTTGTATCCACTATACAGTATATCTTTATTCTGTGTCTGGATTCTGAAATTGCAATGTGGAAAACCATTCATGTGCATGCATATAATGTTGTGGTTTTGGCACTAAAGGATCTGTCTGAGATCTTTCATAATCCTTCTATGTGTCATATTCTTCAGATTACTTTAGCAATATGCTATTTTAAGGAATGTACCTTTAAGTAGTATTCTCCCACTTATAACATAAGTTGAATATATTACATTAAAAATATTAATGGTCATCTACACATTATAATCTCCTCATGATAAAAATAGAGGTACTGATATACAGTGGCTTGCGAAAGTATATGCTTGTCACATCTAGCCACTGGGATTTCTGCCCATTCTTCAAGGCAAATCTGCTCCAGCTCCTTCAAGTTGGATGGGTTCCACTGGTGTACAGCAATCTTTAAGTAATACCACAGATTCTAAAATTGGATTGAGATCTGGGCTTTGACTAGGCCATTCCAATACATTTAACTGTTTCCCCTTACACCACTTGAGTGTTGCTTTAGCAGTATGCTTAGGGTCATTGTCCTGCTGGAAGGTGAACCTCTGTCCCAGTCTCAAATCTCTGGAAGACTGAAACAGGTTTCCCTCAAGAATTTCCCTATATTTAGCGTCATCCATTATTCCTTCAATTCTGACCAGTTTCCCAGTCCCTGCCGATGAAAAACATCCCCACAGCATAATGCTGCCACCACCATGCTTCACTGTGGGGATGGTGTTCTCGGGGTGATGAGAGGTGTTGGGTTTGCGCCAGACATAGCGTTTTCCTTAATGGCCAAAAAGCTCAATTTTAGTCTCATCTGACCAGAGTACCTTCTTCCATATGTTTGGGGAGTCTCCCACATGCCTTTTGGCGAACACCAAACATGTTTTCTTATTTATTTTTTTAAGCAATGGCTTTTTTCTGGCCACTCTTCCGTAAAGCCCAGCTCTGTGGAGTGTACGCTTAAAGTAGTCCTATGGACAGACACTCCAATCTCCGCTGTGGAGCTTTGCAGCTCCTTCAGGGTTATCTTTGGCCTCTTTGTTGCCTCTCTGATTAATGCCCTCCTTGCCTGGTCCGTGAGTTTTGGTGGGCGGCCCTGTCTTGGCAGGTTTGTTGTGATGCCATATTCTTTCAATGTTCAAAGTTTCTGATAATTTTTTATAACCCAACTCTGATCTGTACTTCTCCACAACTTTGTCCCTGACCTGTTAGGAGAGCTCCTTGGTCTTCATGGTGCCGCTCGATTGGTGGTGCCCCTTGCTTAGTGGTGTTGCAGACTCTGGGGCCTTTCAGAACAGGTGTATATATAGATCATGTGACACTTAGATTGCATACAGGTGGACTTTATTTAACTAATTATGTGACTTCTGAAGGTAATTGGTTGCACCAGATCTTATTTAGGGGCTTCATAGCAAAGGGGTTGAATACATATGCATGCACCACTTTTCCGTTATTTATTTTTTAAGTTAAGTTATTTTTTTCATTTCACTATTTTGTGTATGTCCATTACATGAAATCCAAATAAAAATCCATTTAAATTACAGGTTGTAATGCAACAAAATAGGAAAAACGCCAAGGGGGATGAATACTTTTGCAAGGCATATATAATTTATTTCAGGGTGTGCTGCAGCACCCTCAGGACCCCTACTTTGTATATATTTTTTGTCATTTAGCAGACACTCTAATCCAGAGCGATTTACATGAGCAATGAGGGTTAAGTGCCTTGCTCAAGGGCACATCGACAGATTTTTCACCTAGTCGGCTCGGGGATTAGAACCAGCGACCTTTCGGTTACTGGCACAACTCTCTTAACCACTAAGCTACCTCCTGCAGTTATGATTGGGCCCAATGACACAGGCAAAAGAGCCCAGCAACGTAAACGTTAGCAGTGTCATTCTGCTACTGTTGTTTGTTTTCTTTGCTGTTGCAGTGTTTCCACTTGCTTCTTTTATACATGCTGACTTCTAAATAATCTCTGAGAATTAGGGAAGTATCAGCCATATCAATTTGACTCACAATATGAATGTTTTATCAGCTTCACTGGGTTATTGACTAACCATATTTCAACCTTTGCAAGGCACTGTATTAGAGGTTTGTATTAGATATAAATATATAACTTAGTGAACACAGATCAACTATGTGTTATTATACCAAAATAGTATTGCAAGTAAGTAATTGAAGGAAAGGAGATGAGATGAAGTGTGGGAACATGGCTGAGGTGGTAACATGGCTGGGGTGGGAACATGGCTGAGGTGGTAACATGGCTGGGGTGGTAACATGGCTGGGGTGGTAACATGGCTGGGGTGGTAACATGGCTGGGGTGGGAACATGGCTGGGGTGGTAACATGGCTGGGGTGGTAACATGGCTGAGGTGGTAACATGGCTGAGGTGGTAACATGGCTGGGGTGGTAACATGGCTGAGGTGGGAACATGGCTGGGGTGGGAACATGGCTGGGGTGGTAACATGGCTGGGGTGGTAACATGGCTGGGGTGGTAACATGGCTGGGGTGGGAACATGGCTGGGGTGGTAACATGGCTGAGGTGGTAACATGGCTGAGGTGGTAACATGGCTGGGGTGGTAACATGGCTGGGGTGGTAACATGGCTGGGGTGGTAACATGGCTGGGGTGGTAACATGGCTGAGGTGGTAACATGGCTGAGGTGGTAACATGGCTGGGGTGGTAACATGGCTGAGGTGGGAACATGGCTGGGGTGGGAACATGGCTGGGGTGGTAACATGGCTGGGGTGGTAACATGGCTGAGGTGGTAACATGGCTGGGGTGGTAACATGGCTGAGGTGGGAACATGGCTGGGGTGGTAACATGGCTGGGGTGGTAACATGGCTGGGGTGGTAACATGGCTGGGGTGGTAACATGGCTGGGGTGGTAACATGGCTGAGGTGGTAACATGGCTGGGGTGGGAACATGCCAACAGTATAACTGGTGCAGGATAATTCAAGCAGGGACAGAGTCAATAGTGAAAGAGAGTCAACAATAACGAGCTACATGGCATAAATTGCACTACAGAAACAATGTGGATGTTATAGGGATAAACCTAAAAACTAAGGTACTTTTTACTACTACTACCACTACTACTATTACTAGGCCTACTACTAGCTTTGGGTGGCAACAGTTAGCAACTAAGATGCTTGCTAGCTCTGTGTTCTAAAAGAGACTTGCTTGGCAACATTCATCTTTCTCTGCTTGACAATAGAAAGTGTTGCATTGTGGATATTTGCAAAGAAGCTAGGAAGAGCTGATGTTTTCAAAGACCAAACTCAAATCTGTTTTCAAATAAGTTATAATAGTAATTATAAGACTCTCAAGTGGAATATTAGGACAATGCATTGTTAGTTTTACGAAGAACGGAACATGCACTTGAACATTTTCAGTTTTTTGTTGTTGTTGTTAAAGGTCCAATGCAGTCGTTTTTATCTGAATATCAAATCATTTCTGGGTAACAATTAAGTACCTTACTGTGATTGTTTTAAATTGGTCCTCTGTAGCTCAGCTGGTAGAGCACGGCGCTTGTAACGCCAAGGTAGTGGGTTTGATCCCCGGGACCACCCATACACAAAAAAAAATGTATGCACGCATGACTGTAAGTCGCTTTGGATAAAAGCGTCTGCTAAATGGCATATTATTATTATTATTAATTAAAATGGTCAAAAATAAACAACAATAGCTTCTTTACTCGCACTATCTGGGAGTGGTCTGTGGAAAGGGGAAAACTGAAAATTAGTTGTTATTGGCAGAGCGGTTCGGAACTCTCTTTCTTATTGGTCTATTAACAAATTTACCCCCTGGTGATGTCACCAGGCAGGCCAAAACATCAGGCAGGGCTTTTACATATACTATATGTGACTTGTGCTGGGGGGTGTTACCACTACACTAAAGCTCTGAACCAGTGTTTTGTTTTATGACATGACATGGTGTCCATTGTACAAATGACAGCAAAAAATATATAGCCATTATATACACGTTATTCAAATAGCATGCTAAGAGGACCTGTTGGGGAATGCGCAGTCATAAAACACCGTACACAAAATATGGCTTGACGTCTTCATGCTCTACCAAACAGTATTTTTGCACAGCGAAATTTGAGTCATGGAGAAAGATATACAGTATGTTATTATGTTGGGTTACGGCGAGACCACAATGGTTAACTGTCAACAAGGTGCAATAGTGCCATAGTCCCAAACACACTGTGACAATGATGTTTCAATCTATGTCAACCATTGCTCACCCTTTATACAACAGGTGTTGAAATGTTGAACCAACCACGTTATTAATGTACACACACAGGTAACATAGTACAGTATGTAAATTACAGTAAGGTAGTGTTAAGTTAAATGAAAATGTTCAATACTGCATAATATAATTACTTTACTAGCCACATCAGGTACATAACAATACCTCTATTACTAAGTAAATTATTGATAATTACATAATTGCTATCACTATGGCTACATAATAATCTCCAAATACTGCAACAACCTGTAATGGAATATCTGATCTCTATTTAATATGTAAGATAATAGGAGAAATCCCCAAAACATAGGAACACTAGCCATATACAGCACTGTAATAAAGACTTCTTCAAGTAGTACACATCAAAATAGCAACACTGCAAGATTAATGACGTCCTCCATCCACTCCTGCAGAACACAGGTTATGTTGCAAACACTATCACAGCTTATTGTGAAATAGACACAAATTACTTATCAGAAATTTGTCCAGTACACGATTTTCTTCAGAACATATTTGTGTACATTACAAAATTGTCTTACAAATTCCAATTTGTTGTGGCTAATGTTAGCTAGGTTAGCTAGGCTGCTAACGTTAGCTAGGCTAGGGGTTAAAGTTAGGGTTAGGGGTTAGGGTTAGGGCTATGGGTTATGGGTTAAGATTAGGGTTAGGGAACATGCTACCTAAGTAGTTAAATTGTTAAGGTTATGGTTAGCTAACATGCTGGCTAATTTGTTAAAATGTAGTGTTGGTAAGTAGTTGCAAAGTTGCTCATTAGCTAAAAAGCTAAAGTTGTCCATGATGTGATTTGAACTGTGTTCAAACTGTGTACGTGACCAATAAACGTATTTGACTTGATTTGAACATGCAACGTTTGGGTTGCTAGACCTTCATGACCCTATCGTTTTTGTCTTAAGTAACCTACAGTCTTTATCTGTAAAAGAAATGCACTGTATACAAAATCGTGTACTGGACACACAAAAAATTGACTTTTTCATGTGCCTGTCACGAATTTTGAATAAGTAATTTGTGTCTATTTCACCATAAGCTGTGATAGTGTGGTGTTGGTTGTGCAGAAATAGCTGTAGTGGTGCATTGATTGAGAGCTCATAAAGTAGGAGCCGATCAGCAGTACTACCGGCAGAGAGGTAACGAGGCCAAGTCCAGAATCAAAGGCAGTGGTATTTGAACCGTTTATCTCTCAGTCACCAATGATCCAGGGCTGTTAGAAGACTTATAGCCCAGGGATCATCAACTAGATTCAGCCGCGGGCCTTTTTTATTTCTTGAGCGGATGGACGGGGGGCCGGAACACAATAACAAATAATCTGTAGACTGCAAATTGATCACATCTCTCTTTTATGCGTGGATATATATAAATTAAGTTGGGAGCTGATTTCCGCAGGTTGGGGTACCCTGACCTAGACCATCTAGGCATAACGGACTGCTGGTGCGCTACGGGAGAGCTGCCAGAGAGCCAGACGACCTAGTTGATGTCATCAATATTGTGTCATTACCGTAATGGGTTTGGAGCGAGCAACGAGATTTCTCCACCTTTCACGGTTGCCGAAGGAAAAGAGCTTGGATCGTTTTAGTGTAATGAGTTAGTAGATTGGGTTCAGTGATCAATGCAGTTACCATCAAGTCTGGTTGACTGAGGATTTATTCAGTAAAATCCACTTATAGTCATGAGTTGTGGTAGTTGTGGTAATTGTGGTAGTTACGGTAGTTGTGGTAGTTGTGGTAGTTGTGGTAGTTGTAGTAGCTGCGGTAGTTTTGGTAGTTGTGGTAGCTGTGGTAGTTGTGGTAGTTGTGGTAGCTGCGGTAGTTGTAGTAGCTATGGTAGTTGTGGTAGCTGCGGTAGTTGTGGTAGTTGTAGTAGCTACGGTATTGTGATAGTTGTGGTAGCTGTGGTAGTTGTGGTAGTTGTGGTAGTTGTAGTAGCTACGGTAGCTGTGGTAGCTGTGGTAGTTGTGGTAGCTACGGTAGTTGTAGTTGTGATAGCTGTGGTAGTTGTGGTAGTTGTGGTAATTGTGGTAGTTGTAGTAGCTACGGTAGTTGTGGTAGCAGCGGTAGTTGTGGTAGCTGCGGTAGTTGTGGTAGTTGTGGTAGTTGTGGTAATTGTGGTAGTTGTAGTAGCTACGGTAGTTGTGGTAGTTGTGGTAGTTGTAGTAGTTGTGGTAGTTGTGGTAGTTGTGGTAGCTGTGGTTGTTGTGGTAGCTGCGGTAGTTGTAGTAGCTACGGTAGTTGTGGTAGTTGCGGTAGTTGTAGTAGCTACGGTAGTTGTGGTAGTTGTGGTAGCTGTGGTAGTTGTGGTAGCTATGGTAGTTGTGGTAGTTGTGGTAGCTACGGTAGTTGTAGTAGCTACGGTAGTTGTGGTAGTTGCGGTAGTTGTAGTAGCTACGGTAGTTGTGGTAGTTGTGGTAGCTGTGGTAGTTGTAGTAGCTACGGTATTGTGGTAGTTGTGGTAATTGTGGTAGTTGTAGTAGCTACGGTAGTTGTGGTAGCTACGGTAGCTGTGGTAGTTGTGGTAGTTGTGGTAATTGTGGTAGTTGTAGTAGCTACGGTAGTTGTGGTAGTTGTGGTAGTTGTAGTAGTTGTGATAGCTGTGGTAGTTGTGGTAGTTGTGGTAATTGTGGTAGTTGTAGTAGCTACGGTAGTTGTGGTAGCTGCGGTAGCTGTGGTAGTTGTGGTAGTTGTGGTAATTGTGGTAGTTGTAGTAGCTACGGTAGTTGTGGTAGTTGTGGTAGTTGTAGTAGTTGTGGTAGTTGTGGTAGTTGTGGTAGCTGTGGTAGTTGTGGTAGCTGCGGTAGTTGTAGTAGCTACGGTAGTTGTGGTAGTTGCGGTAGTTGTAGTAGCTACGGTAGTTGTGGTAGTTGTGGTAGCTGTGGTAGTTGTGGTAGCTATGGTAGTTGTGGTAGTTGTGGTAGCTACGGTAGTTGTAGTTGCGGTAGTTGTGGTAGTTGTGGTAGCTATGGTAGTTGTGGTAGTTGTGGTAGCTACGGTA
Organism: Coregonus lavaretus; assembly: GCF_964263955.1. Classification (NCBI taxonomy): domain Eukaryota; kingdom Metazoa; phylum Chordata; class Actinopteri; order Salmoniformes; family Salmonidae; genus Coregonus; species Coregonus lavaretus. The sequence goes on from NC_139991.1 coordinate 73,675,485, forward strand.
GTTGTGGTAGTTGTGGTAGTTGCGGTAGTTGTGGTAGTTGCGGTAGCTGTGGTAGTTGTGGTAGTTGTGGTAGCTGCGGTAGTTGTAGTAGCTACAGTAGTTGTGGTAGCTGTGGTAGTTGTGGTAGTTGTGGTAGTTGTAGTAGCTACGGTATTGTGATAGTTGTGGTAGTTGTGGTAATTGTGGTAGTTGTAGTAGCTACGGTAGCTGTGGTAGCTGTGGTAGTTGTGGTAATTGTGGTAGTTGTAGTAGCTACGGTAGTTGTGGTAGTTGTGGTAGTTGTAGTAGCTGCGGTAGTTGTGGTAGTTGTGGTAGTTGTGGTAGTTGTGGTAGCTGTGGTAGTTGTGGTAGCTGCGGTAGTTGTAGTAGCTACGATAGTTGTGGTAGTTGCGGTAGTTGTAGTAGCTACGGTAGTTGTGGTAGTTGTGGTAGCTGTGGTAGTTGTGGTAGCTATGGTAGTTGTGGTAGTTGTGGTAGCTACGGTATTGTGGTAGTTGTGGTAGTTGTGGTAATTGTGGTAGTTGTAGTAGCTACGGTAGTTGTGGTAGTTGTGGTAATTGTGGTAGTTGTAGTAGCTACGGTAGTTGTGGTAGTTGTGGTAGTTGTAGTAGTTGTGGTAGCTGTGGTAGTTGCGGTAGTTGTGGTAGCTGTGGTAGTTGTGGTAGTTGTAGTAGCTACGGTAGTTGTGGTAGTTGCGGTAGTTGTAGTAGCTACGGTACTTGTGGTAGTTGTGGTAGCTGTGGTAGCTACGGTAGTTGTAGTTGCGGTAGTTGTGGTAGCTGTGGTAGTTGTAGTAGCTACAGTAGTTGTGGTAGCTGTGGTAGTTGTGGTAGTTGTGGTAGTTGTGGTAGTTGTAGTAGTTGTGGTAGCTGTGGTAGCTGTGGTAGTTGTGGTAGTTGTGGTAGTTGTGGTAGTTGTAGTAGCTACAGTAGTTGTGGTAGCTGTGGTAGCTGTGGTAGTTGTGGTAGTTGTGGTAGTTGTGGTAGTTGTAGTAGTTGTGGTAGCTGTGGTAGCTGTGGTAGTTGTGGTAGTTGTGGTAGTTGTGGTAGTTGTGGTAGCTGAGGTAGTTGTGTTAGTTGTGGTAGCTTTGGTAGTTGTGGTAGCTGCGGTAGTTGTGGTAGTTGTGGTAGCTGTGGTAGTTGTGGTAGCTGCGGTAGTTGTGGTAGATGTGGTAGTTGTGGTAGCTGTGGATGTTGCAGTAGCTGCGGTAGCTGCGGTAGTTGTGGTAGCTACAGTAGTTGTGGTAGCTACGGTAGTTGTGGTAGCTACGGTATTGTGGTAGCTGTGGTAGCTGTGGTAGTTGCAGTAGTTGCGGTAGTTGCGGTAGCTGCGGTAGTTGCGGTAGTTGCGGTAGCTGTGGTAGTTGCGGTAGCTGCGGTAGTTGCGGTAGTTGTGGTAGCTGTGGTAGTTGCGGTAGTTGCGGTAGCTGCGGTAGTTGCGGTAGCTGTGGTAGTTGCGGTAGCTGTGGTAGTTGCGGTAGTTGCGGTAGCTGCGGTAGTTGCGGTAGCTGTGGTGGTTGCGGTAGCTGCGGTAGTTGCGGTAGTTGTGGTAGCTACGGTACCTTTATTTGTTATACATTGGCTGCATTTTGGAAATCGCAGATAAAAGTGATACAAGGAAACACAATACAGCCTGATAGAACATTTTGAAATAGCTGTGCTTCCGAAGCGAATCGATGTTGTTTTGGGTGTATAGAATCATTTATCTCCTAAAATACTCAATTTGGAAAATAAATCTCCTACCAACTGGCGTAGCGCTAGCCAAATGCTGTTACAGTAAACAAGACTAATGAAGGTAATGCTGAGAAAACAATGGAGAAAATATGCAAGTCATTGAAATAAAGGTCCTCTTTCCTCCTCACCCACCAACCGTTGGTAAGGAACCAGATAGTCCCATGTCGCTCAGTTGGTAGAGCATGGCGCTTGCAACGCCAGGGTTGTGGGTTTGATTCCCACAGGGGACAAGTATGAAAATGTATGCGCTAACTGTAAGTTGCTCTGTATAAGAGCGTCTGCAAAATGACTAAAATGTAAATGATGGAGAGGTGAAAGAGGAGGCAGATTAAATCAGTCTAACTGATTCAAATAACAAGCCAGGAAGTGCTTCAACACCTCCTGAGGTTACAACAAGAAACGGCCTCTGCTTTGTCGTTAGAAAGTGGATGTACGTACCAGGCTACACTAAGGAAAAGCCCATTTACAAACAGGACACAGAGATGGTGGGGGGGACATTCACATTATGCTAGGCTACACTAAGGAATAGCCCCTTTACAAACAGGACACAGAGATGGAGGGAGAAAACATTCACATTATGCTAGGCTACACTAAGGAAAAGCCCATTTACAAACAGGACACAGAGATGGGGGGAAAACATTCACATTATGCTAGGCTACACTAAGGAAAAGCCCATTTACAAACAGGACACAGAGATGGAGGGAGAAAACATTCATATTATGCTCTTTGTCTGTCCTGCTCCTCCCCGACTTCTCCTCCCCTCTCACTCTTCTTTGTGTTTCTCCACTCTCGTCTTGCGCCCTTCTGGCCCCCTCTCTCTGTCTCTCTCTCTCTCTCTCTCTCTCTCTCTCTCTCTCTCTCTCTCTCTCTCTCTCTCTCTTTCTCTCTCTCTCTTTCTCTCTCTCTCTCCTCTCTCTCTCTCCTCCCCCCCCTCTCTCCTCTCTCTCTCTCTCTCTCTCTCTCTCTCTCTCTCTCTCTCTCTCTCTCTCTCTCTCTCTCTCTCTCTCTCTCTCTCTCTCTCTCTCTCCAAGTTCACCGGGCCTCTCCAGCGTATTTCACTCATCTTTTGTAAAATATTATCCAGAGAGCTCAGGGATCCCTTTCATGCTATTGTCACACCATCTCCGAAGTCCCATCAAGCTGTCAATGGCGCTCGCTGAATTTATGAACACGCCGCCTTCAGTGGCTCCACCATCCGCCTGCAACACCCAACTCACCACATAATTAAATCAGAGGTAATGACCGGTGCCAAGCGGGGAGGGAGCAGACCTGAGAGTACAACTACTCCAGTGCCATTTTCAGTTTCCAGTCGTCTGGACGGTTTCTCTCCCTTCTCCTAGCTCCGCCGGCTGGCTTTAAAAAACAAGTGGGCATAAATTGAGAATGAGCTCGAATCTCCACCAGACCAAGGATAATTATGTTTCAATTATACATTCCCCTGTTGTATATTTGAAGAGAGTGGCCGAAGGACGCCCTCCTCACCATACCGATGTAACCTGTGTTAAGGCAATGAGTATTAGGCTACGGACACGTACGAAAACGCATCTGAATTTCATACTTGTACATTTTTGTCCGTCAAATGTTCAACTCACTTAAAACAAAATTGAACGATTTGCATACAGGCATACAACGGCAGACATATTATTACGTTTTTTTGACTGACAATCATCTCCATTGTCCATCATTCGTCAACAGTTGACTCCCATTTAAAAACCATTGTCTCAATCAGTAAATTTCGGACACAAAATCTCTGTGTGGTCATTGCTTTATGTGAAACATTTTAGGTTTCAAACAAATGATTGGAAGTCTGTGTGTAGCATGTGCAGTACCCTATCAACTGAGATTCAATAAGACGGGACGCTCCCAACAGCACTCTGCACTCATCCCTCCTCAGCAACCATCAGTACCACTCAACCAAAACACCATAAAACCATCCGTACCACTCAACCAAAACACCATAAAACCATCAGTCCTCCTACTAAACCAGCAAGCCTCACAGTCTCTCACTGGGCAAGTCTAAAATAGCTTCAACTAGCTGCCTTCCGCTACATCCATTAGACTTGTTTTATAGGATCAACATTGACAGATCTTTATAACCTCTTCAGTTCTTCAGTCCTCCACCTTCTAGTTGTCTCTTCCTCCCTGGAACATAATAGAACAATGACTGTCATTGATTGGCCAGATGGTCCACACTCCTTTTCCCAGAAGTTTCCCAAGGTAAAAGATGTCACCCTAAGGATCGGACCCTTTTTTTCCAATTTTGCCTAAAATTACATACCCAAATCAAACTACCTGTAGCTCAGGACCTGAAGCAAGGATATGCATATTCTTGATACCATTTGAAAGGAAACACTTTGAAGTTTGTGTAAATGTGAAATTAATGTAGGAGAATATAACACATTAGATCTGGTAAAAGATAATACCAAAAAACAAACATGCATATTAATATTATGTTTTCATCATCTTTGAAATGCAAGAGAAAGGCCACAATATAATATTGCAGTTTAGGCGCAATTTAGAGTTTGGCCAGATTTCTTATTTATTTTTATTTTTATTTCACCTATATTTAACCAGGTAAGCCAGTTGAGAACAAGTTCTCATTTACAACTGTGACTTGGCCAAGATAAAGCAAAGCAGTGCGATAAAAACAACAACACAGGGTTACACATGGGGTAAAACAAAACATAAAGTCAAAAAATACAATATAAAATCTATATACAGTGTGTGCAAATGTAGCAAGTTATGGAGGTAAGGCAATAAATAGGCCATAGTGCAAAATAATTACAATTAGTATTAACACTGGAATGATAGATGTGCAAGAGATGATGTGCAAATAGAGATACTGGGGTGCAAATGAGCAAAATAAATAACAATATGGGGATGAGGTAGTTGGGTGGGCTAATTTCAGATGGGCTGTGTACAGGTGCAGTGATCGGTAAGCTGCTCTGACAACTGACGCTTAAAGTTAGTGAGGGAGATAAGAGTCTCCAGCTTCAGAGATTTTTGCAGTTCGTTCCAGTCATTGGCAGCAGAGAACTGGAAGGAATGGCGGCCAAAGGAGGTGTTGGTGTCACGATCGTCTAACAGAGATGAGGACCAAGGCGCAGCGTTGCAGGCAAACATACTCTTTATTAGAGACACGATCAAAAAACAACAAAACGATAACGTGACAGTTCACGGTCTAACACAACAGACTAGAAACAAGATCCCACAAACTCTGTGGGGAAACAGGCTGCTAAAGTATGGTTCTCAATCAGAGACAACAAGCAACAGCTGAATCACGTTGCCTCTGATTGAGAACCACACTGGCCAACATAGACAAACAATACTAGAATGTGAAACCTAGAACAAAACACACCTCTTCAAAGGGGATGACACTCTAGATCCAAACTGTTACAGACCTATATCCATCCTGCCCTGCCTTTCAAAAGTATTTGAAAGCCAAGTTAACAAACAGATCACCGACCATTTCGAATCTCACCGTACCTTCTCCGCTATGCAATCCGGTTTCCGAGCTGGTCATGGGTACACCTCAGCCACGCTCAAGGTCCTAAACGATATTATAACCGCGATCGATAAAAGACAGTACTGCGCAGCCGTCTTCATCAACCTGGCCAAGGCTATCGACTCTGTCAACCATCGAATTCTTATCGGCAGACTAAATAGCCTTGGTTTCTCTAATGACTGCCTCACCTGGTTCACCAACTACTTCTCAGATAGAGTTCAATGTGTCAAATCGGAGGGCCTGTTGTCTGGACCTCTGGCCGTCTCTATGGGGGTGCCACAGGGTTCAATTCTCGGGCCGACTCTATTCTCTGTGTATATCAATGATGTTGCTCTTGCTGCTGGTGAAGCTCGGATCCACCTCTATGCGGACGACACCATTTTGTATACATCTGGCCCTTCATTGGACACTGTGTTAACAAACCTCCAAACGAGCTTCAACGCCATACAACACTCCTTCCGTAGCCTCCAACTGCTCTCAAACACTAGTAAAACTAAATGCATGCTCTTCAACCGAACGCTGCTTGCACCCGCCCACCCGACTAGAATCACTACTCTCGGCGGGTCTGACCTAGAGTATGTGGACAACTACAAATACCTAGGTGTCTGGTTAGACTGTAAACTCTCCTTCCAGACCCCACATTAAGCATCTCCAATCAAAAGTTAGATCTAGAATCGGCTTCCTATTTCGCAACAAAGCCTCCTTTACTCATGCTGCCAAACATGCCCTCGTAAAACGGACTATCCTACCGATCCTTGACTTCGGCGATGTCATTTACAAAATAGCCTCCAACACTCTACTCAGCAAATTGGATGTGGTCTATCACAGTGCCATCCGTATTGTCACCAAAGCCCCATAGACTACCCACCACTGTGACCTGTACGCTCTTGTTGGCTGGTCCTCACTACATATTCGTGCCAAACCCACTGGCTCCAGGCCATCTATAAATCACTGCTAGGCAAATCCCTGTCTTACCTTAGCTCACTGGTCACCATAGCAACACCCACCCGTAGTCTGCGCTCCAGCAGGTATATCTCACTGGTCATCCCCAAAGCCAACACCTCCTTTGGCCGCCATTCCTTCCAGTTATCTGCTGCCAATGACTGGAACGAACTGCAAAAATCTCTGAAGCTGGAGACTCTTGTCTCCCTCACTGACTTTAAGCGTCAGTTGTCAGAGCAGCTTACCGATCACTGCACCTGTACACAGCCATTCTGAAATTAGCCCACCCAACTACCTCATCCCCATATTGTTATTTATTTAGCTAATTTGCACCCCAGTATCTCTATTTGCACATCATCTTTTGCACATCTATCATTCCAGTGTTAATACGAAATTGTAACTATTTTGCACTATGGCCTATTTATTGCCTTACCTCCATAACTTACTACATTCGCACACACTGTATATATCTTTTCTGTTTGTATTTTTGACTTTATGTTTTGTTTACCCCATATGTAACTCTGTGTTGTTGTTTTTATCGCACTGCTTTGCTTTATCTTGGCCAGGTCGCAGTTGTAAATGAGAACTTGTTCTAAACTGGCTTACCTGGTTAATAAAGGTTAAATAAAATAAAATAAATAAAAATTGCATAGCGGAGAAGGTACGGTGTGATTCGAAATGGTCGGTGATCTGTTTGTTAACTTTGCTTTCAAAAACTTTTGAAAGGCTGTATGGATATAGGTCTGTAACAGTTTGGATCTAGAGAGTCACCCCCTTTGAAGAGGGGGATGACCGCGGCAGCTTTCCAATCTCTGGGGATCTCAAACGTTACGAAAGAGAGGTTGAACAGAGAAAGGGTCCAGATTGTCTAGGCCAGATGATTTGTAGGGGTCCAGATTTAGCGGCTATTTCAGAACATCAGCTGTCTGAATTTGTGTGAAGGAGAAGCAGGGGAGGGGGGCATGGGCAAGTTGCAGCAGAGGGTGCAGAGCTGGTGGCTTGGGTAGTGGTAGCCAGGTGGAAAGCATGGCAGCCGTAGCAAAATGCTTGTTGAAATTCTCGATTATTGTAGATTTATCGGTGGTGATAATGTTTCCTAGCCTCAGTGCAGTGGGCAGCTGGGAGGAGGTGCTCTTATTCTCCGTGGTCTTTACAGTGTCCCAAAACCTTTTGGAGTTAGTGCTACAGGATGCAAATTTCTGTTTGAAAAAGCTAGCCTTTGCTTTCCTAACTGCTTGTGTATATTGGTTCCTAACTTCCCTGAAAAGTTGCATATCGCGGGGCTATTTGATGCTAATGCAGTACGCCACAGGATGCTTTTGTGCTGGTCAAGGGCAGTCAAGTCTGAGGAGAACCAGGGGCTATATCTGTTCTTAGTTCTGAATTTTTTGAATGGGGCATGCTTATTTAAGATTGAGAGGAAAGCACTTTTAAAGAACAACCAGGCATCCTCTAATGACGGAATGAGATCGATATCCATCCAGGATACCTGGGCCAGGTCAATTAGGAAGGCCTGCTCGCTAAAGTGTTTTAGGGAGCGTTTGACAGTGATGAGGGGTGGTCGTTTGACCGCGGACCCGTTACGGATGCAGGCAATAAGGCAGTGATCGCTGAGATCCTGGTTGAAGACAGCGGAGGTGTATTTAGAGGGTAAGTTAGTCAGGATGATATCTATAAGGGTGCCCATGTTTACGGATTTAGGGTTGTACCTGGTAGGTTCCTTGATAATTTGTGTGAGATTGAGGGCATCTAGTTTGAATTGTAGGATGGCCGGGGTGTTAAGCATATCCCAGTTTAGGTCACCAAGCACTACGAACTCTGAGGATAGATGGGGGGCAATCAATTCACATATGGTGTCCAGGGCACAGCTGGGGGCTGAGGGGGGTCTGTAGCAAGCGGCAAAAGTGAGAGACTTATTTCTGGAAAGGTGGATTTTTAGAAGTAGGAGCTCAAACTGTTTGTGCACAGACCTGGATAGAGCTCTGCAGGCTATCTCTACAGTAGATTGCAACTCCACTCCCTTTGGCAGTTCTATCTAGATGGAAAATGTTGTAGTTGGGGATGGAAATTTCTGAATTTTTGGTGGCCTTCCTAAGCCAGGATTCAGACACTGTTAGAACATCAGGGTTGGCGGAGTGTGCTAACGCAGTGAATAACTCAAACTTAGGGAGGAGGCTTCTGATGTTAACATGTAAAAAACCAATGCCTTTAGGGTTACAGAAGTCAACAAATGATAGCGCCTGGGGAGTAGGAGTGATACTGGGGGCTACAGGGCCTGGATTAACCTCTACATCACCAGAGGAACAGAGGAGGAATAGAATAAGGATACGGCTAAAGGCTTTAAGAACTGGTCTTCTAGTGCGTTGGGTACAGAGAATAAAGGAGGCAGATTTCCGGGCATTGTAGAATAGATTCAGGGCATTATGTACAGACAAGGATATAGAAGGATATGAGTACAGTGGAGGTAAACCTAAGCGTTGGGTAACAATGAAAGAGATAGCATCACTGGAGGCACCGCGTGTATGGGGGGTGAAACAAAGGAGTTTGAGAGAGACTTGGGGCTCTACAGTGAAATTGTATAATAAGAACTAACTGGAACAGCAATAGGCAAGGTATATTGACATGGGAGAGCGGCATAAAGCAATCACAGGTGTTATTCGAGAGAGCTAAGACAACAACTGGTAATGGCTATGAAAGTTTGGGCTGAGGCTAAACAGATAAACAGGACAGGTTACCATGTAAAGGAACAGTCCAACAGGCATCAGCTGTGCAGCTGAGTGATCATAAGATTGATCCAGTGAAGCATTGCAATACTGGACTATTTTGTATCAAGTCTGCCCAAATGTGCCGAATTGGTCAATTGATACATTTTCAAGTACATAACTATAGAGAACATACAAAAATTATATGGTAATACAAAATGTAAGTTTACACACTCCCAGGAATGTCATACATGATGGATCATTAGCTTATACACTAACTTTCACACATCTAGATGGCCGGGCAGGGTGGGTGTTGAGCCAGAGACAGCAGTGGTTCAAACTGTAGAACCCAGTTCCTACATTTGAATATAAAAATGGATTTTATCAAACAAAATTACGCTACATTTTGTCTCAGGGACCCTTAGGATGACAAATCAGAGCAAGATTACTGAATGTAAATACATTATTTACCTTCAGAGGTGAATGTATCAAACCAGTTGCCGTGATAAGTTTTTTGTTGTTGTGCACTCTCCTCAAACAATAGCATGGTATTTTATCACTGTAATAGCTACTGTAAATTGGACAGTGCAGTTAGATTAACACGATTTTAAGCTTTCTCGACATATAAGACATGTGTATGTCCTGGAAAGTTTAAAGTTACTTACAACAGTCATGCTAATCACATTAGCGCACGTTAGCTCAACTGTCCCGTATACGGGACACCGATCCCGTAGAGGTTAAAGGGGAAGGATGCTAACCGGCTGACACTGCTATTGCCCTTGAGGACTGGAGTGGAGGCTATGTTCCAATGTCCACACTAGCTTCCCATTATTAGAATGTATATACCCATGCTTCATTCTGTGGTAATGTTAAAGAGGATATTGGAACAAAGCCAATTCAGTGGCCAATTCAGCTATCCCTGATCCTGGAGAGCTGCAGAGTGTATGCAGGCTTTTGTTCCAGCCCAGCACTGAATGACTGGACTGCTTCCACTGAGTAAATGCTCATCAAGACCTTGATTAGTGCTGGGCTGGAACAAAACCATGTACACCCAGTAGATCTCAAGGACCGGCGATCTAGATCACAGAAGTCAATGAATGTGCTTGTGAAATCCAAGGTAATGCCTTAGTAGTTATGAGGTTCTGTCCAGGAGGTGTACTTGTAGATGTACTTGTAGGTGTACTTGTAGGTGTACTTGTAGATGTACTTGTAGGTGTACTTGTAGGTGTACTTGGATATGTACTTGTAGGTGTACTTGTAGGTGTACTTGGAGATGTACTTGTAGGTGTACTTGTAGGTGTACTTGGAGATGTACTTGTAGGTGTACTTGTACATCAAGTTGCCTCAGACACTACAGAAACAGGAGATAGGCTCCTGCCCTATGGGCCGTTCCGGCTTGGACAAGGCTTACTGACTTACTTTACTTAGTTTTGAGGTAATATTTCTAAACATGTACTGTTGAAAGGGTTACTTGTATTAATAATCCATGTATCAGAATCCCCTATTCCTAGAAATAATCCCAAGTGCATGTTAGTTTGTCCTAAATCTGAAGTACTTGATACCAATAACCCAGTTAATAAGAATGATTTTCAAGAATCATTATAATGCTTGAAGCTTAGACTACTCTCCCTCATGACCAATGTCTCAGTTAATGCTTTGAAAGACACAGACTGCACAGCACCTGGCTTTAAGTGTGTCTGTGTGTCCGTGTGTGTGTGTGTACTTGTGCACGTCTGTGTCTGCTGTGTGTATCAGCCAGGAAGAGAGAGATGATAGGCCCATTATAAACATCATCAAAGGTAAACATTTACTCAGCATCTCCAGCGCCATTAACGAAAGAGGAAGTATAAAAGAGCCCCTCTCCTTGGATTGTAATTGCCGTACGCTCTCATGTTACATAAAATAAAGAGCCTCTCTCCTTGGATTGTAATTGCCGTACGCTCTCATGTTACATAAAATAAAGAGCCCCTTCTCCTTGGATTGTAATTGCCGTACGCTCTCATGTTACATAATAATAAATAATATGCCATTTAGCAGACGCTTTTATCCAAAGCGACTTACAGTCATGCGTGCATACATTTTTTTGTGTATGGGTGGTCCCGGGGATCGAACCCACTACCTTGGCGTTACAAGCGCTGTGCTCTACCAGCTGAGCTACAGAGGACCACATAAAATAAAGAGCCCCTCTCCTTGGATTGTAATTGCCATACGCTCTCATGTTACATAAAATAAAGAGCCTCCCTCCTTGGATTGCTATTGCCATACGCTCTCATGTTACATAAAATAAAGATCCCCTTCTCCTTAGATTGTAATTGCCATACGCTCTCATGTTACATAAAATAAAGAGCCCCTCTCCTTGGATTGTAATTGCCATACGCTCTTATGTTACATAAAATAAAGAGCCCCTCTCCTTGGATTGTAATTGCCATACGCTCTTATGTTACATAAAATAAAGAGCCTCTCTCCTTGGATTGTACATTCTCATGTTACATAAAACATTTGCTTGATGGAGCGACGTCAGAGCACAGTCCATCACCCAGCTGCTGAGTGCTTTGTTCCCTCATCACTCACTTTTTCCACCTGCCCGCATGGAGCCGAAGCAGTTGGAACCGGTTTCTCTCTAGCCATATGTTCGGTACAGTCCCGGGTGGTGTTCATTTGGCACCAAACTGAAGAAAATGGAGCCAAACGAGGAGGGACTACCTGGACTATAAGAAATGCTCATTTTGGCTTTCCTTTGCAAAACGTTTTAAAACGTTTTCCATCGCTTCGTTCCCCAACGATCATAACCTGGGTCAAAGCAGGGCAGTTGTGGAAGCTCTTACTATAATAATAATAATTATTATTATAATTACTCACACAGTCTTGGTTTAGAAAATACCACGGATGGGAGAGGGACACTCGTTGATTGATTAAATGCCCTGGCTTGGTTTAATAATAATGACTATGCAATCATTAGAAGGTCTTTTTAGTTTTTTATTTTATTTATTTGACCTTTATTTAACCAGGTAAGCCAGTTGAGAACAAGTTCTCATTTACAACTGCGACCTGGCCAAGATAAAGCAAAGCAGTGCGATAAAAACAACAACACAGAGTTACATATGGGGTAAAACAAAACATAAAGTCAAAAATACAACAGAAAATATATATATACAGTGTGTGCAAATGTAGCAAGTTATGGAGGTAAGGCAATAAATAGGCCATAGTGCAAAATAATTACAATTAGTATTAACACTGGAGTGATAGATGTGCAAGAGATGATGTGCAAATAGAGATACTGGGGTGCAAATGATCTGCAGGTCTGCAAGTGCTTCTCTCTTCAGAGAGCCTTGATGGTTCATACAATAAGGAGAGTGCTCGTTAAATAGACTACGTATGTCCCAAATGTCCTCCTATTCCCTATATAGTGCACTCCTTTTGACCAGGGCCCTATGTTTAAATGTGTACGCTGTGAATATGTTGACGCTGTGAAATGAAAGGCCTCTGCTGGTCCCCGAGGCATCACCAGGTCTGGTTTGGTTCCTGTGTACGTGATGATGTGACTTTGTGATGCACCTTTCCCCATGAGGGCCGCCGTGTGTCAGCTTGTTTGCCGGGATGACTCAGTATTTTTTTGTCATTTAGCAGACGGTCTTACAGTGGTGAGTGCATACATTCGTACAAACAAAAACAACCTCACACACACATTGAGAGGAACAGGTTCAGCCGCAGTGCAGCGCACCTGAATGGAGAGCATATTGTGACAGCTATTAAGGACTGTATGTTCTATTCTTAGTGTACACTAGTGATTATACGAGCCGTGCTTTGGTACAATTGTGGGCCACTACAACGTAAAAGAAAAACTGTAGCCTACCACAGTACAGGTTTCTCTGACAAACTAGCAGACATTAGAGTGCCGGGTTGCACACGCACTGTGGGCCAACAGCTATAATGCTGTTATAATGCGTCGTATTCGTAAGACTTGCCATAAGCATAAGGCCCCCTTATAATGTCTCGTAACAAGTTAACATCAGCTGTTTTGAGTTCATTGAAACATTTCCACATAGAAAGACGTTAAAACATCATAAGGCCTCATACAGGCTTAAAACAAGTAATGCAATTGATTACATTAGAAGTACAGTTTCACATGGTGCGGCGATGCGACAGCGGCAGAAGGCGGTATAGACCTACAGTACTGTAGTTCAGTGACTTAGACTGTATCAGTCGGCTGTGCTATGCAGATTTGTCGGTCAGCCCAAGTGTATAAGTTATTTGAGCTCATGTCAAGTCACAACGGTGGTAACACATAATCGGCTAATACAAAGATCTTACACAGGGACTGCTGTTAAGCACTCCATGCCAACAGTTCAAAAGTTAATGTCATCAGTTTGTCAGTTTCCTGATGGAGAGAAGATCAGACTGCTTGACACAGGCATTTTCAGGAACAGACTGGGACCAGATAATTTCCCTCCAAGCCCCCACACTGGCCCATTTTATCCATTGTGTCCCACATTAGCCAAATAATGATGATCATTCTGTGCAAAACCCCCAATTTAGAAAGGCCCACTGGGCATTTTGCCAGAACTGCCCTATGGCCAGTCCGTCTCTGAGCATCCTTATCAACTACAGTATATGTGTATTATTAAATGTCAGCAAAGCACATCACATAACGTGGCTAGAACTCTTCCACATGAAGTGGCTAGAACTCTTCCACATGAAGTGGCTAGAACTCTTCCACATAACGTGGCTAGAACTCTTCCACATGAAGTGGCTAGAACTCTTCCACATAACGTGGCTAGAACTCTTCCACATGAAGTGGCTAGATCTCTTCCACATAACGTGGCTAGAACTCTTCCACATAACGTGGCTAGAACTCTTCCACATGAAGTGGCTAGAACTCTTCCACATGAAGTGGCTAGAACTCTTCCACATAAAGTGGCTAGAACTCTTCCACATAACGTGGATAGAACTCTTCCACATGAAGTGGCTAGAACTCTTCCACATAACGTTGCTAGAACTCTTCCACATAACGTGGCTAGAACTCTTCCACATAACGTGGCTAGAACTCTTCCACATGAAGTGGCTAGAACTCTTCCACATGAAGTGGCTAGATCTCTTCCACATAACGTGGCTAGAACTCTTCCACATGAAGTGGCTAGAACTCTTCCACATGAAGTGGCTAGAACTCTTCCACATAACGTTGCTAGAACTCTTCCACATAACGTGGCTAGAACTCTTCCACATAACGTGGCTAGAACTCTTCCACATAACGTGGCTAGAACTCTTCCACATGAAGTGTCTAGAACTCTTCCACATAACGTGGCTAGAACTCTTCCACATGAAGTGGCTAGAACTCTTCCACATGAAGTGGCTAGAACTCTTCCACATGAAGTGGCTAGAACTCTTCCACATAACGTGGCTAGAACTCTTCCACATGAAGTGTCTAGAACTCTTCCACATAACGTGGCTAGAACTCTTCCACATAACGTGGCTAGAACTCTTCCACATAACGTGGCTAGAACTCTTCCACATAACGTGGCTAGAACTCTTCCACATGAAGTGGCTAGAACTCTTCCACATGAAGTGGCTAGAACTCTTCCACATAACGTGGCTAGAACTCTTCCACATAATGTGCCTAGAACTCTTCCACATGAAGTGGCTAGAACTCTTCCACATAACGTGGCTAGAACTCTTCCACATAACGTGGCTAGAACTCTTCCACATAACGTGGCTAGAACTCTTCCACATGAAGTGGCTAGAACTCTTCCACATAACGTGGCTAGAACTCTTCCACATAAAGTGGCTAGAACTCTTCCACATAACGTGGCTAGAACTCTTCCACATAACGTGGCTAGAACTCTTCCACATAACGTTGCTAGAACTCTTCCACATAACGTGGCTAGAACCCTTCCACATAATGTGTCTAGAACTCTTCCACATGAAGTAGCTAGAAGTCTTCCACATAACGTGGCTAGAACTCTTCCACATAACGTGGCTAGAACTCTTCCACATAACGTTGCTAGAACTCTTCCACATAACGTGGCTAGAACTCTTCCACATAACGTGGCTAGAACTCTTCCACATAACATGGCTAGAACTCTTCCACATGAAGTGGCTAGAACTCTTCCACATAACGTGGCTAGAACTCTTCCACCTCCAATTAGAGACATCAGTACAACGTCCAGTTTTAATGTCGATAGGATTGTTGTGAATTCTATGTAACATAAACTAATGTAGTTAGGATCTAGGTTAAAAACCAGACCAAAATAAAATGTATGACCTATTCATTTCCTATTGATTCAACATAATCCCATCAGTGAAACCATAATAACATGGAGACAACGTTTATTCAACTTGTTAGTGTTGATGTTATTTTCTGTTCATGTGAAAGAGCCATAAGCTCCAAACCAAAGTGTGCGTGCAGTTTGGCTGTGAAAAGTGAATGAAGAAAGGCTGTAACTTCATCAGAATGAGTTTTACACACCACCAGACACCCTGCAGCTGTGTCATCCATGCTAATTACATTGCACTCACACTTCATGTGGTGGGAGCTCTGAAGGACAAACTCTGAAATGGCTCCACAGCTGCAAACCCGGGCCTGCAGAAACGAACTGGCAATAGGGCAGTTCGGGTAAATGCCAGATGGGCTGGTCCATCTTTAGTCCAGAGGGCTTGTCTAAATTGGGGTTTTTGCACAGAATTATCATTATTTGGCTAACAAAAATCTAATCGAATCAACATTTATTCGTCACATGTGCCGAATACAACAGGTGTAGACCTTATCGTGAAATGCTTACTTACAAGCCCTTAACCAACAATGCAGTTCAAGAAATAGAATTAAGAAAATATTGACCTTTGTAGTCCGTAATAGTTTGCAAGCCCTGCCACATCCGACGAGCGTGAGAGCCGGTGTAGTAGGATTCAATCTTAGTCCTGTATTGACGCTTTGCCTGTTTGATGGTTAGTCTGAAGGCATAGCGGAATTTCTTATAAGTGTCCAGATTAGTGTCCCGCTCCTTGAAAGCGGCAGCTCTAGCCTTTAGCTCGGTGCGGATGTTGCCTTTAATCCATGGCTTCTGGTTGGGATATGTACGTACGGTCACTGTGGGGATGACGTCGTCGATGCACTTATTGATGAAGCCAGTGACTGAGATGGTATACTCCTCAATGCCATTGGATGAATCCCGGAACAAATTCCAGTCTGTGCTAGCAAAACAGTCCTGTAGCGTAGCATCCGTGTCATCTGACCACTTCCATATTGAGTGAGTCACTGGTACTTCCTGCTTTTGCTTGTAAGCAGGAATCAGGAGGATATAATTATGGTCAGATTTGCTAAATGGAGGGCGAGGGAGAGCTTTGTATGCGTCTCTGTGGGTGGAGTAAAGGTGGTCTAGAGTTTTTTTTCCCTCTGATTGCACATGTGACATGCTGGTAGAAATTAGGTAAAGTAGATTTAAGTTTCCCTGCATTAAAGTCCCCGGCCACTAGGAGCGCCGCTTCTGGATGAGCATTTTCTTGTTTGCTTATGGCCTTATACAGCTCGTTGAGTGCGGTCTTACTGCCAGCATCGGTTTGTGGTGGTAAATAGACGGCTACGAAAAAGTTCGAAGAAAACTCTCTTGGTAGATAGTGTAGTCTACAGCTTATCATGAGGTATTCTACCTCAGGCGAGCAATACCTCGAGACTTCTTTAATATTAGACATCGTGCACCAGCTGTTATTGACAAATAGACACACACCCCCACCCCTCGTCTCACCAGACCTAGCTGTTCTGTCCTGCCGATGCACGGAAAACCCAGCCAACTGTATATTATCCGTGTCATCGTTCAGCCACGACTCGGTGAAACATTACAGAAATATTACAGTTTTTAATGTCCCGTTGGTAGGATAGCCTCGAACGGAGATCATCCAGTTTATTTTCCAATGATTGAATGTTGGCCAATAGAACGGATGGTAGAGGTGGGTTACCCACTCGCCGACGAATTCTCACAAGGCACCCCGATCTCCGCCCCATGTATTTCCGTGTTTTCTTCACGCGAATGACGGGGATTTTGGCCAGGTCTCGGAGAAGCAGTATATCCTTCGCGTCAGACTCATTAATGAAAAAATCGTTGTCCAGTTCGAGGTGAGTAATTGCTGTTCTGATATCCAGAAGCTCTTTTCGGTCATAAAAGACGGTAGCAGCAACATTATGTACAAAATAAGTTACAAACAATGCAAAAAAACACACAAAATAGCACAGTTGGTTAGGAGCCCGTAAAACGGCAGCCATCCCCTCCGGCGCCATTACATGGGGGCCTCGAGGAAAGAAATGGGCCAGTGTGGGGGCCTCAAGGACAGAAATGGCCCAGTGTGTTAGAAATGCCCGGGCCTATTTCTGGTCCCAGTCTGCTCCTGTGGGTCCATATTCAAAAAGCGTCTTGGAGTAGGAGTGCTGATCCAGTACCAGGTCCTCCTTGTCTATATCATCTGAATCCTTGTGATCCAAAATGCAAAATGGACCTATATCAGAATTCCTGCTCTGAGGATTAGAAGAAACCTTTCCAATATGTTAAGCGTTTGCTAGAGCGTGCCTGAGTGCCAGATGGGAGGGGTTTGCACTTTTGGGACTATTCCATTGGCTCCATTGTGTCAGACAAGCTCGATCAAGCACAGCTAATGTATTCCGGGTCTCCACAGCTGTTAAGTGTAAATGCTTCTGCTGGGATGGATGCTAGGAGCTGAGACGTTTTCTCAGAAGTGCCCTCAAAGCGTGCAGCCTCTGATTTGATCACGGAACCCCGCTTTGCATCTGATTGCGTTTGGATTGCGTTGGAGTAATCAGATCCAGAGATCTTAGAGATGAATGCCTTCAGACAGTTGCTTTACAGTATTTGGGGATATGTTTATGCCGCTTGGAAAAATGATATATAGCCATTGATTCTTGACGAATATAACTTGTAAATGCCTCATGAGCTTAGTTCTTAACCGACCTGAACCCAAAATATAAGTTTGTTTTACTCTATTGTTTGTAAACAATGAAATAATAAACAAAGACTTTATAGCTTCCAATTTCTTTTGAACTATCATTATGATCTCATGGATGGTCAGTCCTTGCATCCATAGCTCTGTCTATGAATTTGAGAGTGGTAACCAAAGCAAGTGGCGGGGGCAGCCGGTTTGTTGTCTTTCGAATCGCAGAATCGAATGCCTCTTTGTATTCTACAAGGTTTGACAACAGACAATACGTTTGTTAGAAATTATGACATTCATGCTTTTCTCGTATAAATATATAACATATCTCGCTTGGCATCATTTCGAGGGTTTAAGCAGAGTCAATGGAAACCATTTAGGCCATTAGGGCTGAGATTGCAGAGACCGGGCTGCAATCTGCGTTAGCAAATAAGGTCTGCTGCCAAATTACACACTCAATGAGATTAAAGATATGAAATGAACTCTAAATGTGAACTAATACAGTACCTCCATAGAGAATGGCATTACAGACATTCACATTGCAGCTAAAAAACAAGATGTACACTGGATACCTCTCTCATAGGATCTGTGACTGTGTCCCAAACGCACCCTATGGATCATATCCACCCTATGGGTCATATCCACTCTATGGGTAATATCCACCCTATGGGTCATATCCACCTTATGGGTCATATCCACCTAATGGGTCATATCCACCCTATGGGACATATCCACCCTATGGGTCATATCCACCCTATGGGTCATATCCACCCTATGGGTCATATCCACCTTATGAGTCTTATCCACCTTATGGGTCATATAATGGGTCATATCCACCCTATGGGACATATCCACCCTATGGGTCCTGGTCAAAAGCACTGCACTATGTATCAATCTGAAATTCACTTTAGGGCTGGATACAGTGTCTATGTAATCATTTTTCGACCTCCATGACCGCTGATATTCTTGGAATGGTCAAACTCTAATTACTTCCAGTGTTGGGGAGAAGTGAACTACATGTAGTTCAACTAGTAATTTAACTACATTTTGCAGTAGCTTGGTGGTAGTTTAACTCAATTCTAATCTTGGTAGTGTTTTCAGTAGCTTGGTGGTAGTTTAACTCAATTCTAATCTTGGTAGTGTTTTCAGTAGCTTGGTGGTAGTTGAACTCAATTCTAATATTGGTAGTGTTTTCAGTAGCTTGGTGGTAGTTGAACTCAATTCTAATCTTGGTAGTGTTTTCAGTAGCTTGGTGGTAGTTTAACTCAATTCTAATCTTGGTAGTGTTTTCAGTAGCTTGGTGGTAGTTTAACTCAATTCTAATCTTGGTAGTGTTTTCAGTAGCTTGGTGGTAGTTTAACTCAATTCTAATCTTGGTAGTGTTCTCAGTAGCTTGGTGGTAGTTGAACTCAATTCTAATCTTGGTAGTGTTTTCAGTAGCTTGGTGGTAGTTTAACTCAATTCTAATCTTGGTGGTGTTTTTAGTAGGTCATTACTTTGTTGCCATGTAACGATGTAGCTAACTACTGGAACTACACTCTACTCTTTTAGCTAAAATAAAAGATGGATGAAATAGACAAGAATTTCCTTTCTTTTTCGGCATCAGAGCTGCCTAATTCACACTTGAAACATGTTTTTTGTGTTTAATAGGCAACAAAGTGATCTGTTCTTGCAATTTGTCTTCTATGACATTTCAGATTTAGATATGCTAATTTTTCACTAAGTAGTTTTTCAAAGTAACTTTAGTTAAATAAACACTATATTTTTTTAAGGGTAGCTTTAGCGTAGCTTAACTTCTTCCAGTGTAAGAATGTAATCGATAGCTTTGTAAACTATATTTTCAGAGAAGCTTCCACAACACTGATTACTTCACAACCTATTGTAGTACCCCGTTGGAAACTCTGGCTAGCTTGACGCCAACCTAAGGCTCCTCAACGCTAATTACAGGAGGAGGCGAAGAGCTGTTTGTTCACTGATTACACCTGAAGTCATTTTGGCTGGAATTACTCTGGCACCCATCACTCACTCAGTGCTTTCCAAATGACACCCCTGTTCCCTTTATATTCCCTATGGGCCCTGGTCAAAAGTAGTGCATTTTATAGGGAATAGGGTGCCATTTGGGACTCAACCTCTATCTCTCTCTCTCTGAGCTGACTGTTTAATATCTGTTCACCTTTGCCTGCAGAAGCCCGGTGACGGCCGAGCAAATAGCGGCCACATTACAGTTTCGTGTACAAGCAATTTTTGGATCTGTGTTGAAACGCATCTATAGCAGGGACAGCAATGATCAAATGCATTTACAGAACTTCTGATCATTTTCTTGCCTTAGTACCTGACTTGCGTATCTTTAGACCACCTTTTGCAAAACTTTAAATACGAATGTCATCAGTGAATACAATTTTTTTTACTTTTAAGTGTTTTGTTCACCGAATATTAACACATCGTTTTCATCACAAGAGAAATGTGTGCAATTGTGTTCACTGTTTCAGTCAATCAGTAAATACTACTGCACTCAATTCTAAATCACCCCATCAGTGTCATAACATGTACAATATAGGGAAAGATCTAGGAAATCTGGGGGCTGTCTAATTTTTATGATTTTTTTACAATATTGCAGAGATGCAGAGAATGGGTTACTTCTAAGTAACTTTGGGTTGCTCCTAAGTCATCATCTCCAACATTGTGACCTTCCATTGTAGAGCGTTGCTTTGGTGTGGATTGAGGCCTATACATTAATATCAGGTGTGTTCCTCCATTGTATTCACCTTTCCTTATTTCTATTGTGGATAGTGTTTCTGTGCACCAATGGAACATCCACAAAACAATGAGCAAACCAGCCTATCTATTAAATACATGCATTTGGATTGTGATGATACCGTAGAATGAATCCTGCACACAATGTGCTTATTTCTTTATATATCTTTTATTTTTATTTTTTTATCAGGAATAACACTTGATGTGTATGGAATTGTCTGGGGAAATATGCATAAAATGAGAGTAATAATTCTGCACCTGATCATCATGATTTAGTGACTGCACATTTTTAATTGATGTACTGGGATTTTTAAAAGACAGACTCAATTTCTGTTTTGTCTGCTTGGACTCAAGAGATAAGTATGGTCGTGTTAATCTTTTTGCAGACAGTCGGGTTCTTTTGACTGTATTATGTGTTTTGATGAATGTATTTATGTTTTGAGAAGGCCACTACATTTTGAAAAAACACATTTACTCTTTTGCAAAAGGCCACAGAGTTCTGTGTCTTGTGAACTCTTGAAAATCGACCCAAAAAAATGCTTGTACGGGTTTGAGAAAAACTGTACTTCGCAGGGCTCATTTATGCTTCTGCAGAGGAAAATAGATAAATTCTGCCCTGATACCCTCCCCTTATCCTGTTCCTCTTCTGCCAGCCCTTTCCCTTATCTCCTCTCCTTTTCCTGTTCCTCTCCAGCCAGCTCCTCCCCTTATCTCCTCTCCTCTTCCTGTTCATCTCCAGCCAGCCCCTCCCCTTATCTCCTCCTCTTCCTGTTCCTCTCCAGCCAGCCCCACCCCTTATCTTCTCTCCTCTTCCTGTTCCTCTCCAGCCAGCCCCTCCCCTCCCCTTATCTCCTCTCCTCTTCCTGTTCCTCTCCAGCCAGCCCCTCCCCTTATCCCCTCCCCTCTTCCTGCTCCTCTCCAGCCAGCCCCTCCCCTTATCCCCTCCCCTCTTCCTGTTCCTCTTCAGCCAGCCCCTCCCCTTATCCCGTCTCCTCTTCCTGTCGCTCTCCAGCCAGCCCCTCCCCTTATCTCCTCTCCTCTTCCTGTTCCTCTTCAGCCAGCCCCTCCCCTTATCTCCTCTCCTCTTCCTGTACCTCTCCAGCCAGCCCCTCCCCTTATCACCTCTCCTCTTCCTGTTCCTCTCCAGCCTGCCCCTCCCCTTATCTCCTCCTCTTCCTGTACCTCTCCAGCCAGCCCCTCCCCTTGTCTCCTCTCCTCTTCCTGTTCCTCTCCAGCCAGCCCCTCCCCTCCCCTTATCTCCTCTCCTCTTCCTGTTCCTCTCCAGCCAACCCCTCCCCTTATCTCCTCTCCTCTTCCTGTACCTCTCCAGCCAGCCCCTCCACTTATCCCCTCCCCTCTTCCTGCTCCTCTCCAGCCCCTCCCCTCTCCTTATCCCGTCTCCTCTTCCTGTCGCTCTCCAGCCAGCCCCTCCCCTTATCTCCTCTCCTCTTCCTGTTCCTCTTCAGCCAGCCCCTCCCCTTATCTCCTCTCCTCTTCCTGTACCTCTCCAGCCAGCCCCTCCCCTTATCTCCTCTCCTCTTCCTGTTCCTCTCCAGCCAGCCCCTCCCCTTATCTCCTTTCCTCTTCCTGTTCCTCTCCAGCCAACCCCACAGCTCCATAGTGTCAAGGACTGCATCCCAAATGGAACCCTATTCCCTATGTAGTGCACTACTTTTGACCATAGTGCTATGGTCACAAGTAGTGCACTATGTAGGGAATAGGGTGCCATTTGGGATGCACTCAAGGTTGCCTTAAATTCTATGTGATTCAGTTAATGAGCGCAAGGTGTTTCAGATCAACGTCAGCTTGCAGTGGCTGTGTCAAAAGCTTGCAAGCCTCTCTCCCCTGTGAGATCAGAACTGCAGTGATGAGATGAGTGTGTGTGTGTGTGTTGGGAAGAGTGTGTGTGTGTCCTATTGTGTGTGTATGTCTGCCTGTCTGTGTGTGTGTATATGTGAGTGTGTGTGTCCTATTGTGTCTGTCTGTCTACCTGTCTGTGCGTCTGTATATGTGAATGTGTGTGTCTGTCTGTCTGTCTGTCTGTCTGTCTGTCTGTCTGTCTGTCTGTCTGTCTGTCTGTCTGTCTGTCTGTCTGTCTGTCTGTCTGTCTGTCTGTCTGTCTGTCTGTCTGTCTGTCTGTCTGTCTGTCTGTCTGTCTGTCTGTCTGTCTGTCTGTCTGTCTGTCTGTCTGTCTGTCTGTCTGTCTGTCTCTCTCTCTCTCTGTCTGTCTGTCTGTCTGTCTGTCTGTCTGTCTGTCTGTCTGTCTGTATGTATGTGTGAATGTCTGTCTGTCTGTATATATGTGAATGTTGCCTACAGATGTGCGCTTACACCCTTTAACTCACTGTCATGTCAGCCTGAACCGCTATTGGTCCAAACATCACATGTTCCTAATACCAACTTTACAGTCTCTGACTTTTCAAAATGGCCGCCAATCTGCTGGCTGTGCATAGCTTTCATTTAAAATGTTGTCATTTAGCAGACGCTCTTATCCAGAGCGACTTACAGGAGCAATTAGGGTTAAGTGCTTTGCTCAAGACCGCAACTGATTTTCCACCTAGTCAGCTTAGGGATTCGAACCAGCAACCTTTCGGTTACTGGCTCAAAGCTCTTAACCGCTAGGCCTCCTGCCGCCCCGCTGCGGCTCTGACTGCACCGCGCACGCACACACAAACACACAAACACACACACACACATCACACACACACACACACACACACACATCACACCTGACTGGGGACGTACGGCGCGCTTTCAGGCCACGTCCGCTGCCATCTGTGCATCCGCTGCTACCCTGTGGGAGCAGACTATTAAATCATGTGCTATGGTGCAATAAAGCTGGTTTGTTTTTGAAATTGTTTTGAAAAAATGAATGTGTTTTAAGAGGGCTACTTGTGCTTACTGGTAGTGTGGAGGCTTCTCTCTCAATTGATGAATTGATAAACATGTGCACAGAAATGGTGACCTTTTAAGAGATGTATGTATCTGTTAGGAAGGGAGTGTTTTTGTGGAGTGCATTACAGTACGGTCTACTGTTTCATCTAATCCCAGATCTGCTGACAGTGATTTATATTGGTCAAACTAACACTAACACAATGAACCTCACTATGATACAAATGGCTGTTGCCAAGATGTGATTTAGCTTGGGTGAATGTAGCGCTCGGTTGAAAATATAAATGGTAATTCCTTTAATTTTCATGCCCTTGTTTCTCCTCGTGATACTCTGTTCGGGTCATTTTTCTCTGAAATTAGATTTGTCGAGCTCTGTTACACTGATATTTCCATATGTTTTATTGATTACGCCATGTTCCTTTGGAAGACAAATGATGTTAGTATTGCCGGGCAAACTACAATGCGGCCCTCCCCACACTCCCTCAGCAAATTCAACAGATGGATTGAGATTAGGGCAATGTTTAAAAATAGTATAATAACTAATTGTACGAACTCAGTAATTAACCCTTTACAACACAGTGTGACATTCCTAGGGAAATGTAAGTGCTTAGGAGGCTGTAGCTGGTTATCGATGTCTCTGATAATGAATGTACTATTAGAAGGCACAGAAATAGAACGTTCGAAATTAGAAGAATCTAATAGAACTCTGTCTCGTTCAGTGATGTATTATGGGGTGACGATTGTGATTGACAGGGATAAACACACTGTTTGTATCAATGACTCATAGAATGCTGGTTTGACTAAACATGGTCACATCATAGCTACTGATGCTAGAAAGAGACCTTCACGAGGCCAATGATAGCCTTACTCATCACCGCATGTGGGGAAGTAATTCAATGTTTCACGCCCGGATAGGAACAGTCTGGTTTAAAGTTTTGCTTTGCCTGAAAAAGTATTCAAACGTACAAACATAAAACCCGGCTTCCCACTGTATTAAAGAGCAGATAATGGTCCGCGGTTCAGTTGTTAGGTATTTGTTTGTTAACACTATATCTGAACTGTACATCTTAACACCATCACAATATTGTCATAAACATTACAAATGTCTGTCTTGTCACCTGACACTCAATGACAAGACAGATTTGTTATGTTATGTTTATGACAAACATAGGACTTTTACAAACAGTTCAATAAAAGTGTTAACATTTTGTTCAGTAAAATAATACTATATTGGACACTATATGGACGTTATAATTTCATGATACTAAACACATAGATGCCTTGGTTGCTCCCCTGCAGTAATAGTCTCATCAAACAGCATTGGCAACTGAACATGATGTTGAACACACACTCCCACCAATCAGAAGATCAAATGAACAGCGAGAGTAGCTTAGGGGGCCAGGTAAAATCTGGTAAAATCTCCAACAGTTCTCAGCTAAGCCTCCAGCAGGTGACCTGACATTTCGGATCGGTTGCGTGTCGCAGAGCCCTGGTCAAAAGTAGTGCACTATATAGGGAATAGGGTGCCATTTGGGTTGCATCCCGGGGCTTCACAGATATGAATAAAGCATTGTCCTTATTGTAACCCAGAGCTAAAATAACAAGCGTGACATTGTATTTAATGGAGAAAACATGGTGAATTACTTATTGATGATATTTGTGCAGCATGGTAGCAAATATAGTGTGTATGTTTTCTATCAAACCTGGGCTCGAGGATTTTTGTCTCCGACTTCTCTCTCAGAGATGTTGTTGAGCCCTGCTAAGTTTTGATAGCATGTAGCTATATTTTGTTTTGGGATGACTGATTTGAAGGTATTCATGTTTTACATTGATGTACTGGAACATTGTAACTAATAGTAACACAATCAGGTTGAGGATGAGATATACCAGGTATCAAAAGATAGCTGCTTTAATAATGCTCTCATAGCATGAATTCTGTAGAGCAGGACAGGTGACAACGTTGTTGACAAAATACATTCCGCACCAGGAGACCCGAAATGAGGAGTGCTCTCAGCCAGGTTCCCCCTCGGTTATGAGGAGAGCACTCAGACAGAGACCCCCCTCGGTTGAGCAGATTGACGTCACGATGGGGGGCAGCTGGGGCTCTCAAGCACCTCCCACTAATTTTCATGAACAAACACCATCTAAAATCCCAGCGCGCTACGCCTGCTGCCGAGACCAAAAATAGAGCCATACTTCGATCGAAAATAACGTCTTACCAGTCTGTCACTTTTCTCTGATGTTGTTGGTTATTGGCTGTGGCAAGCTCGGGCAAAGGAAAATGGTTATAAATAAACCTTAAAAAGGGGGCAATCTGCAATTGGTACATCCATTTTAGACTCCATCAGAACCCAAAATGTAAGCACTGTATAGCTTCAAATGGTTTAAACTATCATTTTGATCTCATGGATGGTCAGTTCTTGCATCCATAGCTCCTTCTATGAATTTGAGAGTGGTTACGTTTCTCCAGCCCCATACCTCAGCTGCCCCAAAAAAGTTGTTGTTTGAATCCCAAATTGCCCCTTTAAAAAGCGAATGAAAGAGGAGACGATGGTAAATATGCAGAGTCTAAGAGGAGTACGTTAATATGCAGTGCCTAAGAGGAGTAGGCTAATTTTCCTTCTTCCCTAAATAGCACAAGGTGCTTAAAATGCAAAGTAATTCCTTGCGAGTTCACAGGAGGAGAAAATAAAGTGGTAATTGGATTTTTACCAAAAACATCTGCAGGTACTCTGCAGGTATAAGGCTTTTATTATTTCCAATTATGCCAAGAATTATAATCCTCTTGTCTCTATTAGGCTGAACTCTGACAGCTAGCTGAAGAATGAATTGTGAATAAGAGGTAAGATACAGGTGAACAGCTGAACTCAAGGTAATATATGTTGCCTATGAGGTAATAATGCCTACCAGGTAATAATGCCTACCAGGTAATAATGCCTATCAGGTAATAATGCCTACCAGGTAATAAGCCTATCAGGTAATAATGCCTATCAGGTAATAATGCCTACCAGGTAATAATGCCTATCAGGTAATAATGCCTACCAGGTAATAATGCCTATCAGGTATTAATGCCTATCAGGTAATAATGCCTATCAGGTAATAATGCCTATCAGGTAATAATGCCTATCAGGTAATAATGCCTATCAGGTAATAATGCCTACCAGGTAATAATGCCTATCAGGTAATAATGCCTACCAGGTAATAATGCCTATCAGGTATTAATGCCTATCAGGTAATAATGCCTATCAGGTAATAATGCCTATCAGGTAATAATGCCTATCAGGTAATAATGCCTATCAGGTAATAATGCCTACCAGGTAATAATGCCTATCAGGTATTAATGCCTATCAGGTAATAATGCCTACCAGGTAATAATGCCTATCAGGTATTAATGCCTATCAGGTAATAATGCCTATCAGGTAATAATGCCTACCAGGTAATAAGCCTATCAGGTAATAATGCCTATCAGGTAATAATGCCTACCAGGTAATAATGCCTATCAGGTAATAATGCCTACCAGGTAATAATGCCTATCAGGTATTAATGCCTATCAGGTAATAATGCCTATCAGGTAATAATGCCTATCAGGTAATAATGCCTATCAGGTAATAATGCCTATCAGGTAATAATGCCTACCAGGTAATAATGCCTATCAGGTAATAATGCCTATCAGGTAATAATGCCTACCAGTCTAGTTCATTTGCTTAGTATTGGACTATCAAAATATGCATGTGGCTGTGCATAACCTAGTCTATTTTCATTGCACCATGTAGGTGGCAGAGCAGAGTCTAACGCAAGAGGTGTACACTTGCTATTCAATTCTTCGCTTAATATCTCCTCTTACAGCTAAAGCACAATCACAAAAAAATTACTGTACCAACACCCATTCTCATTTGTTAGCTTTTGACTGCCCACTCCACTTTATTTTACTATTGTAGTCAATAAAAAATTACAAATAAATAGTGCTCTCCAAACAACGGGATACCGGCAGCTCGGGCAGGTCTGGCAGCTCTGGTGTCAGTGCCTCCAATGGGCATTTCTTGTGACAAAAGCTAAAGGCGGCAGTTGACATTATTTGAAAGGTCACCCCCTCTGCCATGTTGTAGAACATAAAACACACATCGAGGTCAAACCAAATGGAGCGTCAGTCACACCATGCTGGGCTGCTGTCTGGATTTGATCAGCTTTATGCAATCAAATTGCCAAAAAAGGGTAATCAATAAAAAAACGGGAAAGTCAACAGGAGGGGTTAATTAATCACACCTGTGGATGTGTTAACGAGAACAACGGACAACGTTCATGCAGATGAGATGTACAGTGGGGAGAACAAGTATTTGATACACTGCCGATTTTGCAGGTTTTCCTACTTACAAAGCATGTAGAGGTCTGTCATTTTGTTCATAGGTACACTTCAACTGTGAGAGACGGAATCCAAAATCCAAAAATCCAGAAAATCACATTGTATGATTTTTAAGTAATTAATTTGCATTTTATTGCATGACATAAGTATTTGATACATCAGAAAAGCAGAACTTAATATTTGGTACAGAAACCTTTGTTTGCAATTACAGAGATCATACGTTTCCTGTAGGTCTTGACCAGGTTTGCACACACTGCAGCAGGGATTTTGGCCCACTCCTCCATACAGACCTTCAGGTTTCGGGGCTGTCGCTGGGCAATACGGACTTTCAGCTCCCTCCAAAGATTTTCTATTGGGTTCAGGTCTGGAGACTGGCTAGGCCTATCCAGGACCTTGATATGCTTCTTACGGAGCCACTCCTTAGTTGCCCTGGCTGTGTGTTTCGGGTCGTTGTCATGCTGGAAGACCCAGCCACGACCCATCTTACATTTTAGTCATTTAGCAGACGCTCTTATCCAGAGCGACTTACAGTTAGTGAATACATATTTTTTTTATACTGGCCCCCCGTGGGAATCGAACCCACAACCCTGGCGTTGCAAACACCATGCTCTATCAACTGAGCTACATTCCCTCCCCTACCCTGGACGACGCTGGGCCAATTGTGCGCCGCCCATGAGTCTCCCGGTCGCGGCCGGCTGCGACAGAGCCTGGATTCGAACCAGGATCTCTAGTGGCACAGTTAGCACTGCGATGCAGTGCCTTAGACCACTGCGCCACTTCAATGCTCTTACTGAGGGAAGGAGGTTGTTGGCCAAGATCTCTCGATACAAGGCCCCATCCATCCTCCCCTCAATACGGTGCAGTCGTCCTGTCCCCTTTGCAGAAAAGCATCCCCAAAGAATGATGTTTCCACCTCCATGCATCACGGTTGGGATGGTGTTCTTGGGGTTGTACTCATCCTTCTTCTTCCTCCAAACACGGCGAGTGGAGTTTAGACCAAAAAGCTCTATTTTTGTCTCATCAGACCACATCACCTTCTCCCATTCCTCCTCTGGATCATCCACATGGTCATTGGCAAACTTCAGACGGGCCTGGACATGCGCTGGCTTGAGCAAGGGGACCTTGCGTGCGCTGCAGGATTTTAATCCATGACGGCGTAGTGTGTTACTAATGGTTTTCTTTGAGACTGTGGTCCCAGCTCTCTTCAGGTCATTGACCAGGTCCTGCCGTGTAGTTCTGGGCTGATCCCTCATCTTCCTCATGATCATTGATGCCCCAAGAGGTGAGATTTACATTTACGTCATTTAGCAGACGCTCTTATCCAGAGCGACTTACAGTTAGTGACTACATATTTTTTTATACTGGCCCCCCGTGGGAATCGAACCCACAACCCTGGCATTGCAAACGCCATGCTCTATCAACTGAGCTACATCCCTGCCGGCCCTTCCCTCCCCTACCCTGGACGACGCTGGGCCAATTGTGCGCCGCCCATGAGTCTCCCGGTCGCGGCCGGCTGCGACAGAGCCTGGATTCGAACCAGGATCTCTAGTGGCACAGTTAGCACTGCGATGCAGTGCCTTAGACCACTGCGCCACTCAGGAGTACATGGGTGGCGCACAATTGGTCCAAGGTAGGGGAGGGTTTGGCCGGCAGGGATGTGGGTTCGTTTCCCACGGGGGGCCAGTGTGATAAAAAAAATAAACATGTATGCACTCACTAACTGTATCATGTGTTGGAGCCCCAGACCGAGGGTGATTGACCGTCATCTTGGACTTCTTCTATTTTCTAATAATTGCACCAACAGTTGTTGCCTTCTCACCAAACTGCTTGCCTATTGTCCTGTAGCCCATCCCAGGTCTACAATTCCTTACACAGCTCTCTGGTCTTGGCGATTGTGGAGAGGTTGGAGTCTGTGGACAGGTGTCTTTTATACAGGTAAAGAGTTGAAACAGGTGCCGTTAATACAGGTAATTTTATTTATTTTTGTCATTTAGCAGACGCTCTTATCCAGAGCGACTTACAGGAGCAATTAGGGCGAAGGGCCTTGCTCAAGGGCACATCGACAGATTTTTCACCTAGTCGGCTCAGGGATTAGAACCAGTGACCTTTCGGTTACTGGCACAACGCTCTTAACCACTAAGCTACCTGCCGCCCATAATGAGTGGAGAACAGGAGGGCTTCTTAAAGAAAAATTAACAGGTCTGTGAGAGCCGGAATTCTTACTGGTTGGTAGGTGATCAAATACTTATGTCATGCAATAAAATGCAAATTAATTACTTAAAAATCATACAATGTGATTTTCTGGATTTTTGTTTTAGATTCCGTCTCTCACAGTTGAAGTGTACCTATGATAAAAATTACAGACCTTTACATGCTTTGTAAGTAGGAAAACCTGCAAAATCGGCAGTGTATCAAATACTTGTTCTCCCCACTGTATCTCTATGAACGGGCACAATTAGATATGAAAGAGTTCTCTCAGGGCAAGGCAACGTTAGAGGGGCGTTGGCAACACAAAAAAAAAAAACAGAGCGAGCAGTGTAATTGGCCATATGTCAAAACTACTCTTACTGAATTAGCCTACCACACCTCCAGGTTACTGCGGATACATACAATATATAAAATGTAGGGTGAATTCAGAAAAAGTGGGACACTTTTTGCATTTCTGTCTTCTGTAACCTCTTTCGACATCTATCCAACACATGATACATTTCTGAAATACTCAAGATGTTTCATTTACATTTTAGCAGACACTCTTATCCAGAGCGACTTACAGTTAGTGAGTGCATACATGTTTTGTTTTTTTATCACACTGGCCCCCCGTGGGAAACGAACCCATATCCCTGCCGGCCAAACCCTCCCCTACCTTGGACCAATTGTGCGCCGCCCATGGGTCTCCCGGTCTCGGCCGGCTGCGACAGAGCCTGGACTCGAACCAGGATCTCTAGAGGCACAGCTAGCACTGCGATGCAGTGCCTTAGACCACTGCGCCACTCGGGAGTCACACAAAAAGGACAAATGATGATATGATAGTCACAGGAGGCATTACACACACACACTGAGCCAAAACCATATTTTCAGTTCACGTTTGGTAAACTGGGACATCAGGTTAGATAAACTGGGACACCATTATTATAGTCCTAATTGTACCCTGATGGCAATTAAATTCACACTTTGTTGTTATATTATCATCTTGATAATAAATGTATCAGAAATGTATCATGTGTTAGGATAATATGTTGCATAGATGTCAAAAGAGGTTACAGAAGACGGAAATGCGAAAAGTGTCAATTTCTTTCTGAATCACCCGACTATAGTTCTGTCTGGTACCGTTGTACTCTGGAATACATGTCATTTAAACAGGATAACAGTACTACAAGAAGCAGAGTCCTACTTAATCTAAGTACAGGGGGTCCCTAATGTAAACTGGATGTCTTTCCTCCATTGGAAGCCTATAAGACTGTCCCACTTTAGCTACTCCATGCTGTCCCACTTTAGCTAGCTATGGTTGGTAAAGCAGGACAACAAAAAAAAAAATGACCGAATTACAAAATGTAAACATAATATTGGCTACTTTTAATTTGTAATTTTGATGCACATTTACATCACGATTTGGCACAGGGCATTATTGATGACAGTTTTAACATCAAAACAGAAAAAAAGTGAAGGGTGGCTTCATGTGCTTGTGGGAAATGGGAAACTGGGAAGTGGGAAGCCGTAAGTCTAACATGAATGTGTTAGGGTCATTCAAGTGAAATCTCCCACTGGGAACTAGGAGCTTCCGATAACTCCGATAGCATATGAACGCAGCAGTGGTCACAGATCTTACACAAGAGATCCACATAGCAAGTTGTGGGCAATTATACAACGGGTGGGTCTAATCCTGAATGCTGATTGGTTAAGACCGCATTCCAGCCGGTGTCTATTCCACAAGTTACGACTGGCTAAATCTATGATGTTAAAATGCATGTTTACCCTGTTCCATCTGACTGCGCAATCCACTGTCTCATCAGCCCAGCCAGGCAATTTATAAACTTGATCTCCACTATAAAAAGCATCTAGACATTATCTCACATTTCTTTTAGACTAACATTTCGTTTTCAACAGCAGAGATTTGTATAAATATTGCTGTCTGTCTTTCCGACATTTGCAACATTGTTTCAGTATTCAAATTCGATCTCCAGCTGTCCCATAGTAATGAACGTGTCGGGAGTCGGGACGAGACAGACAGGCAGGCAGTGTTTCTCAGCCAGTCGAAATCATGAATCAGCTGGCATAATTTTAATGGATATATACAAAGAAATGTCAATTGAAAAAAGGTCAAACGAAACGATGTGCAGCTAGTTTGCAGTCTTTCCAGCTTCAGTTTGAAGTGATTGTGTTAGCTGTGTTGTTGGCTAGCTCCTCTGAACAACAGTGTCCTGACAAGTGAGCACATTTTCTATGCCAGGTGAAATAGCGCCTCATTTGCTCAATATTATGGATGTATCTAAATAAATGTCACTAGAAAATAGCTTAAACAACTGCAAATGCGGCTACTTTGCTGTTATTCTGGCTGCACTTTTTGACATGACTGTAAGTTAGTCGTAGTTGGCTAGCTAGCAAGCAAGGGGTAAGAACGTTGCCAGCCAGTATGGCAATGGAACATTTGAAACAAACAACTGGGTCGCGTCCATAGATACAGAACAAAAAGACTGAACGACTAGGTCGCGTCTCTAGCAACCGAACCGATAGAATGAACGACCAGCCGGCTTGGGTAGCAACCCTAGATTTGTGTCGGGACTATATCTTGTGGAAGGATCAAGCGCTATGATGAAACTGGCTCTCATGAGGACCGCCACAGGAACGGAAGACCCAAAGTTACCTCTGCTGCAGAGGACAAGTTCATTAGAGTTACCAGCCTAAATAAATGCTTCACAGAGTTCAAGTAACAGACACATCTCAACATCAACTGTTCAGAGGAGACTGTGTCAGGACTTCATGGTCGAATTGCTGCAAAGAAACCACTATTAAAGGACACCAATAAGAAGAAGAGATTTGCTTGGGCCAAGAAACACGAGCAACGGACATTAGACCGGTGGAAATTTGTCCTTTGGTCTGGAGTCCAAATTGGAGATTTTTGGTTCCAACCGGCGTGTCTTTGTGAGACGCGGTGTGGTTGAACGGATGATCTCCGGCATTGTATTTCCCACCATAAAGCATGGAGGAGGAGGTGTTATGGTGTGGGGGTGCTTTGCTGGTGACACTGTCTGTGATTTATTTAGAATTGAAGGCACACTTAACAAGCATGGCTACCACAGCATTCTGCAGTGATACGCCATCCCATCTGGTTTGGGCTTAGTGGGACTATCATTTGTTTTTCAACAGGACAATGACCCAACACACCTCCAGGCTGTGTAAGGGCTATTTTACCAAGAAGGAGATTGATGGAGTGCTGCATCAGTGTCACGCCCTGACATATGTAACTCTTGTTTGTTGAGTCAGGGTGTGGAAATCTATGTTGTATTTTCTATGTTTAAGTTCTAGTTGTTCTATTTCTATGTTTGGCCGGGTGTGATTCCCAATCAGAGGCAGCTGTCGCTCATTGTCTCTGATTGGGGATCATCCTTAGGCAGCCATGTTGCCTGCTGTGTATTGTGGGATCTTGTTTCTGTCAGGCCGGTGTGTGTATAGCCCGTTGGACTTCACATTACGTTGTTTTCTTGTCTTGTTGTATGTTCATTTGAGTTAATAAACATGTACGCTTTTCACGCTGCACCTTGTAGAAAATATTACAAATAAAGAAAAACCCTTGAATGAGTAGGTGTGTCCAAACTTTTGACTGGTACTGTATGTCAATCATTATTTGAATATGTTGGTAACCCATTGTATAAAAGTGATAATGCCCTCGAAGCCGGTGTTTGGAGGATATATTGGCATGGCTTGCCGGCCCTGGACTTCGTCTCGGGCCTAACAACACCCGTGCCAATATATCCTCCAAACACCGGCTTCTCGGGCATTATCACTTAATGAAACAACGGAAGCCCATTCATTTTCGATGAAGAAAGTGAAGTGGGTGGGGCGACCATTGGGCGATGCTAGCATGGGCAAAGGACATGAACAGAGCGGGACCAAAGTTGCAATAAGCTGAACTTTATTCAAATACTCTGCAATGCATGGCTAGCAAACGTGGCTATCTGAATTTACGCATTAAAAGGATCTCGTCCGTTACCGTGTGCTTCGCTGGGTTGAGCTTCCTGTTTGAAGCTTGCTATGCCCCCCTCTATGAAGGGATGTGGTTTTGATAATGTGGCTTAGTAACAATAGTTTTGATTTTCACTTATCATACCAAGAAATAAACATATCAGCATTAAGCTGTCCCAGTTTATATGAAGTCCCACTTTTTCTGAATTCACCCTACTGAAAACAAAGAAAGAATACTATGTTTTTAAAAAGATTGTGATAACAGTTTTGTCACATGACAAAAATTAGACAAAATATGAGACAAAATATACACTGTCGGGCTATAGAGAAATCAGAGAAAATGTATAGATTCATAGATGTGATTGCTAATGCAATCATGAATTAATCTCTAACGATTCGAGAGACATGTTCAACAAGTCATAACCACCAGAGGACAGAATGTGTTGTATGGCCAGCTCTGTTTATGAAAGCCACAACCACCCGACGAGAAACCCGAGTCTGCCATTACAACCAAACTTGAATTTATTCAGTCTCACACTGAGAGATAAGGGTCATTTACCCTCTAAATAGGTGCTCATGAAAATGGTAATGAAAGGCAAAACATGTTATAAAAGACAATCCGGGAGCAATCCGCGTGGCATTACCTCTCCATTCGCCGGTTCCAAGTGAAGCCGATGCAAACAGTACGAGTGACGATGTAGCCGGTCGTCTCCATTCGCTGACATCCCCATGACAACCAAACCCCCCTGTCTCTCTCTCTCTCTCTCTCTCTCTCTCTCTCTCTCTCTCTCTCTCTCTCTCTCTCTCTCTCTCGCTCTCTGTCTCTTGCTTTCTCTCTCTCTCTCTCTCTCTTTCTCTCTGTCTCTCTCTCTCTCTCTCTCTCTCTCTCTCTCTCTCTCTCGCTCTCTGTCTCTTGCTTTCTCTCTCTCTCTCTCTCTCTCTCTCTCTCTCTCTCTCTCTCTCTCTCTCTCTCTCTCTCTCTCTCTCTCTGTCTCTCTCTCTCTCTCTCTCTCTCTCTCTCTCTCACAGGGGCGCCAGGAGTTCTTGGATGTATCATCATTATTGCATCCACTCAGGGAATAGAACGAGCGAGGGAGAGAGAGAATAAGGGAGGTAGAGAAAGAAACATTATGAGTGGGAGGGAATGGCAGGGCAATCAGGAAATAAACACTGTGAAGAGAAAACGCTTTACTGTATAGCGACAAATCATTTGTCTAATGTTTCGAGTTTACTGTGGAAAGAAATCTAGGTATATAGCTAGCTATAATATATCCGATTTACAGTAGTTTTATGAATGAGCTATTCATGTAGGCTACTACGGGTGGACATTGCTTTCCAGACTGGACTCACTGTACAGACGAAGGTTATTTTGCGTACATTCGTGCACCACGACTGTCTAGCAATCCAAAGGTCGCGTGTTCAGGTCGCGTCAGGGAAACAACTGTAACATTTTAACTAAACCTTCCTCTAACCCTTTTCCTAACTTTTAATCTAATTCACCTAACCTGCTACGTACATTCTCCTAACCTTTGTTGTTAGTTCTCCTAACCTTTTACGTAAATTCTCCTAACTTTTGTCGTTAGTTCTCCTAACCGGTAACGTAAATTATGCTGTGTAACTCTCCTCTGTTGTTACTGCGCAACAAGCAGCCTGGTCTCAGAGAAAGACGTGTAAAACTATACGTTCGCAAGGGTTTATCATCAAATTCGTATGATATTGTACGACCGTGTAAGACGTATAATACTGATACTATAAGTCCTCTAATTCATACGATATTATACAAGCAATATTTTTCATTCATAATGTAGCCTAACGTAACGGTATATACAGTGGGGAGAACAAGTATTTGATACACTGCCGATTTTGCAGGTTTTCCTACTTACAAAGCATGTAGAGGTCTGTAATTGTTTATCATAGGTACACTTCAACTGTGAGAGACGGAATCTAAAAAAAAATCAAGAAAATCACATTGTATGATTTTTAAGTAATTGATTTGCATTTTATTGCATGACATAAGTATTTGATCACCTACCAACCAGAAAGAATTTCGGCTCTCACAGACCTGTTAGTTTTTCTTTAAGAAGCCCTCCTGTTCTCCACTCATTACCTGCATTAACTGCACCTGTTTGAACTCGTTACCTGTATGAAAGACATCTGTCCACACACTCAATCAAACAGACTCCAACCTCTCCACAATGGCCAAGACCAGAGAGCTGTGTAAGGACATCAGGGATAAAATTGTAGACCTGCATAAGGCTGGGATGTGCTACAGGACAATAGGCAAGCAGCTTGGTGAGAAGGCCACAACTATTGGTGCAATTATTTGAAAATTGAAGAAGTTCAAGATGACGGTCATTCACCCTCGGTCTGGGGCTCCATGCAAGATCTCACCTCGTGAGGCATCAATGACCTTGAGGAAGGTGAGGGATCAGCCCAGAACTACACGGCAGGACCTGGTCAATGACCTGAAGAGAGCTGGGACCACAGTCTCAAAGAAAACCATTAGTAATACACTACGCCGTCATGGATTAAAATCCTGCAGCGCACGCAAGGTCCCCCTGCTCAAGCCAGCGCATGTCCAGGCCCGTCTGAAGTTTGCCAATGACCATGTGGATGATCCAGAGGAGGAATGGGAGAAGGTCATGTGGTCTGATGAGACAAAAATAGAGCTTTTTGGTCTAAACTCCACTCACCGTGTTTGGAGGAAGAAGAAGGATGAGTACAACCCCAAGAACACCATCCCAACCGTGAAGCATGGAGGTGGAAACATCATTCTTTGGGGATGCTTTTCTGCAAAGGGGACAGGACGATTGCACCGTATTGAGGGGAGGATGGATGGGGCCATGTATCGCGAGATCTTGGCCAACAACCTCCTTCCCTCAGTAAGAGCATTGAAGATGGGTCATGGCTGGGTCTTCAAGCATGACAACGACCCGAATCACACAGCCAGGGCAACTAAGGAGTGGCTCCGTAAGAAGCATCTGAAGGTCCTGGAGACCTGAACCCAATAGAAAATCTTTGGAGGGAGCTGAAAGTCCGTATTGCCCAGCGACAGCCCCGAAACCTGAAGGATCTGGAGAAGGTCTGTATGGAGGAGTGGGCCAAAATCCTTGCTGCAGTGTGTGAAAACCTGGTCAAGACCTACAGGAAACGTATGATCTCTGTAATTGCCAACAAAGGTTTCTGTACCAAATATTAAGTTCTGCTTTTCTGATGTATCAAATACTTATGCCATGCAATAAAATGCAAATGAATTACTTAAAAATCATACAATGTGATTTTCTTGATTTTGGGATTTTGGATTCCGTCTCTCACAGTTGATAAAAATAAAAATGACAGACCTCTACATGCTTTGTAAGTAGGAAAACCTGCAAAATCGGCAGTGTATCAAATACTTGTTCTCCCCACTGTATCATGCTAAATGGAGGGAAATACATCTACATGCCAAATCTTACGAATTTCCCTGATGCCAGATTGTGTTTTTAGAATTTCAATGAAGTACTGTACAGTAGTCTAGGGCTACATCATTAAGTACAAATTATCACGGATATCCAAAAGTTGTCCTTATACTAGTCAATTAATTACTCACTTCTATTTCCAACCCAAATGATAATGGTAGTCTGTTATCAGGATAATGGCCTAATAAGCTACATGATAAAAGGTCCAACCACAATCATGAGAAACCTGCAAATAATATCTCTGCTACTGTTGTCATTATGTGAAATGGCACTCCATGTACTCCTTCCTATGAAAGAACACAAATAACTAGTAGGCCTAATAATAATATTAACTCAATTTTCATGAAATGAATGCCTTTCTGAATGGACGGGTGTCATTTTAAATTGCGCCGGCCCTGGTCTGTAGTGTCGATACCCGGTGATCTGAGAGAGCAGGTACACATTTTGTGTCAGCCATGCTCATACAGTACGCCACAACGTGATTCACACCAGAAAAAAATATCACCTTGCCATCGATGTTGCTGTGGCAATGAAAGAGTGATGCAATCGAGCGGGCAGGGATGTCAGGTGCTTTGACAGGAATCCATTGTGTTCCCTGTCTATGTTGTTCTAAAGCCAGAGATAGACTTTCGTTCTGACCCCATCTTTATCTGAGCTGACCAGAAGCAGTTAGGACAGGGGTTTGGAATACACACGGAGGCCAGTGATGAGTTTATTTGTGGAGGGGGCGCGGTGTATGTGCATTTTTTCAGCCCCAAGGCCAAAGCCCAGAACCTGCTGGGTTGCTGCTGTAGATGGCAAATATATAAATATCCCGCTGAAGAATTCCTTCCTTAAGTTAATATCCCATGCAAGCCATTTTAGAGGTCTCCTGTGTTCAACATTTAAAAGGGCAGAATAGATAAATAGATAATGACTCCCACGGCCCCCCACGGCCCCAACAGTCGATCCTCGGCACAAGTTCAATCAAAATTCACTTATCTCTCGGTTAAAACCACTGCTTATTGACAATGAAGCATGCTCACAGTCTGCTATCTGTTTCCTTGGTTTTGTAGGTGTGTTTCATAACTTCAAACATCCCTTTTTAGGTCATCATAAAGAGGAATATGTATGTTGTTGGAACAGTCGTCTATGTTGAATCATATCAATCCATTTCTCTCTATTTGTCTGCTCATTTGAATCAGCAGTCCGAGCTTTGATCTGGAACTTATCCAAGCAGTGGCCTACGTTCAAAGCACTAGATGTAAAAGGCTATTTGGATGTAGACATGCAACAATGGAATGCACTTCCATCACCTGATGATCTGGCCAAGAGAAGACATATCTTTTGACAAAAATAATTGGGACCAACATCGATCCTTGCGGGACACCAGAATCTCAAGCTGACTCCTCACATCTGGCCTAACCTTGAGTGACAGGTTGAGAGCTAGAGGCCCCTGTAGCTCAGTTAGTAGAGCATGGCGCTTGCAACGCCAGGGTTGTGGGTTTGTTTCCCACAGGGGGCCAGTATGAAAAATGTATGCACTCACTAAACTGTAAGTCGCTCTGGATAAGAGCGTTCTGCTAAAATGACTAAAAATGTTTTTAAAAAATGCAAATAAAAAGCTGAGCTATAGAGCTACATTTCTAGTCCAGTAGGACTTATTGACCAATCAATGATGAGCCATATGAGAGAACCTGAACAAGGTTTCAGACATGAACTGGGAAAAGGTTTGAGAGAACAACAGGTGATTTATTTTTCTGTTCTCCAAATACCTGTAGCTGTCTGCAAAAGACTGGACAGATATACCCAGTAGTCCTTGGGGGAGCTTGAAGAGTTGTTATGCTTGTACCGTAGGACATACTGTATAAAAACGGTGTGGTTTTATCCATTTTAGTAATGGATATGTATTTGTTACATGTTGTTAGTGCCAGCACTTTGCTTGTACTTAGACTGAGATTAAAGCTTACCGCTCACACAACTTACTGCTGCTATCCCCTTGGGTTTCTTCAGAGGCTTAAAGTAGAATGTGAGATGGTAGCCAGCTTAAAGTAAAGAGTGAAAAAATTAAACCTCTCCCACATACTCATGCCACATCCACAGAAAGACTAGTATTCGTCTTTAAACTCAAAAGCCGATCAATATGCCACCCACAATATGCATCTCATTGAAAGGCAATGTCCACTTCAGACGGGTAAAGAGGTTGTACTGTATCAATGTGGTTACTACATAAGTGAATTGCTTAAAGTGTATTAAATTGCACCTTTTAAGAAGTAAAACAAAATGTTGTATTTTTGTTGTGGGAATTGCATTCTGTCGGCTGATTAAAAAGTTAACGAGGAAGATCCTCACAGGCTCTTTGCTCTATTTCTGTTTTAGTCCTAACACAGGAATGGGGGGGGTTCAATCCCCAGCCAAATCTTTTTAAAGCGTTTGAGAAATATCGCTTTACTTTGTGGATGGAATTACAGAGATGCACTAGATTGCAGTAACCCAGCAGTAAACCAGCTCCCTGTGCGATTAGCATAGATTCAAGCTGTTTCACATCACACAAAGGAGAGGATCTGACTGTCAGACAGGGCCAATACAAGGTTCCCTTGTAGTAATTATTCCTCTTTTCAGCAAAGAGAATATAGGACGAGAGTCAAATAAATATTATAAATTCCTAGACCATCTGCCGACTAGTTGTGTGGCTAGCTTTTATCTATTAGCTTTGTCTCTGTTTCTCTGAGGCTCCGAGAAAGGCAATAACACGTTGAGACCATCTGCCAACTAGCTGCATGGGAAGCTCTTAGCCTTCTCGCTCTGTTTGTGTGTGTGACCAGTGACCACCACCACCGGCTGAGTCACTGGCCCTCCTCCCACAAACATTACCCAATGACTTCCTCCCCCCCTGAGCTGCCAGAAGCATGGACACACTGGTCTCCGTGGTCATTCTTAATCTCCATCTGTGTTTGGCCTCCCCCTTGGTCCCACTGTCGGCCTTGTACGCCTGTGAGCTTGCTAGCTAGCTAGCGCTGCCTGTGCAACAGACAGAGTGGGCAGGATTCAGAAATTAGCCACAGCAATATCAGCCCAGTGCTATGGCTGGGATGTCAGAGCTCACAGCTCATCCTCTGTGAACAACAGGGTTGTTTGGCAATCTGATCTCATCTCAGCCATATGCTAAGATAATTGATGCCATGTACACTGTATTTTATGCTGTATTCTCCTTCTATATATTGCCAGGTCTCCTTGGAAAATAGGTTTTTAACCTCAATCAATTTTATGTTAAATAAAGATGAAAATTAAAGTATTCCCCTAAATATTTTTATTAAAATAAAAGTCATTCAAATGTATTTTGAAGGATTATTTGCATTGCAGGTACACAACTCAACTCACCTACGATAAGTTTAGGATTAATGAGAAAATGTATCATCAATCAGCTGAAATGTATTTCAAACTAAACCCTCAACAGCTTCACAAAGAAAAAACCTCCTGCTTTTTAGAGCCAACATCAAAAGCAATAAAAACTTCCTGATAAAAAAACGTTGTCCTTGACACACAAAAAAGGCGTAGCGGACATTTTGATAGCAGGAAGTTTATGTACCCCCCCCCCCCCAGGAGAACGAGTAAATATAGCAAAAATAAATCTCACCTTCATACACAATCACTGAAGGTCAATACACCCAGGCTTATCATTCAGTGTGCACTGGCACAGTCATCTACTTATGCAACCATGGGGGAAACAGTCTCTGCCTTGAATTATTCAAATCAAATTAAATGGAGTGAGTGAAGAAAGGCAAAAAATTATCAAACGCTCGTCTCATTGCTTTGACATACCCGAGTGGCCAGACAAGCATCTGGAGATATACATCACTGACACTTGAGACACTAGACACCAGACTGTTGTTTGAGACACTATGCAGCAGACTGTTTGAGACACTAGACACCAGACTGTTTGAGACACTAGACACCAGACAGTTGTTTGAGACACTAGACACCAGTCTGTTTGAGACACTAGACACCAGACTGTTTGAGACACTAGACACCAGACTGTTGTTTGAGACACTAGACACCAGACAGTTGTTTGAGACACTAGACACCAGTCTGTTTGAGACATTAGACACCAGACTGTTTGAGACACTAGGCACCAGACTGTTTGAGACACTAGACACCAGACTGTTGTTTGAGACA
The DNA here is from genome assembly GCF_964263955.1 of Coregonus lavaretus. Lineage (NCBI taxonomy): Eukaryota > Metazoa > Chordata > Actinopteri > Salmoniformes > Salmonidae > Coregonus > Coregonus lavaretus. The sequence goes on from NC_139991.1 coordinate 73,717,097, forward strand.
CTAGACACCAGACAGTTGTTTGAGACACTAGACACCAGTCTGTTTGAGACACTAGACACCAGACAGTTTGAGACACTAGACACCAGACTGTTTGAGACACTAGACACCAGTCTGTTTGAGACACTAGGCACCAGTCTGTTTGAGACACTATGTACCAGACTATTGTTTGAGACACTAGGCACCAGATTGTTGTTTGAGACACTAGACACCAGATTGTTGTTTGAGACACTAGACACCAGATTGTTGTTTGAGACACTAGACACCAGACTGTTGTTTGAGACACTAGACACCAGACTGTTTGAGACACTAGACACCAGATTGTTGTTTGAGACACTAGACACCAGACTGTTGTTTGAGACACTAGGCACCAGATTGTTGTTTGAGACACTAGACACCAGATTGTTGTTTGAGACACTAGACACCAGACAGTTGTTTGAGACAGTAGACACCAGACTGTTTGAGACACTAGACACCAGATTGTTGTTTGAGACACTAGACACCAGTCTGTTTGAGACACTAGACACCAGACTGTTTGAGACACTAGACACCAGACTGTTTGAGACACTAGACACCAGACAGTTGTTTGAGACACTAGGCACCAGATTGTTTGAGACACTAGACACCAGATTGTTGTTTGAGACACTAGACACCAGATTGTTGTTTGAGACACTAGACACCAAGCTGTTTGAGACACTAGGCACCAGATTGTTGTTTGAGACACTAGACACCAGACTGTTATTTGAGACACTAGACACCAGTCTGTTTGAGACACTAGACACCAGACTGTTGTTTGAGACACTAGGCACCAGACGGTTTGAGACACTAGACACCAGACTGTTTGAGACACTAGGCACCAGACTGTTTGAGACACTAGACACCAGACTTTTGTTTGAGACACTAGACACCAGTCTGTTTGAGACACTAGGCACCAGTCTGTTTGAGACACTAGACACCAGACTGTTTGAGACACTAGACACCAGTCTGTTTGAGACACTAGACACCAGCCTGTTTAAGACACTAGACACCAGACAGTTGTTTGAGACACTAGACACCAGTCTGTTTGAGACACTAGACACCAGACTGTTTGAGACACTAGACACCAGACTGTTGTTTGAGACACTAGACACCAGACAGTTGTTTGAGACACTATGCAGCAGACTGTTTGAGACACTAGACACCAGACTGTTTGAGACACTAGACACCAGACAGTTGTTTGAGACACTAGACACCAGTCTGTTTGAGACACTAGACACCAGACTGTTTGAGACACTAGACACCAGACTGTTGTTTGAGACACTAGACACCAGACAGTTGTTTGAGACACTAGACACCAGTCTGTTTGAGACACTAGACACCAGACTGTTTGAGACACTAGGCACCAGACTGTTTGAGACACTAGACACCAGACTGTTGTTTGAGACACTAGACACCAGACAGTTGTTTGAGACACTAGACACCAGTCTGTTTGAGACACTAGACACCAGACAGTTTGAGACACTAGACACCAGACTGTTTGAGACACTAGACACCAGTCTGTTTGAGACACTAGGCACCAGTCTGTTTGAGACACTAGACACCAGATTGTTGTTTGAGACACTAGACACCAGATTGTTGTTTGAGACACTAGACACCAGACTGTTGTTTGAGACACTAGACACCAGATTGTTGTTTGAGACACTAGACACCAGACTGTTGTTTGAGACACTAGACACCAGACTGTTTGAGACACTAGACACCAGATTGTTGTTTGAGACACTAGACACCAGACTGTTGTTTGAGACACTAGGCACCAGATTGTTGTTTGAGACACTAGACACCAGATTGTTGTTTGAGACACTAGACACCAGACAGTTGTTTGAGACAGTAGACACCAGACGGTTTGAGACACTAGACACCAGATTGTTGTTTGAGACACTAGACACCAGTCTGTTTGAGACACTAGACACCAGACTGTTTGAGACACTAGACACCAGACTGTTTGAGACACTAGACACCAGACAGTTGTTTGAGACACTAGGCACCAGATTGTTTGAGACACTAGACACCAGATTGTTGTTTGAGACAATAGACACCAGATTGTTGTTTGAGACACTAGACACCAAGCTGTTTGAGACACTAGGCACCAGATTGTTGTTTGAGACACTAGACACCAGACTGTTGTTTGAGACACTAGACACCAGTCTGTTTGAGACACTAGACACCAGACTGTTGTTTGAGACACTAGGCACCAGACGGTTTGAGACACTAGACACCAGACTGTTTGAGACACTAGGCACCAGACTGTTTGAGACACTAGACACCAGACTTTTGTTTGAGACACTAGACACCAGTCTGTTTGAGACACTAGGCACCAGTCTGTTTGAGACACTAGACACCAGACTGTTTGAGACACTAGACACCAGTCTGTTTGAGACACTAGACACCAGCCTGTTTAAGACACTAGACACCAGACAGTTGTTTGAGACACTAGACACCAGTCTGTTTGAGACACTAGACACCAGACTGTTTGAGACACTAGACACCAGACTGTTGTTTGAGACACTAGACACCAGACAGTTGTTTGAGACACTAGACACCAGTCTGTTTGAGACACTAGACACCAGACTGTTTGAGACACTAGGCACCAGACTGTTTGAGACACTAGACACCACTCTGTTTGAGACATTAGACACCAGACTGTTTGAGACACTAGACACCAGTCTGTTTGAGACACTAGACACCAGCCTGTTTAAGACACTAGACACCAGACAGTTGTTTGAGACACTAGACACCAGTCTGTTTGAGACACTAGACACCAGACTGTTTGAGACACTAGACACCAGACTGTTGTTTGAGACACTAGACACCAGACAGTTGTTTGAGACACTAGACACCAGTCTGTTTGAGACACTAGACACCAGACTGTTTGAGACACTAGGCACCAGACTGTTTGAGACACTAGACACCAGACTGTTGTTTGAGACACTAGACACCAGACAGTTGTTTGAGACACTAGACACCAGTCTGTTTGAGACACTAGACACCAGACAGTTTGAGACACTAGACACCAGACTGTTTGAGACAATAGACACCAGTCTGTTTGAGACACTAGGCACCAGTCTGTTTGAGACACTAGGCACCAGACTGTTGTTTGAGACACTAGGCACCAGATTGTTGTTTGAGACACTAGACACCAGATTGTTGTTTGAGACACTAGACACCAGATTGTTGTTTGAGACACTAGACACCAGACTGTTGTTTGAGACACTAGACACCAGACTGTTTGAGACACTAGACACCAGACTGTTTGAGACACTAGACACCAGACAGTTGTTTGAGACACTAGGCACCAGATTGTTGTTTGAGACACTAGACACCAGATTGTTGTTTGAGACACTAGACACCAGTCTGTTTGAGACACTAGACACCAGACTGTTGTTTGAGACACTAGGCACCAGACGGTTTGAGACACTAAACACCAGACTGTTGTTTGAGACACTAGACACCAGACTGTTGTTTGAGACACTAGGCACCAGTCTGTTTGAGACAATAGACACCAGACTGTTTGAGACACTAGACACCAGACTGTTTGAGACACTAGACACCAAGCTGTTTGAGACACTAGGCACCATATTGTTGTTTGAGACACTAGACACCAGACTGTTGTTTGAGACACTAGGAACCAGACTGTTTGAGACACTAGGCACCAGATTGTTGTTTGAGACACTAGACACCAGACTGTTTGAGACACTAGACACCAGACTGTTGTTTGAGACACTAGACACCAGATTGTTTGAGACACTAGACACCAGACTGTTTGAGACACTAGACACCAATCTGTTTGAGACACTAGGCACCAGACTGTTTGAGACACTAGACACCAGACTGTTTGAGACACTAGACACCACACAGTTGAATGGAGACACTAGGCACCAGACTGTTGTTTGAGACACTAGACACCAGACAGTTGTTTGAGACACTAGGCACCAGATTGTTGTTTGAGACACTAGACACCAGATTGTTGTTTGAGACACTAGACACCAGTCTGTTTGAGACACTAGACACCAGACTGTTGTTTGAGACACTAGGCACCAGACGGTTTGAGACACTAAACACCAGACTGTTGTTTGAGACACTAGACACCAGACTGTTGTTTGAGACACTAGGCACCAGTCTGTTTGAGACAATAGACACCAGACTGTTTGAGACACTAGACACCAGACTGTTTGAGACACTAGACACCAAGCTGTTTGAGACACTAGGCACCATATTGTTGTTTGAGACACTAGACACCAGACTGTTGTTTGAGACACTAGGAACCAGACTGTTTGAGACACTAGGCACCAGATTGTTGTTTGAGACACTAGACACCAGACTGTTTGAGACACTAGACACCAGACTGTTGTTTGAGACACTAGACACCAGATTGTTTGAGACACTAGACACCAGACTGTTTGAGACACTAGACACCAATCTGTTTGAGACACTAGGCACCAGACTGTTTGAGACACTAGACACCAGACTGTTTGAGACACTAGACACCACACAGTTGAATGGAGACACTAGGCACCAGACTGTTGTTTGAGACACTAGACACCAGACTGTTGTTTGAGACACTAGACACCAGTCTGTTTTTGACACTAGACACCAGACTGTTGTTTGAGACACTAGACACCAGACTGTTGTTTGAGACACTAGACACCAGTCTGTTTGAGACACTAGACACCAGACTGTTGTTTGAGACACTAGACACCAGACTGTTTGAGACACTAGACACCAGACTGTAGTTTGAGACACTAGACACCAGTCTGTTTGAGACACTAGACACCAGACTGTTGTTTGAGACACTAGGCACCAGATTGTTGTTTGAGACACTAGGCACCAGATTGTTGTTTGAGACACTAGACACCAGATTGTTGTTTGAGACACTAGACACCAGACAGTTGTTTGAGACACTAGACACCAGACTGTTTGAGACACTAGACACCAGACTGTTTGAGACACTAGACACCAGACTGTTTGAGACACTAGACACCAGACTGTTTGAGACACTAGACACCAGACTGTTGGAGACACTAGACACCAGACTGTTTGAGACACTAGACACCAGTCTGTTTGAGACACTAGACACCAGACTGTTGTTTGAGACACTAGACACCAGACTGTTTGAGACACTAGACACCAGTCTGTTTGAGACACTAGACACCAGTCTGTTTGAGACACTAGGCACCAGACTGTTTGAGACACTAGACACCAAGCTGTTTGAGACACTAGACACCAGTCTGTTTGAGACACTAGGCACCAGACTGTTTGAGACACTAGACACCAGACTGTTGAAACACTAGACACCAAACTGTTTGAGACACTAGACACCAGACTGTTTGAGACACTAGACACCAGACTGTTGTTTGAAACACTAGACACCAGACTGTTGTTTGAATGCTGATCACCATGAGGGCCTAGTCATTGATGTAGAATTGAATGCAGACATGGGCAGGAAATGATCACGCAACAACAATTAAATCATTGCGAGTCAGTGTACCTGAGTTGATTTGAACAGCTGAGATGTTGAAGTGATGTATTCCATTTTAGATGGACACTTTCAGATAGTTTAACACCATACATAGAACTTGCATTGAGCAACAGCATGTTTTAAACCAAGGCTTTTCTGTTAGTTGTACGTTGGAATGACTCTGAATTGAACCATTTCGTAAGGCTGTTCAATTCAATTCCTTTTCAAGGGCGTGCAAAAGCAGATAGAAAACCTTCACCTCTGAATCGGTATTACACACTCATTCCTCTCCCTTCACCAGGACACACTGAGAACGTACCATACTGCAGGAAATAGCCGATATTGAGCCATCTGAGAGGGTTAGCATAGCATTAGCATTTCCCCATCATAAAGTGTCCCATTCTGCCTGCCAAGTGGCCACCACAATACAGGCATAAGCACTTGGTGCTGGCAGGTGTTCCATTATGTCCTCATAGGCACTTCACTTTGCCGTAATGAGCCTCGCTCTCTGATTACACACACACACACTCACACACTCACACACACACACACACACACACACACACACACTCACAAACACACACACACACACACACACACACTCACAAACACACACTCACAAACACACACACACACACGCACACACACACTCACAAACACACACACACACACACACACACACTCACAAACACACACACACACACACACACACACACACTCACACACACACACTCACAAACACACACACACACACTCACACACACACACACACACACACTCACAAACACACACACACATGCACACACACACTCACAAACACACACAAGCACACACACTCACAAACACACACACACACACACACACTCACAAACACTCACAAACACACACACACATGCACACACTCACAAACACACACACACACTCACAAACACACACACACACACACACACAATCAAACCAAACCAAAAACCATGGCAATACTGCAGCTGTTCCTGCTGCCTGCTCCCTTCAGTGTCTACTGCTCTCCTCCTGTTCCCAGGGCTAAATGCAGTACGGTAATTTAACTGCCTCTTTCAATTGGGGACACGCAGGAAAATGGCTAGTTGGTCATCATCTGACCGCTGGTAATATGGTTTGTGAGGACGGTAAGAAGGGTGGAGATATCTCCATTAGGTTTCATAAAGCGTCTCAGAGTAGGAGAGTTGATCTAGGATCAGTGTTTGGCTTTTAAGATCACAGTGAATAAGATCATATGGACAGGGACGACGACATGGCCCTAGACTAGCACTCGTACTCTGAGATGCTGGTTGTTTGAGAACAGTAACAGTGATGAACTCAAAATCTAAGTCAAGAGTGAAACTTTTCCCAAGTGAGTCAGGTAAAAAAAGCAACAACAAAAAAAACAGAGGGAGTGATTTTCCAGGATGCACTTTACAGAGCGAAAAAAAAAAGGCTTCCATTACTTCTATTACGTAACGAGAATGTCCCCGTCAAGTCGCTTTGATAGATACTGTATGGTCTAGGTCAGTTCATGTTTCAGCAGTACAGCGAATCAGCGATTATTAAAGGACATGGTATCCACCTTCGATGCCTTTTGCCCCAATTTTTTTTAAACGTATTATCCTCTTTTACTGACTTAGTCTGCCAGTAAGCTGTAGAATATTGCCACTAGCAATGAAAATGTGCTTCCACGAGATTAAGGTCAACAATGTAGTATTCCAATAGTGTAGCATTCATACTCATAGATAATATGAAACATTCATTTTCATATCAAGACATAAAAATGTACACAAATAGGGGTTAATAAAAGGACAAGTGCTGTGTTAAATGCATAATGTCCTTTATTCTTGTGACTCAATATATACAATTAAATATAAACATGTAGGCACACATGATGTCTATACAGGCATTTGATTAAAACAGTGTAAGTATGAAATTCAATAATTCTGGCTTTGAAATCGACTGAAAATAGGCTTGAATTCTTGTAGCGTTGGTCTTTGAAGCACTTTCCTAACCCACGGAACACTTCACTGATGATGTTTTACTGTACTCTGACGATCCACTTAATTTACTTAAGGAAGGGATTAGAACTGTCATCCTCTAGTTACTTTGGATGAGCCTATTTGCATAAACGTATCTAGCTCGATATAACAATATTATTGACTTGTCCAATATCTTACAGTTTCTCTACTCACTTGCTCTGTATACAAAGATAGCCAGTGCAACAATACAAGCTAACTATGAAGCCAGAATGCACTGCTTATAGTAACGACACCTGCCATACTGAAAATATATACAAACATGCCATTCCTTTCATTTCAATTGTCTGCAAAGGTTTTAACAATAAATATGATGTAAAATACAATGTTACATATTGAGTATGGTTCTCCAAAATAAAGTGGATGAAACAGACGTATGTTCAATGTGTACAGCTTGTTTACATGAAACAGGTCTGCTGAAATGGATAAAGTCAGCTAGAAACATTTGTTTTCAGTGTGAGGGATATTTTAATATTTTTTTAAAACTCTCGTTCTGTCTTTATCGTAACACACTGATCAATACCACAACTACCACTATATAGGGTTATATGTTTGCTCTGACTGCCATTTTGTGACAGTACCTTATTTTGAAAAAGGTAAAACAATTTGTCGACACAGAGATGTTTACACTTCATGCTTTCTAGGAGCAATGAAATTGAGATTAGTTGAAAAAGTGAATCTATGCTTATTTCCTATGTTAAATTGACTTCCTCCAATTTATGGTAAAATATCATTCCTATTATAGAAATGTAATTTTAAAAAACTTTAACTATATTGACACAAGACATACACATTTGCATATAATGGATGATGATGGTAATAAATCTGGTGGTGACAAGGAAATAAATTAATGGCAACCCAATACCTCCAAAGGAAGTAACCTCACAAATCACACAGTTTATCTATGTAATATTGCTATGAAGCTCCTATCTCCCCCTGCCATTTCCCCTGATAGAAGTCTATCGAAAATATCTCAAAAGATAACTAACAATGTATATCAACTCGACTGCAACGCAATCTACAACTATGATCTATGATCAAAACCAGTCTCAATTCTAAGGAATAGTCTTTGTTACACAATCTAAAAAGGTTTATAGTGCCTTTTTCCATTGTAGTTAATTGTAGTTCTCCTTGTCAAATAGGCAATAACACCATAAATATTAGTAAAACAAAATATTTCTAAATGTATCATCAGCTCACGTCATGCCACCATCATTGGTACAGATCTGACAATAAATCCATGTTTGTATAATTTATCTTGGGGATATTGGGGATACATTGGCTGTAACTTTTCAGCAGCGGTTCGAACAGTTTAAATAGAAAATATAACCTTCACAAAAAAAGACTAAACTATAAAAATATAAATAAAAAACAACAGAGTACAACATTTGTATTTTGTGTTTAAGTACCTTCCAGACAGCTTGCCCACTTTAACTCAAGTGCCACGTCCGCTCCTAAGACTATTGCTCCTGTATAGCAATAACATTTTTAAATAAAATAAAAACATATTGGGAGCAAAATATGAGTTGGTTTGCATTCTAAAACATCCATTTCCAGGTCACCATTTTGCTCCTTGGCAATGTCTTTTCAGCCCGTCAATGTTTTGCAGACTTAAAAATCTAGTGGTTTCTAAAATGTCAGCTATGGGATCCATGCATCTCTCGGACTGCCTCTGTTTAGCTCGGCTCTGTCCGTCTCTGGGGTTTAGGTGGAGGTTAGGGGTCTCTGGGGGTTAGGGGAAGGTTGCCAAGCACTGGTGCTGATTAGTGTTGAGACCTTGAACGGGTGCAATTCTGCAGTAGGTTAAATTAAAGAATCACCTTGGTTGCAAACTTGGAATTAGTATGATTTCATTCAAAGCGTCTCTTTGTGTATGTGGCTTAAAATGAGAAATCTTCTTCACGGGGTCTCTTCCGCTCTGTTTGATTGGCTGTTGGATGTGACAATGAGTCAGGCTGAATAAATCTTAGTGGAGTAGGCATACCCTTGTTTCTCTCTTTCCGTTGGGTGTAAACTTCCAGGTATTTTAGCTTGTCTGGAAGAGTGTGTCTTACGTTGCACAGTCTGCCCCATGGCAAGAGTCCGAACCCCCTCCAAACCTTGTTTCTCCCTCGCTCCTTGCCCTTCGTCCTTTTGAGATTTTTCCGGGCCTCTTCCACCTCCTCCTTCTCCTTATGTCCACCTCACATGACCACACACTTGCCCTTGAGCTTCTCTGCACGTTTCTGCTGCTTTGATTTGCCATCGATCTGGAGGCTGACAGTCCTGCGCTTCTCCAGGTTGAGCAGCTCCTGGAAGAGCTCCTTGACGTTGTGGTTGGTCTTGGCCGACGTCTCCATGAAGGCGCACTTCCACTTCTTGGACGTGGCCTCCCCGTCCGAGGTCTCCACCTCGCGCGCCGATGTCTCGTCACACTTGTTGCCCACCAGCATGATGGGACACGTCTCCAGTTCACCCTTGATCTGACAAACCTGCTCGTAGATGGGCTTGAGCTCCTCCAGGGACTGGCGGCTGGTGACGGAGTAGACCAGGATGAAGGCGTGGCCCTTGGAGATGGACAGACGCTGCATGGCGGGGAACTGGTGGCTGCCCGTGGTGTCTGTGATCTGTAGTGTGCAGATGCTCTTGTCGCAGCTAATCACCTGTCTGTACGTGTCCTCCACGGTGGGGATGTAGCTGTCGCGGAAGGTCCCCTTGACGAAGCGGAGAACCAGGGAGCTCTTCCCCACACCTCCGGCGCCGAACACCACCACGCGATAGTCGTTGCTCTGCTCCGGCATGATGATTGTTTATCTGGGGATCTGTATGGGAGCAGGAGACAACAATAGGCAACCTCTTGTTTACAAAAACAAAACTCTCTTGATTGATGAAAAAATATTTGCATTTCTTACAGTGCTTGGTATTAGTCGTACACCATTAATTCCTCCTTTTAGAATTGAAAAAGTGATTTAGTATGATGCGCCTGAATGGGAATTAGTTTAACAATGCACCAGAGATAGGCTGGCAAGACAGCAAACTGAAAAGGCACACCATCTAAGCAGCAAAATAGGGCCAGTTTGTTGCAGCATATTTTTTTTATTTTTTATTTTTTTACATCTTGGACATTTTTGTAAACCTTACTCCAAGTCCTCATTACGCTCTTAGAAAAAAAGGTGCTATCTATGGCTGTCCCCATAGGAGAACCCTTTGAAGAAAAACTTCCAGGTAAAACCCTTTTGTGTTCCATGTAACCCTGTCCAAAAGGGTTCCACTTGGAAGCAAAAAGTGTTCTCCTATTTTTTTCTAAGAGTGAACAGACTACTGCACAAATTCAATTCAGGAAGGATAATCAAGATGGTCCTGTGAGAAAATATGGAGACAGGCATGTGCCGAACCACAACCATTGTTCCTTCCAAATGTGTGCAAAGCAGGTGTTTGATTTTTGAGCCCATCAATTCCACCCATACCCATAACGGTTTTAGATTCCCAGCTAAAACTACCCAGTGTCATATGCTAACTCAGCATTCTCATTGGATCAAAGAGAGGGAAGTCAATGACTATGCAAGACCACCACAGGAAGGAAAAACTGAAAACATTACTGTCATTATAGTCTCAAAAGCCTTAGGCTTTAATTTATTTCACTACATAAACGTGTTTGTGGCGTCAATGAGCATAATTTCAGCTAATTCCATTCTTTATAGCCTACAAAATTAGAAGGTCAGGAAGAGTCCATGTCAGTGACTGGTTGACATAGCATCTACATCTTGAATCATACCAGTGCTTAAGGTGAGTGTTATGGTGTTCCTTTTTATATCGGAATAAATAACTAGATACTACTTTTGAGCTGATTATTTTAATCTGCATGGCTTTTAACGAGAACTGTTTGGTTCAGAGTAGGCTTCTTTAAATTCCATCCTTTTCGCGTTCAATTGAGAAGGCAAGGAGCCGCTGACGTGCCAAAGATGCAGTCTGGATGCAGGCAATTAGATGCGGTCAAAAACTACCGCATAGTGGGAACAATGGACTATACACCGCCCACCATCCTTATCCCCTCTTTTGTACCAATGTTATTTTATCGAAAATAATTAGATTAAGACAGGAAAAACAATAGCTAGCTAATAGACACGCGGATGTCAATGCGTGCGTGCATAAAGATTACATAATAATTTGGCACAGAATACTCACGTATCAACACAAACGATGAAAAGATGAAACTTTAGACTGTTGATCTCATGTTGTATCGAAGGGATTGAAATATCAGACAGTGCATGTCGTTCCGTCCGCATTGAGGTCTGCCTCTAAAAATCCATCTGTGTGTGGACTCGGGTATTTAATGCGCAGCTTGCAGGAGAGGAGATTTGCGTCTCTCTGTAGGTTTTGCTCCTCGTGACGTAGGGTGGAACCTCGCTGCTTTGCTGCTTGCCCTGCTGCAACACACAAACACCTCCAAGAAACCCCGCTGCGTGGGCAGCCTTGTGACTCATGAATCCATATCACCACCTATTCCATACAGAACACATGTTTTTAAACATATTTATTACTGAACAGTTGATCATCAACAAGTTGGCTATTCAACTCAGCCTAGGTTGGTCTATAGGTGTCTGGACAGTAGAACACTATTACAGTTTATTGTAAAATTAATTATTAAAATTATACATTTTATCATTGAATCTTCTGACTAAATATGGCAAACTAGGCTGTTGCTGTTTGCCTGTAGATGATATGCTATGGAAATGTACTGGTGCATAATTACTATATAACTTTAATACGCTCAATTATACATGACTGTTCTTAATTTCTATGAAGAAGCCACTTCTTATAGAGAACAGGTGGTACACAACATTATAAGCCAACTGCTTGTATTGCTACAGGCACATAATAAGCGACATAATCGGTTAGTAATTTGTGTTGCAGCCTTGCTCTGTATCAGCGTAGATTGTGACATAAGCATAACCCCTGAAAAAACTTTTTAAAATAACTTTTGGGGAACTAAGTCAGGGTCTCAACTTGCTATTGAGAGTAAGAATATTAAAATACACCAGGTGCAATTTCGACATGTGGTTGTGCATCAGCAATTGTTCTCTTGTTATGTCAGTCACTCAATTAGCTGACGATTAGCCATGTCAATTTTTAGGTTGGTAGTTAGTCTCGCCAGCTATCTAAACTTGTAGTAATCATAGCCGAATACTGACCGCCCTGACCTCAAGGGGGTGCCCCTTGATTTTGTTAGTCATTCTCACTCAGCTATCATATTAACATGGCAAAAGTCATGGCAAAATGTGTTGAATTGTAGGAATTTAGTTTTAAAGGCCCCCACCAGAGGTCCGGACCCTATTTTGACATATTTCCTGTCCTATAGCGGAATTTCTCGTTTAAGTTCCACCTCCGAAGAATGACGCAAGCTGCTAATACCTATTCACGAAATGTGGGTGGGAACGTTGTGGTGATTTCCACTTCGGAGTGGAGAAATAGCAACAAGTAGAGCACTGACAGCTGTCAGTGTAGCTAGCTAGCATGCTAACCTTACCAGTTTACAATTTATAAAATTATCTTCTTTTTTTATTTCTATACAGACTAGCAGAAAAATAATTGAAACTTGACAATGATAATTTGCTGGTAAAAAATTAATAAAAATAAAAAATAAAAAACGTACGTTTGCACCCTGTATTTTAATTTGCTCCATGGCTCAGGCGGTTACATGCAGATTACGGCGAAAAGTTGTTTGGCTCAGCTCAGTCGCGACTCGCGAAGAGGAAGAACTTTGTAGGTGTTTCTGAATAACAAACAATGCCATGCTGGTGGGTGGTAACATTCAAATAAAACCCAGCCCTAAAAAGAAACTAAGACTGAACAGTATTAAGACGTCATATCACAGGGGAAACACACGGCATTGGCACGGAAAAAAAGTTACCACTTTGGATTTCCCACTTCAACCCCAAATAATATTATTATATCATACTTTGACTAAAACTGTGACTTATTGACTAGAAATCGTTTTGCAACATCATGGGTAAGCTATGGGCGTCTTCTTACAGCTGTAAACAAAAGTGAATTTCGGCTTTAGTGGGTGTTTAAAACGGCAAAAACCCCTCTCCACCCCATGGCAAAATGGGTAGAATTGCAGGAAATTAACTTTGTGTGTTTTATATCCGCTGTCAAGAGAGGGGCCACTGAAATGTTTTGCCACGAGATGGGGGGCCCCCCCAGCCAAATCTCGGTTAGGGCCCCCAAAAGGCTAGGGCCGGCCCTGATTGTTTACACTGTAGTGCTGGAGAGTGGTTGCCAGGTGCATGCATATAAATGAGAGGAAGTGAAATAACAGTGTCATAGGCTTGCATCCCAAATGGCACCCTATTCCCTATTTAGTGCACTACTTTTGACCAGAGCCCTATGGGAATAGGGTGCCATTGGGACACAACCATAAAATGCCAACAGGTTGAAAAATACTGTTTTGACTCTTGTACACGCTTAGAAAAAAGGGGTTCCAAAAGGGTTCTTCGGCTGTCCCCATAGGAGAACCATTTTTGGTTGCAGGTAGAACTCTTTTGGGTTCCATGTAGATCCCTCTGTGTAAAGGGTTATACATGGAACCAAAAATGATTCTTCAAAGGGTTCTCCTATGAGGACAGCTGAAGAACCCTTTTAGGTTCTAGATAGCGCCTTTTTTAAACACCTTGACTCACCTGTTTTATTCAATACTTCATCCACAACTTCTACATTTTCTAATCAGGGGATGTAAGCTTGTTGTGTTGTCAGGGGGTTATGAGAGTATGCATCACCATGGTTTGGATATTTAAACTGCCATCAAGTATGGTTTCAATTCCCTATTTGTAGATTGATACATGCTAAGAGATTCCTTTTGCATCTGCAATTTCAAAGAATATTATGACACTAAAAACAGAATTCAGACAAGGTCTTTCTAAGTGCTCTCTTTTCAGAATTGGCAAATATGTGGCTAGAAAATGAAAAAGTGGAATTACATTTTACTCATTTAGCAGACGCTCTTATCCAGAGCGACTTACATGAGCAATTAGGGTTAAGTACCTTGCTCAAGGGTACATCGACAGATTTTACACCTAGGGGATTAGAAACAGCAACCTTTCGGTTACTGGCACAACGCTCTTAACCACTAAGCTACCTGCCGCCCTAGGTATAATGCATGCGCTTGTACTGTAATATATGGAAAGTTCTTAACGTATATAGTTGTTGTTATATCATTATGCATTGTTGCAATAGAAGTTCATTTGTTTGAATCCATAGTAATATGGCAAAGCAGAGAAAATAAAACCCAAGTGAAACACTTATCCATAGGCTATTACCTTTGTCAGCTGTAGCTCATCCAATCAGAACCAAAAAAACTGTAAGCCCTTGAAACCTATTTTAATTATTGCAGAATGCATGGAAGGTTTGTTAAAGATTGGAAACAATATTGTTAACACCGATAAAGGCCCGCAGTGCAACATATTGTTAGACGCTACAGATCTATTGATAGTTTTACAAAGACAAACCAAATTATACACTGAAGGTGCGCCAATTCTCTGGTCGTGTTCATTAGGCACCAAACAGAAGAAAACAGACTAAAACAGGGAGGGACTACCAGAAGTTTAGAAAATAAGAAATGCTACATTTTGTTTTCTGTTTCAAAATGTTTGAAGGCGTTTTACGTTTTGTACCCTAATGAATACAACCCAGTTCTCATCTGGAACAATGAATTGTCCTCTGCTGCTTTGCTGGCATTGGAGCCTGTATTGGGTTGTGTTAGCCTGTCCCCTGTTGGTTATAAGAGTTAAAGGAGGAAGAAACACACATATAGTGTTGAGATTGGGGCTTAGGTAGATGTTGCTCTTAAAGTTACATAACAAATTATTTGCTTCTGGGGGATGCTCCTGAGTCAAAAAGGGTCCCCTAATACCCTTTGCATACATTTAATCTAGAAATTACAGTATTTGACAGAGAGGGTCACACCTCCCCACGCCCATGAGTAAAAGCTTATTGCAAAGGTTTGTTAGCCTAAAATAAAGGATTGTGTGGTTAAATTAGGAAATATATGCAGTAAGATTGTATCAGATTTTATATAAACCATACAGTTCAAATGTAAGCCAAAATCTGAGGTAAAACAGTTAGCAACTAAACTTCCTTAGTGTACATTTATCCACTGATACGTGGTCAGATTGTTTTCTTCCTCCTGCTGGTGAAGATTAGGTTTGAAAGTACAGTATTCTGATCCTAGATCTGTGGCTAAGTGCAATTTATGCCTAGCCTCAGATACAGTAGCAATAAGAGGCGTAAACGTGCTTTGTGCACGTGTCGGGTGACATCACTTTGGAAGCAAAAAAATACTTGCTAAGTGCTCTCCTAAAATAGCTTTCAATAGCTTGTGGATGTGATAGTGTATGAGAGGACACTGCCAATGCAATCTCAGTCAACCTGAAACAAAGATTTCCACTATGCCCTGAAAACGTTTTGAGAACGTTCTGTGGTAAATCTCACCATGCTAGGCTGAAATGTCAAAAGGTTGTGTAATATTTCGACATGTTCCTGTGCTCTCGTTTTAGGTCTTTCTGTTTAAGTTTACCTCTCTCCAACATTTCACCACATAAAAGTAATGCATTTAGAAATGTAGCTGAAATGTTTGTATTTTCTTACAGGTAAATCATGTTCAACATGTTACTGATAGTGCTGGACAAATGAAGACCAACAACCAGGTATAAGACAAAATGGAGTATGATATCCAAATGCTCTCTATGAATTGTCTTGAGAACCAATATATTACAGTATGAAAAAGAATGCGAAATGTGAAAGCGGGACTCAGCTCTGTGATTCAGACCATAAACAGATGCTCTTGTCTCCACATCACTGGTCTGAAACACTGAACTGTGACACGTCACACCCTAACCCATCCTAAGATTAGATTGATATACAGTATATTATTGTATCGTCCCCACAATAGTATATGCATCGGTTGAAGCTCAATGTTAAATTCAAATCTCCCAATAATCATATCTAAGCCAATATGACACCAATGTCTATTAAAATTCGCAATTTTTAAAAACATTTTTTAAGTAACACAATAAAATAACAACAATGAGGCTATATACAGGGGGTACCGGTACTGAGTCAATGTGCAGGGGTACAGGTTAGTCGAGGTAATATGTACATCTAGGTAGGGGTAAAGTGACTATGCATAGATAATAAACAGCGAGTAGCAGCAGTGTAAAAACAAAGGGGCGGGGGGAGGGGGGGGTGTCAATGCAAATAGTCCGGGTGGCCATTTTATTAATTGTTCAGCAGTCTTATGGCTTGGGGGTAGAAGCTGTTAAGGAGCCTTTTGGACCTAGACTTGGCGCTCCGGTACCGCTTGCCGTCCGGTAGCAGAGAGAACAGTCTATGACTTGGGTGACTGGAGTCTTTGACAATTTTTTGGGCCTTCCTCTGACACCGCCTGGTATAGAGGTCCTGGATGGCAGGAAGCTTGGCCCCAGTGATGTACTGGGCCGTACGCACTACCCTCTGTAGTGCCTTGCGGTCGGAGGCCGAGCAGTTGCCATACCAGGCGGTGATGCAACCAGTCAGGATGCTCTCGATGGTGCAGCTGTAGAACCTTTTGAGGATCTGGGAACCCATGCCAAAACATTTCAGTCTCCTAAGGGGGAAAAGGCATTGTCGTGCCCTCTTCACAACTTTCTTGGTGTGTTTGGACCATGATAGTTTGTTGGTGATGTGGACACCAAGGAACTTGAAACTCTCAACCCGCTTCACTACAGCCCCGTCAATGTTAATGGGGGCCTGTTCGGCCCTCCTTTTCCTGTAGTCCACGACCATCTCCTCTTGCTCACGTTGAGGGAGAGGTTGTTCTTGGCCCAAGCAGATCTCTTCTTCTTATTGGTGTCCTTTAGTAGAGGTTTCCTTGCAGCAATTCGACCATGAAGGCCTGATTCATACAGTCCCCTCAGAACAGTTGATGTTGAGATGTGTCTGTGACTTGAACTCTGTGAAGCCTTTATTTGGGCTGCAATTTCTGAGGCTGGTAACTCTAATGAACTTATCGTCTGCAGCAGCGGTAACTCTGGGTCTTCCATTCCTGTGGCGGTCCTCATGAGAGCCAGTTTCATCATAGTGCTTGATGGTTTTTTGCGACTGCACTTGAAGAAACGTTCAAAGTTCTTTAAATGTTCCGTATTGATTGACCTTCATGTCTTAAAGTAATGATGGACTGTCATTTCTCTTTGCTTATTTGAGCTGTCTTTTACCAAATAGGGCTATCTTCTGTATACCCTACCTACCTTGTCACAACACAACTGAT
Source organism: Coregonus lavaretus (assembly GCF_964263955.1). Lineage (NCBI taxonomy): Eukaryota > Metazoa > Chordata > Actinopteri > Salmoniformes > Salmonidae > Coregonus > Coregonus lavaretus. Next base: position 73,734,909 of record NC_139991.1, read on the forward strand.
TGGCTCAAACGCATTAAGAAGGAAATAAATTCCACAAATGAACTTTTAAGAAGGCACTGTTAATTGAAATGCATTCCAGGTGACTACCTCATGAAGCTGGTTGAGAGAATGCCAAGAGTGTGCAAAGCTGTCATCAAGGCAAAGGGTGGCTTTTTGAAGAATCTCAAATATAAAACACTTTTTTGGTTACTACATAATTCCATATGTGTTATTTCATAGTTTTGATGACTTCACTAATATTAATTAATTAAATAAAAACCCTTGAATGAGTAGGTGTGTCCAAACTTTTGACCGGTAGTGTATATCATTAGGCTGTATGTATTTCTAGATATATTTTTGTAAATGTGTATTATTGTAGCGTCACCATCTTTATTGCAAAACTTTTAAAAAATTACACACATAACTTTAAGCTACATATTCATTTGACAGAGGTAATAAAGTACCCATTGATAAAACAGGACCAAACAAGTGTTTACATTTAGCAGACGCTCTTATCCAGAGCGACTTACAGTTAGTTATTTTTCATACAGGCCCCCCCATGGGAATCGAACCCACAACCCTGGCGTTGCAAGCGCCAAGCTCTACCAACTGAGCTACAGGGGGGCCTTAACACAGGTAAGCTAACAGTTACAGAAATCAGGAATGCAGACGGGCTCTATAAACCTCTAAATATGAGTGACTGTGTTCAACTCACCACCACCTGGTGTTATTTTGGGCATCTACTAACAAAAAAATGTATAGTAATTTATTTCTCAATTACATGTATTGCTAAATAAACAGGTTTAAGGAAATACAGGCAGTCGCCACATTACTACAAGACAAAACAGCTCTCTCAATCAAGCATGAATGTCTTGTAAGTATAAAAGCAAAGCTTGTTTTCATATAGCAATAAAAAAAGCTTTAAAATATAGGGGAATGGGACTAGTGTGGTGTGTGAAGAATCGAATACTTAAATGTGGTACAAATCACGTTATTACATCTTTACAGACGCTCTTATCCAGAGCGACTTACAGGAGCAATTAGGGTTAAGTACCTTGCTCAAGGGCACATCGGCAGATTTTTCACCTAGTCGGCTCGGGGATTAGAACCAGCAACCTTTCGGTTACTGGCACAACGCTCTTAACCACTAAGCTACCTGCCGTGTGTGAGAACCTCTTCTAAGAGTATGAATTAGGCTGTTTGAGAAGGTTTGAATCCTAAGCAACCTGCATACACATTGTTTGAAGTACAATAGACCAACACAGCTACTGTAGTAGGTCAAAGCTGTGTGCTGGAAAACCTTGGTAGAGCATGGGTGGAGTAGGCATTGTGGTGTTCATGTGAATTTTCTTTCTTTTTCGGCTTCAGACCAATGCCTACTTCTCACTTAAAATGTCATTTTTTTGTTTTTAATAGTATTGTATGCACTGGTTCAGTTTTCACTTGTTTTTACTTTGCAACAAATACTTCAACACTACATACTGTCTGTGTCTAAAATGGCACCCTATTCCCTATATAGTACACTACTTTTGACCAGAGCCCTACGGGCCCATTGTTACATCCTGTTCCTGTTAGATATCAAAATGTCTTAGGGAGCAGATATTTACTCGTAAGATTCCATAGTATCTCTGATTGGCATACATAACTGGTTACACACACACGCACACACACACACACACACACACACGAGCACAAGCGCATGCAAACACACAACAGTTGAAGCTATTTTGAAGCTAACGGGTAGTAGATTCCATAGTTTCTCCGTGTTAATGTGCAGTAGATTCCATAGTATCGCTGTTTTAATGTGCAATAGATTCCATAGTATCGCTGTTTTAATGTGCAGTAGATTCCATAGTATCTCTGTTTTAATGTGCAGTAGATTCCATAGTATCGCTGTTTTAATGTGCAGTAGATTCCATAGTATCTCTGTTTTAATGTGCAGTAGATTCCATAGTATCGCTGTTTTAATGTGCAGTAGATTCCATAGTATCTCTGTGTTAACGGGTAGTAGATTCCATAGTATCGCTGTTTTAATGTGCAGTAGATTCCATAGTATCGCTGTTTTAATGTGCAGTAGATTCCATAGTATCTCTGTGTTAACGGGTAGTAGATTCCATAGTATCTCTGTGTTAACGGGTAGTAGATTCCATAGTATCTCTGTGTTAACGGGTAGTAGATTCCATAGTATCTCTGTTTTAATGTGCAGTAGATTCCATAGTATCGCTGTTTTAATGTGCAGTAGATTCCATAGTATCTCTGTGTTAACAGGCAGTAGATTCCATAGTATCGCTGTTTTAATGTGCAGTAGATTCCATAGTATCTCTGTGTTAACGGGTAGTAGATTCCATAGTATCGCTGTTTTAATGTGCAGTAGATTCCATAGTATCTCTGTTTTAATGTGCAGTAGATTCCATAGTATCTCTGTGTTAACGGGTAGTAGATTCCATAGTATCGCTGTTTTAATGTGCAGTAGATTCCATAGTATCTCTGTTTTAATGTGCAGTAGATTCCATAGTATCGCTGTTTTAATGTGCAGTAGATTCCATAGTATCTCTGTGTTAACGGGTAGTAGATTCCATAGTATCTCTGTTTTAACGTGCAATAGATTCCATAGTATCGCTGTTTTAATGTGCAGTAGATTCCATAGTATCTCTGTGTTAACGGGTAGTAGATTCCATAGTATCTCTGTTTTAACGTGCAATAGATTCCATAGTATCTCTGTGTTAACAGGCAGTAGATTCCATAGTAGGCTATTTCTGTGTTAACGTGCTGTTGCTGTCATAAGCGCTAGCAAACTGTTATGAATAACTAAGTGCAGTGCTTATATGAGTGTTGTGAATGAGTTACAGTATGTATACTCAATATGTCAATTCCCCATATGTTTGATAAACAAGTGTTGACAGTTTTTTTACAAATTCATCTGCTGAACTTTGGTATTCAGTGGGCATTACATTAATTCCAAGCTAACTGTATATTTACAGCACCCCAGCTGTGACTTCCTGAGTTGTGCAGTCAATGTGGCCTGATTGGCATACATGACTGGTTACACACACCCACACACACACCCACACACACACACAAACACACACACACACACACACACACACACACACACACACACACACACACACACACACTATTTTGTGACAACAACAGTAACAAAGTATTTTCGGTGGAACTACTAGAGAGGTCTACTATACTTTTTGCAGCTGTCCGACTATCGGAAATTAAAGTTACACATGTACACTACCGGTCAAAAGTTTTAGAACACCTACTCATTCAAGGGTTTTTCTTTATTTTTTTACTATTTTCTACATTGTAGAATAATAGAGAAGACATCAAGCATCAAGGCAAAGGGTGGCTATTTGAAGAATCTCAAATATAAAATATATTTCGATTTGTTTAAAAAAAAAAATGGGTTACTACAAGATTCCATATGTGATATTTCATAGTTTTGGTCTTCACTATTATTCTACAATGTAGAAAATAGTAAAAATATAGAAAAATCCTTGAATGAGTAGGTGTTCTAAAACTTTTGACCGGTATTTTTACGTCCAATTCCTTTTAATGAAATATCCACGATGATAATTGTTTTTGTTTTTTGTTAACAACAATCAAGTACCTTCCACATTCCACTGTCTAATACTGTGAATAAGTCTAGGACTACATAAGTATGGAGTATAAATTGCTGTACTTTAATGCATGGGCAGGGTATGACCAATAACAAGACTGTCTTGAATCTGATTCATTTGTAAAACGTATTTAACAACCTGTAAATGTGCCATGTCACCATTTATAGATTGTCACATCTTCAAGGTCTGGTGAACGATTCAGAAAGCCATTTCGTCATAGTAATGAAAAGAAAAAGAAGTGTTTTTATCTAAATTGAGAGCAAATGCATTTCATTTCACTTGGCCTCAGCACCCAATTCTTCACACTTTACTTTTCAATTGCTCACATCATTGTTCACGTTAAGTCACTACATTAAGCAAATTCACTCTGGTCAGTGTTTCAGATGAAAAAAAAAGGAAGTAAAGTCATTTAAACAGTCAAGGAAGTAGCAGCAAGCGACGTTTAAAAAATGAGGAAGCCTAAAAAGAAAAACACTCCCAATTCACAATATACTGTATACAATGTGCACCACTGCAGTGTGAGAGGATATTATGCAAATATGTATTAAAAGTAGTAAACGGACTTATTATTGCTATGTTATAGTTGATATCTATGTGTTGTGGTGTTTTGAAATGTGCAGGCCCTCAGAAGAAACGGTTCCTGGGTGTTGCAACATCTGAAGTGACCTGCTCACATCCTGCTCAGCCCGTTAGCAGTTGAACATGGTCGCCTCAGCGCAGGGTCACACATAGAAGCAGTGGAGCAGTGGAGCAGTCGTTTCTTCCAAGGTAAAGAACCCCGTTCACCTCATAGGGTTAGGGTTAGGGTTAGGGTTAGGGTTAGGGTTAGGGTTAGGGTCAGGTAACAGGGTGGAGAGAGGCTAGATGGATCAGCAGACTGAGGCCTTGGAGTAGTCTGACGATGTACAGTAGCAGTCTTACCGAAGGTTTATTTTCTAAGTAAATATGTGTGTTTTTTTGGTCAGCGTTGTCTTGCTTTGTTGCTGCACTCCTTTCAACACATTTTGAGTGAAAACTTAAACACATTTCAAGCCAACCATTTCGATGAGCTCGGTAAACACTGACAAAGTCTTGTGTTAACATTTCTTGAGTAAATTAAATGCCAATCTTTTTTAAAGGAATTATAACAATAACAATGGATAAGAATCAAATTATTTGTAATATAGATTGTATGCTGGTGAAAAACATGTAATTTAATATTTATCACTTTTTTCCAGCACTTAATTTGAATGGGCGGTGTGATGATTTGTTTGTGCTGACCTAAGACTAATCTCTGAATTGAGGACTATCTTTGTGGCAGATCTCACTTAGTAGGTATCACCCGAGAGGACATTGACGTTGAATGTTTCTCATCAAATCAAATCAAATTGTATTGGTCACATAAATATATTTAGCAGATGTTATTGAGGGTGTAGCGAAATGCTTGTGTTTCTAGCTCCAGCAGTGCAGCAGTATTTAACAATTCACAACAATACACACAAATCTAAAAGTAAAAGAATGGAATTAAGAGAATTTAAGGGAACGTTAAAGTTAAGGCATTTAAGAGAAAGTTCAGCCTTGAACGTTTCCTTACCTTGAAATCAGTCTATTGTCAAAGAAAGATAATTTTTGGTTTTGTTGAACTTATCACTGCCACCAAACGCTAATTTTAGCATTTTCTAACAAACAAAAAAACTATGTTAGTCAATGTCTCCAAGTTGGCATGCTTTAAATGTCATGCCCAAATACTCCATAGACTGCTTTCAGTCAAGCTAAGGAAACAAACATGGACATTTATGTAATTTAGTTGAACTATCCCTTTAAGCTTTTAGGTCTTTCGACACAGATTCTTATGAACTGATGTGTCTATTCTACATGATCATTGAACGAATATTACCCTCATTGTGGTCCTCTGTAGCTCAGCTGGTAGAGCACGGCGCTTGTAACGCCAAGGTAGTGGGTTCGATCCCCGGGACCACCCATACACAAAAATGTATGCACGCACGACTGTAAGTCGCTTTGGATAAAAGCGTCTGCTAAATGGCTTATTATCATTGAGGGTATTGATATATTTTTACATGGGCTGCCTCTCAATCCACCACATCCTCCTACGTCCGGCCTTCTACATCTGCAGTGGAAGGTGGCCGAGCTACAGCGGTGTTTGTCAGACTATGAAACATCCTGAAAATCGGTCTTCTCACGAAAACGTTCTGTAGCATCCGAACAGGTTTGGTCTACAAACTATTATGACCAGTCTATGGAAAGGGTGTTCTCTGTTTTGCTCTACGACCCCCACAAGTGCCACTGGACTCGTCTGAAGGTAACCCATATAAACGAATGGAAGTATGGAGGTGGTTTTGTGCCAATAAAAATTAGGGGTTAAATATGTGTGCAAAGAAATTTAAATATTTCCTGATCTTTCTTATATCTCCTAGATATAGGACAAACACTTCAAAACCTTATTCCTTCTGATACATTTTTTCAATGTCTTTTTTGCCATTTATGAATATGTTATTCAATGCGTTTCTATGGGCTATAGTAGTAAAGTCCAAATTCAATATTTTATCAAATCATTTTTAAAATTCAAAATCAAATAGCTAAATGATCCATGGTATGATCTTCTTAAAACAATTCCATATGTCAGCTTAGAACCCCCCCACCCCCCAGCCACTTAGACATTTAAAAATTAAATTGATATTTTCATATATTTCTTGATACATCACAGCTTCTAGATGCATCGTGTTGGTTCATGGGTTTTGTTTTTATGTTTTACTCATAAAAGACAATTGATAAGATCTTTGGTTTCACAGACTCAATGCTAGCATTAGTTGCATTAGAAAGATAAATCATTCCTACTTTGTGATGTACATTGGCAGATGATTGAACTTCCAAACACTTTAATTAGCCTCAAAACCTTTGACTGGTTTTGAACATGTGATGCCACTATCTAATCTTTCATCTCTTTATTTTCATTTTTCTTATTATGTGAGATCAAATTGACTTCTTGTTGAATTCAGGTTATAAAGGAGGCCTACAATGAAATAACAAATCCATCCTCTTCTAATTCATATTGGTTTCTAATTCATTTCTTGTGATAATACAGTAATAACAGATGGATTTTATTATGCAGTTCAAGATACTCTGAAATCCACTCAAATATCTTAGTTGATGCTCAACACATTTTGAGTCCACCAATTCACGGTTAAATATTATTTTTGTATTATTGAAATACGACAAAGGAAGTGCATAATTTAATGTCTTCGTTTCTCTCGACCCAAGTGGAGCGGATTCAGACGCAACACATTGTTTCTCTTTAGATACTACTTGTACATCTCACTTCTCTTTTAAATTCATTTTGGCTTTCTAAACAAAGTATTTAGCAGTTTTGACAGGTTGCTCCTAGATAAGGACATTTGTAACTTTTCACATATCATTTCTGTGTGTATAATTGTGACCGCGATAATAGATGCACAATAGTGAATAGGTTTTATACAGTGTCATGATATTGGACATGCACTAGAATATGCTTCTTAGTGGAGGTTTAACACTTTTAAGTCGGCAGTTACGGTCTATGCCTACTGGTTGATCCTGTATGCACCTTCACGGTGTGATTTCATGCCACTTTTACAGAAAGTGTTTCAATTATAGTAAGATAAAAGGTACAGTTTGAGTTGACTGATGATTCCGTCCCAATGTATATACAGTCAGGTCCATAATTCTGGCACCCTTGATAAAGATGAGCAAAAAATACTTTTTACAATAAATAATACAAATACTGAGATATATTGTATGCTAGAAAAAACTGGAAATTATATTATTTATATTATACAATTGCAAATAGAAAGAGATGTTGTTTAACAAGTAAACAAAAAAATCGCAAAAAGACCACTGGTGTGCGTGGCCAAAGAGCTCTATTTCCATGTAATCTGACCATAGCACCGGTTTCAATCCAAGTGCCAATGCCGTTCAGCAAACTCCAGGCGGTGCTATGGTCAGATGACATGAAAATAGAGCTCTTTGGCCACGCGCACCAATGGTAGGTTTGGTGTTGAAAAACAGAAGCATCATTAACTAAGTACCAGGACATTTTTATCCAAAATTGACCAGAAAATCCACGTTTTGCAATGGCCATCTCAGTCTCCGGACTTGAACCCCATTGAAAACCTGTGGTCTGAATTGAAGAGGGCAGTCCATAAGCGCAGACAAAGGATATCAAGGATCTGGAAAGATTCTGTATGGAGGAATGGTCTAAGATCCCTCCTAATTTGTTCTCCAATCTCATAAAACATTTTAGAAAAAGACTCAGTGCCATTATCCTCCCAATAATTTGACCCCTATCTTTTCAAGATCTGTTTTATTACTTAAAATCTCTTTCTCTGAGCAATTGTGTTAGTATAAAATAATATCGTTTCCCAAATCCTTTGAGCAATATATCTCAGTATTTGTATTATTTATTTTATACAGTCTTTTTTGCTCATCTCTATCAAGGGTGTCTATAAATATGGACCTGACTGTATACGGTATCATACATTAAAGGTAAAAAGAGACTGGACATTGCAATCTATGCTTCCGTGTGGTCTCATAAGGTGTTAATACCATTAACATAGCCTAACACTGAAGAATGATCTCTATTCACTACTAATGTTTCCCTGGAGAAACAATGCTGGCTTACGGAGAGAACTTTGTTGGTATATTGAAGCTTACTGTTATTGTGTAAGACAGACAGCACTCACAAGTATGGTGATTATTATTTTATTTTTTTCATAACTGCAGTCACAAGGACTCATTGTGGCCACAAAGCAATTACTGTGAAGGCCAAATGACCATATTTGGCCACCTTTAGATTCTTCAGGTTTACTTGAAGTCATGACTTGTGCGTCCCAAATGGCGTCGTCTTCCCTATTTAGTGTACTACCCTTGACCAGGGCCTTCTATTCCTCCTGACTGCTATCCTTAATCCTTGAGAAGGCGTGATCCCGTCCTATGTTATTGATAGGTTGTTTCACATATCTGCACTCCTGCTTACATAATTGTCCCTTGTGGGATGAATGTATTTTAATTGAATTGAATTCATTTTAAGTATACTGTAGTGGAAATGTACAGCGTGGAAGCTGTGCTGGTACCCATAAAACGTTTCTTCATTTCAGTTACCTATTGATATATAAAAGGAACAACCAAAGATAAATAATTTAAATTGAATGATCAAAGGTAACAGATAAAAGCTAGACAGGAATTGAAGTTTTCCATTGATAATCAATAACCATGTAATTTCATGTGGTCCAACTTCCTGTTTCTACTAAGTACCATTTGGTACAAAGAAGTATAAAAATGTCTAAATATACAGTATTTAGAATACAAAACGGGTAGTTCCAGTTTCACTCTGTAACAATTGGTACTTTCTGGTTCTTACTTCACAGAATACAATACATTTCTCAGAGTTCCAAACTTTCTTATCATGAGATTATTGTGTAATGGCCATTTACCATTTCTAAGTAAATACAAGGAAAATAGCTGAAATAATTCAACTGTAAAATTGGCATCAAAATAATGTGCACCTTATTCTTTTTTGTCTTCTTGTGCTGCTTTGGGGGGCATGGTTACCATAGCAATGACCTTTCTGTATCAAACAGTTGCACTGCTTTCTATTGGACTCTTTTGTAGTACTGACTGCTTGTCCTATATGAACACAGAGCGCATATGTATTTATCCTCCTCATTCTTCTTTTTTAGCACCTGAAGTTTCAGGTTTAAAAGGCTAGTTTACACCTCTGCGTCCGTCTATCTGTCTGTGGTGGGCTGCTAGTTTGAGGCGACAACAGGACGTCTATCTGTCTGTGGTGGGCTGCTAGTTTGAGGCGACAACAGGACGTCTATCTGTCTTTGGTGGGCTGCTAGTTTGAGGCGACAACAGGACGTCTATCTGTCTTTGGTGGGCTGCTAGTTTGAGGCGACAACAGGACGTCTAACTTCCATTGTCTTTAGATCATGTTGTTTGTAGAAACCCAGCAATGTTTAGTCTAAAATGTATGCATTACCAATTACAACTGGGGTTTCTAAATTTGGTTAATGATTTGTAACCTCCATTTAATTAATTCAATGTGTCTATGGTTTAGTTGGTTTAGTTATGATTGAGACCGTTTGTCAGCATTTTTCTAGGTCACTTACAGTGCCTTCAGAAAGTATTCATACCCTTTGACTTGTTCCACATTTTGTTTTGTTACAGCCTGAATTGAAAATGGCTTAAAGATATTTTTTTTCTCGCCCATCTACACACAATAACCCATGATGACAAAGTGAAAACATGTTTTTAGACATATCTCATTTACATAAGTATTCACACCCCTGAGTCAATACTTCGTAGAAGGACCTTTGGCAGCGATGACAGCTTCTCTAAGAGCTGTCCACACCTGGATTGTGCAACATTTGCCCATTATTATTTGTAAAAAATATTCAAGCTCTGTCAAATTGGTTGTTGATCATTGCTAGACAACCATTTTCAGGTCTTGCCACATTTTTTCAAGTAGATTGAAGTCAGAACTGTGACTCGGCCACTCCGGAACATTCACTGTCTTCTTGGCAAGCAACTCCAGTGTAGATTTGGCCTTCATCTCCCAGTGTCTGGCGGGAAAGCAGACTGAACCCGGTTTTCCTCTAGAATTTTTCCTGTGCTTAGCTCGATTCCATTTTTTAAATAATCCTGATAAACTCCCCAGTCCTTGCCGATGACAAGCATACCCATAACATGATGTAGCCACCACTATGCTTGAAAATATGGAGTGGTACTCAGTAATGTGTTGTATTGGATTTGCCCCAAACATAACAATTTGTATTCAGGACAAAAAACGAATTGGTTTGCCACATTTTTTGCAGTATTACTTTAGATGCATTGTTGCAAACAGGATGCATGTTTTGGAATATTTTTGATCTGTACAGGCTTTTCACAATTAGGTTAGTATTGTGCAGTAACTACAATGTTGTTGATCCATCCTCAGTTTTCTCCTATCACAGCCATTAAACTCTGTAACTGTTTTAAAGTCACCATTGGCCTCATGGTGAAATCCCTGAGCGGTTTCCTTCCCCCTCCGGCAACTGAGTTAGGAAGGATGCCTGTATCTTTGTAGTGACTTTGTGGATTGATACACCATACAAAGTGTAATTAATAACTTCACCATGCTCAAAGGGATATTAAATATCTGCTTTTTATTTTTACCCATCTACCAATAGGTGCCCTTCTTTGCGAGGCATTGGAAAACCTCCCTGGTCTTTGTGGTTGAATCTGCGTTTGAAATGTACTGCTCAACTGAGGGACCTTACAGATAATTAATTGTATGTGTGGCGTACAGAGATGAGGTAGTCATTCAAACATCATGTTAAACACTATTATTGCACACAGAGTGAGTCCATGCAACTTATGCGACTTGTTAAGCACATTTTTATTCCTGAACATATTTTGGCTTAGGGGTTGAATACTTATTGACTAAAGACATTTCAAGTTTTCATTTTTTATTAATTTGTAAACATTTCAAATAACATAATTCCACTTTGACATTATGGGGTGTTATGTGTAGGTCAGTGACAAACAATCTACATTTCATCCATTTTTAATTCAGGCTGTAACACAACAAATGTGGAAAAAGTCAAGGGGCTGTGAATACTTTCTGAAGGCACTGTACATTAAGCAAAATGTGTTATTGTGTCTGCAGTGAGTGACCACAATAAAAGGGAAGTTGGTAGAGGAAAGAATGGTTTATTGGATGGATGAGTGTCTTGGCTGACCACCGACTTACTGTAAAATAGGACTCTCCTCTTAAGGTCCAAAGAAACACCCACAGTACAGTAGCATTGAAAGTACACTTCACAGTTAGTGGGACATATAATGATTATACTTCTCCAAAACCTGGTTTCACTTATGCGGCTATAATGACTTAAAGGCGAATGAGAAGATGCATTCAGAAAACCAAACAACTTTATGAACCCAAACTGATTTTTGCACTGTGACCTTATTGAAGGGTTAGTGCAACCAAGGAGCTGCCATAGAGTTAATATGAATCATAAAAACACATTTTTGACAATTAATTATGCATCTGATTCTGTACACAACATTGTCAGTATCAAGTTGACAATTCTGCTTAAGTTTGTTTAGGTTAAAGGAAGCTCAATTTTTTTTATTTAACTCAAATTTTTTCCCCCAACCAATTTCCTAAGAGAAAATGTATTGGTATCGAAGGTTAAATATATATTTCCCATGAACCTTTGGGGTTTTACCCTCTATTAAATATTTGATTAATTATATCGGATAACAGGCCTTCAGTGAAGAATCACACTAGGCATGGCTGACATCAGAGTCATTATCTGGCAGTCTTATCTTTGTCTGTCCTCAGGCCAGGGCTAATACCCGTCTGTCCTCAGGCCAGGGCTAATACCCGTCTGTCCTCAGGCCAGGGCTAATACCCGTCTGTCCTCAGGCCAGGGTTACTACCCGTCTGTCCTCAGGCCAGGGCTAATACCTGTCTGTCCTCAGGCCAGGGCTAATACCCGTCTGTCCTCAGGCCAGGGCTAATACCCGTCTGTCCTCAGGCCAGGGTTACTACCCGTCTGTCCTCAGGCCAGGGCTAATACCTGTCTGTCCTCAGGCCAGGGCTAATACCCGTCTGTCCTCAGGCCAGGGTTACTACCTGTCTGTCCTCAGGCCAGGGTTACTACCCGTCTGTCCTCAGGCCAGGGTTACTACCCGTCTGTCCTCAGGCCAGGGCTAATACCCGTCTGTCCTCAGGCCAGGGCTAATACCCGTCTGTCCTCAGGCCAGGGTTACTACCCGTCTGTCCTCAGGCCAGGGTTACTACCTGTCTGTCCTCAGGCCAGGGTTACTACCTGTCTGTCCTCAGGCCAGGGCTAATACCCGTCTGTCCTCAGGCCAGGGTTACTACCTGTCTGTCCTCAGGCCAGGGTTACTACCCGTCTGTCCTCAGGCCAGGGCTAATACCTGTCTGTCCTCAGGCCAGGGCTAATACCCGTCTGTCCTCAGGCCAGGGCTAATACCTGTCTGTCCTCAGGCCAGGGCTAATACCCGTCTGTCCTCAGGCCAGGGTTACTACCTGTCTGTCCTCAGGCCAGGGCTAATACCTGTCTGTCCTCAGGCCAGGGCTAATACCTCAGACGCTTTCCTCCGAAGAATTAGCATGACTCTTCAGTTTCATTCCGTCACCAATTGCTAAGTTACCATTAAAAATGTTGTCAGAGACAGGAATTCAATTTGCTTCCCAACAGTTCAATATGTCAGAAGGCTTTTCAAGTTTTCCTTGAAGATGAGAGGGAAACTGTTAAAGTTATAATATGTTATTACTTTAAAGGCACAAACTGTAAGATTACCTGCTGTTCAATGACCATAATCAATTGATAGCAATACAAATAACTTATCAATCAATCAACTGTCTAATCTTACCATTATCATAAATATGAACTGATCATGTTCATCTCATGCATTATCAGTCTTTGCATCCATAGGTGGAACACCTTCCCACTAACGAGATGGCAACCAGAACAGGTGAAACACCTTCCCACTAACGAGATGGTAACCAGTACAGGTGAAACATCTTCCCACAAACGAGATGGCAACCAGCACATGTGTAACGCATACTGACTAACGAGGTGACACCAATCGGTGCGTCCTATGTGCTAATGAGCTATACGTGCTAAATTCCAACCTAAAAAAAATTAATGGAAAAACCGAAGCGTGTAACATAGCTCATAGATATTTATATCTAGAGTTGTCATATTTCCCCAGCCCCATCCATCCCTCAGTTTACTAAACAAAGTGACAGACATTAAAGGCACATCACATGATTGTTTTATACTACACTATATTTATACTATTTTGAGATAGCTTATTTGTAGGTGTGTTCATATCATCCAATCGCTCTTCATCAGAATATCATATCATCCAATCGCTCTTCATCAGAATCAAAAGCTTTATTTTTTTTCATGTGCATTCAAATTTGATTGCATAACAATTGTCAGGAGAGATTTTGATAAAGGCTGCGTCATCTTTAGTTTGGAAGGACATCAGCTCCTACAAGAGCAGCAAGTATATATGTTTTATTCAATAAGTAGTTGTTGTTATTGTCTCGCTAGGGCAGTTGAATTTAAGCGCTGTCTTTTAATAGTAGCCGACTTTTAATCATTGCTGTTTGATCTGTCTGATTGGTCAGTACTTGTGACTGTCGTTGTGGACAGTTTCAGGGCTATTTTTGTAACAGTTTTGCTAGTTTGTTGGCGTGTTGTATTGTAGGGGGTGTTTTCTTCACCTTTGCCATGCAATCAGCAATCAGCAATCAGTGCTGGGAGGTGGGTCTTTCACCTCTGCTAGGGAATTTGTGCTAGTACTTCAGTCTCCCCTGTTTTTTCAGCGGCAGCTGTAGGCGGTGGTATTGTCAAGCAGCGGTGTTGTCGCCAACACAAAGACATCCTGCCGAATTGTTTTGCTGAGTTGTTCTGCCGAGTTCTTCGAGGAAGGAAAGAGTGGAAGGCTCTACACCACTCTCTCACTTGAATATCTTACCTAGTTATTTTCTGATGATCAAATTGTTCTTCTTTGTAGCTTTGTCAACTGTGTTTCCCATTCCTGTCCACTCCTCTCCCTGTAGGTTTTACAGATGCTCCCCACCCCGTGGCTGCAACCCTTCTAATTTAGTGTATCCTGGGCTCATGTGGAATTCCTAGTCCCTGGCAGCTTTTAGAATTGCCGAACTGCGGTCAATAAGGCTGAGTTCATCTCAGCCTATATTGCCCTTCAGTCCCTACACTTTTTGGCCACTCAGCCCCTACCCAGATGGTCATGCGCCGTCGCAATCTTCGCTCTCCTTTTCCCAATACATTCTATCCTTTCTACTTTTTGCTAAATCCTTCACCCTCCTGTCTCCTGACTCTGCCTCTTCGACCCTACTCTCCTCCCTTTCTACATCCTTTGACTCTTACTGTCCCCTTTCCTCCTGGCTGGCTCGACCTCCCGCTCCGTGGCTGAGTGACTCAGTGCGTGCTAAGAAAACAGGGCTGCGGGCAGCTGAGCGGAAATGGAGGAAAACAAAACTTCCGGAGGACCTATCTTCCTTTCACTCCCTCCTCTCTACCTTCTCTTCCTCTGTATCTGCTGCTAAAGCCACTTTCTAAATGTCAAGCTTCTGCCTACAACTCTGGGAAACTCTTCTCCACTTTCTCAGCCCTCATTAATCCTCCACCCCCCCCAACCCCCCCCCCCCCCCCCCCCCCCCCCCTCCTCACTCTCTGCGGACGATTTTGTCAACCACTTTGAAAAAAAAGTTGACAACATCCACTCCTCATTCACTCAGCCTACTGAGCCCACTGACCTCCCATTCTTCACTTTCCTCATCAACTCATCCCTGACCGCTGGCTGTGTCCCCTCTGACTTCAAGATGGCCAGAGTCGCTCCCCTCCTCAAGAAACCAACCACACTCGACCCCTCTGATGTAAAATAAAACTGAATTCTGCTCAGAGATACAGTGAAGTGTCGCGGACGTGTTTCACATTACATCTGCCACATAGGCCTTCACTGTTCTTTACAAAACACTTCAGCGTGCTGTCTCTGACCAACTCTCTCGTTATCTCTCTCAGAACAATCTTCTTGACCCTAATCAGTCAGGCTTCAAGGCGACTTACTCAACTAAGACCGCTCTCCTCTGTGTCACAGAGACTCTCCGCTCTGCCAAAGCTGACTCTCTCTCTCTTCTGTTCTCATCCTCCTAGATGTATCCACTGCCTTCGAGACTATCTGATCCTCTTCTCCACCCTCTCAAGGTTAGGCGTCTAAGGCTCTGGAAACTCCTGGATTGCATCCTACCTGGCAGGTCGCTCCTATCAGGTGGCGTCGAGAGGATCTGTTTCTGCACCATGTGCTCTCACTACTGGTGTCCCCCAGGGCTCGGTTCTAGGCCCTCTCCTCTTCTCTCTATACACCAAGTCACTCGGCTCTGTCATATCCTCACACGGTCTCTCCTATCATTGCTATGTGGATGACACTCAACTACTCTTCTCCTTCCCCTCTTCTGACACCCAGATGGCGATACGCATCTCTGCATGCCTGGCAAACATCCCAGCTTGGATGTCGGCCCATCACCTCAAGTTCGACCTCAACAAAACGGAGGTGCTATTCCTCCCAGGGAAGGCCTGCCCACTCCAAGATCTCTCCATCACGGTTGACAACTCCACGGTGTCCCTTTCCCAGAGTGCAAAGAACCTTGGCGTGACCCTGGACAACACCCTGTCGTTCTCTGCAAACATCAAAGCAGTGACGTGCTTCTACAGGTTCATGCTCTACAACATCTGTAGAGTACGACCTTTCCTCACACAAGAAGCGGTGCAAGTCCTAATCCAGGCACTTGTCATCTTCCATCTAGACTACTGCAACTCTCTGTTGCCTAGGCTCCCCGCATGTACCATCAAACCCCTGGAACTTATCCAGAATGCCGCAGCCTGCCTGGTGTTCAACCTTCCTAAGTTCTCCCATGTCACCCCGCTCCTCCACTAGCATCCAGTCAAAGACCACATCATCTTCAAGACCCTAGTGCTTGCCTACGGAGCAGCAAGGGGAACTGCCCCTCCTTAACTTCAGGCTATGCTCAAACCCTACATCTCAATCCAAGTACTCCGTTCTGCCACCTTTGGTCTTCTCTGTCCTGGAACCCCAATGGTGGAACAAGCTTCCCACTAAAGTCAGGACAGCGGAGTCCCTGCCCATCTTCCAAAAATGTCTGAAACCCTACCTCTTTGAAGAGTATCTTAAATAACTCACTTATTTAAGAAACTTGTCTTTTCCCACTAGTATTGACTTTGCTGATAAATACTTTGAGAGGAAAATGTACTTAATATGATTGTGATGTGTTGTTGTCTCACCTAGCTATCTTAAGATGAATGCACTAATTGTAAATCGCTCTGGATAAGAGCGTCTGCTAAATGACTAAAATGTAAAATGCACAAGCTGCAGTGGAGACTCTAGGTTTGTGCTATCTAGTTGTCATACTGTGTGTGAACACTGAATTCTGCTCAGAGACGCAGTGAAGCGTTGCTGGCGTCTTTCACACTACATCTGCCACATAGGCATAGCTCTGTAGAGCTACTGTGATGATGCTGTCGTGGCTTTGGGCGGGACTACTGTATCGGTCACATTCCACAGTATATTGATGTAGGGTTTGAAATATATGAACCTTTAATTCAACATATTGAATTAGCCATAGTCAATATGCTGATATAAGTTCTATGTCTATGATATTAACGGTCCCATATTGCAGTCCCATGGAACAGTAGTTACATGGTTGGCACTTGGCAGGTACAATGTAATAACAGTGTAGTGTAATCTGTTACATAGCACTAACTAGTACACAATATCTGTAATCAGCAAATGCAAGCATCAGTAAAATAGGTTTCACAGAAGCTTTGAGTGGAGTTAGATGTGTGTGTAGTCAAATGATGGTTAGGTACTACATTCTCACAAGTCGGATACCAACCAATTGTCGTGCACATTTCACCTGTATCGTGATCTTTTGAATCTATTCCCTCTCATAGGTCTCCGTTGAGAGAGTCACAGCAAACCTTATTTTCGGGCATTTCCGGCGCAGCCAAGAAACCAGGAGACGAAATAATGGACGACAGAGTAAACTCCTTGCCCTTCTTCTATGGCAACATCACCCGGGAGGACGCGGAGGACTACCTGCGGCAGGGTGGCATGGGCGACGGCATGTACCTGATACGGCAGAGCCGGAGCTACTTAGGGGGCTACGCCTTGTCGGTGGCATACAGGCGGGAATGCTACCACTACACCATCGAGAGGGAGCACAACGGCACGTACGCCATCATTGGCGGGAAGAGCCACCGATCCCCCGTGGATGTGATTGACTACCACTCCCAGAAGTGCGAAGGGCTGGTGTGTCTGCTGAAGATGCCTTACAACAGGCCCAAGGGCATGCAGCCCAAGGTGGGGCCTTTTGAGGACCTCAAGGAGAAGCTGATCAGAGAGTACGTGAAAAAGACCTGGAACCTGCAGGTTAGTAGGAATACTTGGGTTCACCGTAGGTTGGTTGGTCTGATCGATTGACTTGACTGATTGGTTAGTTGGTTCATTCATTTATTCGTTGGTTCATTGATTTAATTCCTTCATTAATAAATAAACCTTGATGCCATGTTGTTACTCTATACCAACTTTAGTGACAAGAATTACTTAGTTGTACATGTTAAGTGCAGACGCATAAATGGTGAATGAAATAGTGATTGATTGAAAGGGAAATGACCCAACGCTGTCTCAAACGTGTTACTGCTATAGTAGGCCTAAAGTTACCTTGAATTTATTATGCAATAACTCCATCCAACAACTCAAAATTACAAAATAACTATCTGTGCGAAGTGTGACTAAAGACACTTTAGGCAGTTTTGCCATGCAGGATGTTTTGTTACTGTTGATAATGTTGTGTCGCAGCTAAACTAGCGTCGTTATCAACAGCTAGCTGATGTTATCGAATCCAACTTTATTTGAAGTGCATTTAGAATCGCAACACACTTTAAATTAAAACGATAATAGAAGAGCACAGAAAGAACAGGACGTCTAAAATAATCACATATTAAAAGCTTGGCCATAAAGGTGGGTTTAAAAAAAAAAGTGATTTAAGTATCTCAATGGTGTCACACCCCCCCACCTCTTACCTGACACGGCGAGCTGTTCCACCACTGGGGTGCTTTAATAGAGAACGCCACGACCCCGCGCCTTGATTCTGCATCTAGGAACCGTAAGCAGACTGTCAGATAAGAGAGGGCCAGTCCATGCAGTGCCTTAGAAGTTAAGAGTAAGACCTTAGAATCTGACCTTTAAGAGTAAGACCTTAGAATCTGACCGATACTTTACAGGCAGCCAGATAAAACGGGAGTGATGTCACTGTTGTGTCACTGCTAAGCTAGCTTTGTTATCAACAGCTAGTCTGAGTAGCAGTCTTCATTTCTAGCCAAATGGCACCGTACAAACCTCTTTTTTCTTTAACCAGCTTTAAACAGTCATTTACAGCATTGCAAAATGTTCCGCTTACTTCAAACGTGGTACTTATTTAGTCAATCTCAGTCTGGGGGACTCAGTCTGGGGGACCTGACCTCTGGGGGACCTGACCTCTGGGGCGGCCCCCCCATTGATTTTGTTAGTCATTCTCACTCAGATATCGTATTAACATGGCATAAGTCAAGGCAAAATGTGTAGAAATGCAGGAAATTAGCTTTAAAATGGCAAAGAATTCTCTCCATCCTATGAAAATGTGTAGTATAGCAAGAAATTTGTTGTAAAACTGCACATTTTTCTCTCCACCTCGTGGCAAAATGAGAGTAATTGCGTGAAATGAGTTAGAAAATTGCAAAATATTCTCTACGCCTCATGGCAAAATTTGTAAAATTGCAGGAAATTAACTAAAATGTCATTTTTGGTCTCCCCGCCGTCAAGAGGGGAACGTTGAAATGTTTTGCCCAATTTTTGCTTAGGGCCCCCAAAAGGCTAGGGTCGGCTATTTCTATCACTATGGAATACCTTCCCTATTGCTTGAAGCAGCCATACAGTGGTCGGGGACAGGTCAGATGTCATTGTGTTTATGTCCTCAGGGGGCGGCCCTGGAGCAAGCTATCATCAGCCAGAGACCTCAGCTGGAGAAGCTGGTCGCCACCACCGCCCATGAGAAGATGCCCTGGTTCCATCACACCATCACACGTGAGGATTCCGAATCACGGCTCCAGATGGGCTCTCGCACCAATGGCAAATTTCTGTAAGGGACCATTTAAAATTACAATGGCTGTCCATCGTAACATCCCATGGTTTGCTTTGAATGGCCATGGGTAAAGTGTAAGGTGAAAAAATAGTATGAACCTGTCATAAGGGGTAACACCAGTCAACAAGGTTACTTAAAAAACAATGTGTCATGGCTGTGTGAAGTCAGTTGGCGTGGCTCTTCAAGTGGTATGATCTACTCTTCACTTTGTCATTCTATTAGAGATCCTAACAAAACACTGTGTGAGGATATGACATAGCAGAAAATGTTATATGATAAAAAACCTTTTGTAGCTACTTTTTCCAAGCCAATTCTAACATGTGCATGTCAGCTCTTAAAGCTTGTAAAAAAAATAAAAAATAAGCAAAGTAGTGTAGATTGGCTACACTGAAAATAAGATAGAAGACATACAGGAGAGGTCTTTAGACTATTTATAGGAAAATAAGTTTGTGCTGTGAGGCGCCAGCAGTGGCCTAGACTGTAGAGAGAGATGCAGGCTGCGGTTTCCGTTGTGACAGTTTGCAGAGGACTTCCTGGAGTGACCAAAGAGCTGGGGGAGTGAGAGGAGAGGGAGGGGAGGGGGGGGGGGTTTGACTGCTCTACTTTATCTCATGAGAACATTCTAGAAGGTGGCTCTTTGCGGTATTTTCCTCAAAGCTACTTCTCAGTGTTCAACGTATTGAAAATTGTGCCCTATTATTTTAAATTCCTTTACACATTTGTAGTCATATCCTGAATTTGAATTGATAACATTTGAAGGATCTCAACCTTGGTGTATACAACAAGAGCCTTTCCCTCCACCATTTCCATTACTTCAGTGTGTTTCAACAAATTTGGATTTCTTTTTAATTAAATATGCATTTCATATTTAAATATGTATTTTTCGTAAACCATTTAGTGTTAGGATTCTCAAATGCATAGCAATCGTAAGGAATTCTGCAATTATATTTTAAAAAAGGAATTCCATGAAACAACGGCTTTTATTTGTGAATGTCATTCATCGATGTTGCCATCTAGTGTTGATGATTTACTGTATATCATACAGTGGGGGAAAAAAGTATTTAGTCAGCCACCAATTGTGCAAGTTCTCCCACTTAAAAAAATTAGAGAGGCCTGTAATTTTCATCATAGGTACACGTCAACTATGACAGACAAATTGAGATTTTTTTTCTCCAGAAAATCACATTGTAGGATTTTTTATGAATTTATTTGCAAATTATGGTGGAAAATAAGTATTTGGTCACCTACAAACAAGCAAGATTTCTGGCTCTCACAGACCTGTAACTTCTTCTTTAAGAGGCTCCTCTGTCCTCCACTCGTTACCTGTATTAATGGCACCTGTTTGAACTTGTTATCAGTATAAAAGACACCTGTCCACAACCTCAAACAGTCACACTCCAAACTCCACTATGGCCAAGACCAAAGAGCTGTCAAAGGACACCAGAAACAAAATTGTAGACCTGCACCAGGCTGGGAAGACTGAATCTGCAATAGGTAAGCAGCTTGGTTTGAAGAAATCAACTGTGGGAGCAATTATTAGGAAATGGAAGACATACAAGACCACTGATAATCTCCCTCGATCTGGGGCTCCATGCAAGATCTCACCCCGTGGGGTCAAAATGATCACAAGAACGGTGAGCAAAAATCCCAGAACCACACGGGGGGACCTAGTGAATGACCTGCAGAGAGCTGGGACCAAAGTAACAAAGCCTACCATCAGTAACACACTACGCCGCCAGGGACTCAAATCCTGCAGTGCAAGACGTGTCCCCCTGCTTAAGCCAGTACATGTCCAGGCCCGTCTGAAGTTTGCTAGAGTGCATTTGGATGATCCAGAAGAGGATTGGGAGAATGTCATATGGTCAGATGAAACCAAAATAGAACTTTTTGGTAAAAACTCAACTCATCGTGTTTGGAGGACAAAGAATGCTGAGTTGCATCCAAAGAACACCATACCTACTGTGAAGCATGGGGGTGGAAACATTATGCTTTGGGGCTGTTTTTCTGCAAAGGGACCAGGACGACTGATCCGTGTAAAGGAAAGAATGAATGGGGCCATGTATCATGAGATTTTGAGTGAAAACCTCCTTCCATCAGCAAGGGCATTGAAGATGAAACGTGGCTGGGTCTTTCAGCATGACAATGATCCCAAACACACCGCCCGGGCAACGAAGGAGTGGCTTCGTAAGAAGCATTTCAAGGTCCTGGAGTGGCCTAGCCAGTCTCCAGATCTCAACCCCATAGAAAATCTTTGGAGGGAGTTGAAAGTCCGTGTTGCCCAGCGACAGCCCCAAAACATCACTGCTCTAGAGGAGATCTGCATGGAGGAATGGGCCAAAATACCAGCAACAGTGTGTGAAAACCTTGTGAAGACTTACAGAAAATGTTTGACCTGTGTTATTGCCAACAAAGGGTATATAACAAAGTATTGAGAAACTTTTGTTATTGACCAAATACTTATTTTCCACCATAATTTGCAAATAAATTCATAAAAAATCCTACAATGTGATATTCTGGAAAAAGAAATCTCATTTTGTCTGTCATAGTTGACGTGTACCTATGATGAAAATTACAGGCCTCTCTCATCTTTTTAAGTGGGAGAACTTGCACAATTGGTGGCTGACTAAATACTTTTTTTCCCCACTGTATTTATTTACCAGACATTCTTATCCAGAGCGACTTACAGTAGTGAGTACATACATTTTCGTACTGGTCCTCCGTGGGAATCAAACCAACAACTCTGGTGCAACTTTGGTTGCAAGCGCCGTGCTCTACCAACTGAGCAACACAGGACCCACATACAAAACCGTAGCTCAGTTTGCTGTGTTGTGGGGTTCCTTTTCATCAAATTATCGACTACACAGTGACTTACCAATAGGAATGACTGTTTAGGAGTTTACGGCACTCATGCACCATGAGCGACTACCGAAGGCATATCTATTGAAGAATATTTGCCCATCCAACACTGTACTAACCTTGATGAAAGTTAGTTTACTGTAACTCTATAACTCTTTCATTTACATATGTTAGTCATTTAGCAGATGCTCTTATCCAGAGCGACTTACAATTAGTGCGTTCATCTTAAGGTAGCTAGGTGAGAGAACCACATATCACAGTCGTATCAGTACATTTTTCCTCAATAAAGTAGTTATCAGAAAGTCAGTGTTAGTAGAAAAATACAATTTGGGGGCGCTGTGGGATTTATTTAAGGAACTCTTTTGAAGAGGTAGGGTTTGCACAGGCTGCTCCACTGCAGCTTGTGCATTTTACATTTTAGTCATTTAGCAGACGCTCTTATCCAGAGCGATTTACAATTAGTGCATTCATCTTAAGATAGCTAGGTGAGACAACAACACATCACAATCATATTAAGTACATTTTCCTCTCAAAGTATTTATCAGCAAAGTCAATACTAGTGGGAAAAGACACGTTTCTTAAATAAGTGAGTTATTTAAGATATTCTTCAAAGAGGTAGGGTTTCAGACTTTTTCGGAAGATGGGCAGGGACTTTGCTGTCCTGACGTTAGGGAGGAGTTCGTTCCACCATTGGGCTTTTTCCTCATCTTCCTCCTTATCTTCATCTGTGTCTCTTCCATATGTCTCCCT
The DNA here is from genome assembly GCF_964263955.1 of Coregonus lavaretus. Classification (NCBI taxonomy): domain Eukaryota; kingdom Metazoa; phylum Chordata; class Actinopteri; order Salmoniformes; family Salmonidae; genus Coregonus; species Coregonus lavaretus. The sequence continues at coordinate 73,757,907 of NC_139991.1, forward strand.
CCAGAATCAGACAGCGGGACCTGAATGGTTCCTACGCCTTGTGTCTCCTACATGGGTCTCAGGTCATGCACTATCGCATCGATAAGGACAAGGCTGGCAAGCTCTCCATTCCTGATGGGAAGAAGTTTGACACCCTGTGGCAGGTAATATCACAGACTGTATCATTATTTAAGGTCCCACTTTAAACAAACTTCAATTTATAGGGGCAGTTTCCCGGACACAGATTAAGCCTAGTCCTGGATTTAAAAGTTTTACTCTCTATTGAAAATGCTTAGTCCAGAATTAGGCTTGATCTGTCTCCAGGAAACCTCCCAATAAAGGCTATAATACAAGCCTTATAGAGGGGTTTATGCCTTATAGGGCTAGATTCAATCAGATTGACAGCCGCACAGCGTTGTTTTGTTGGAGGTTGAACTGCGTAAAGCCTGTCGCATGCTTCCCAGTCGAAACGGTTTGTGCATATAATATATTTAAGCAATAAGGCCCGAGGAGGTGCCTGGATACAGCCCTTAGCCATGGTATATTGGCCATATATCACAAACCCCCGAGGTGCCTTATTGCTATTATAAACTGGTTACCAACGTAATTAGAGCAGTAAAAATTATTGTTTTGTCATACCCGTGGTATACGGTCTAATATACCACAGCAGTCAGCCAATCAGCATTCAGGGCTCGAACCACCCAGTTTATATATATATATATATATAAATATATATATATATATATATATATATATATATAAACTGGGTGGTTCGAGCCCTAATATATATATATATATATTATGACGGAATTTTGTGAAGTTTTTGTTTGTTTTGGTGTTCGGCAGAGGCAACCAGGTTTTTGGCAAAAATGTAATGGTACTGGCTAAAGTTCATGATGCCGTTGACCTTAACAAGAACCCCAGGACGAGTGTAAGCAAAATGCCCCAAATACATCAAAGATCCACCACCATATTTTACAGTACGTATGGTGTTATTTTTTGCTCATGCATTCACATTTAAACTCCAAACCTGTCACTGGTGTGCGTGGCCAAAGAGCTCTATTTTCATGTCATATGACCATAGCACCGGTTCCAATCCAAGTGCCAATGCCGTTCAGCAAACTCCAGGCGTTTAGATTTGTTGTATAACATGAAAATAGAGCTCTTTGGCCACGCACACCAGCGGTGGGTTTGACGTCGAAATGAGACTGCATGAAAAGAGCCCCATACCTACTGTAAAATATGGCGGTGGATGTTTGATGTGCCGTTATCTTCGCAAGGTGAAGTATTGAAAACAGGGGTGTCAATAATTTTTACACCTACCTTTAACATTTTTTTTATTACTTGTTAAACAAAATATCTTTCTCTGAGCAATTGTATTAGCATAAAATAATATACCATTTTTTTTGGAGCATATAATATAGCTCAGTATTTAAATTATTTTATGCAGTCATTTTTGCTCATCTTTATCAAGGGACTCAATCATTTCGGACCCCACTGTACTATGTTGAACTAAGCAAAACCAGACAATGAATGACCTATCAATGAAGAGTATCTACACATTCCTATTTGGCCCAAAGTACCTGTTATAAACTGGGTGGTTCGAGCCCTGAATGCTGATTGGCTGACAGCCGTGGTATATCAGACCGTATACCACCTGTATGACAAAACATTTATTTCTACTGCTCTAATTACGTTGGTAATCAGTTTATAACAGCAATAAGGCACCTCGGGGGGTTTGCGTCGTGCCTAAGAGACCCTGACACCTGCTTTCTCTTCTAGCTGGTGGAGCATTACTCCTACAAGCCAGATGGGCTGCTCCGCGTACTGACTGACGCTTGTCCACGACCTGAGGGCGATGGCATTGGTACACACTTCTTCACAATTAGTAAAAACAGACAGAGCTGTTATGTGGAAATATGGATGGATAGATAGATACTGTAGACAGACAGACAGACAGACAGACAGGGAGACAAACATGTTTAATAATTGATACATAAGTAGATGCATAAATGGATGTATACTACATTTACATTTTACATTTTAGTCATTTAGCAGACGCTCTTATCCAGAGCGACTTACAGGAGCAATTAGGGTTAAGTGCCTTGCTCAAGGGCACATCGACAGATTTTTCACCTAGTCGGCTCGGGGATAGATAGATAGAGTAATAGATGAATGTATAATAGATGGATGTATACTAGATAGATGAATAGATGGATGAATATATAGATGTAAACTAGATAGATGAATAGACAGCGTATAGAGCAGTAATTATACTGTGTATGTTTCCATGACTATGGATGTGAACGTATCTGACTGTTTTCATTGTGCAGGTGGTTTTGGACGACCGGGTTATAATAATGTAAGTGTTCCTCCGCTTCACTTGTGTTTCCTGTTACTGCTCTGTCTTGCTGTGTGTGTGTGTGTGTGTGTGTGTGTGTGTGTGTGTAATCATTGACAAATCAAGAGAAACATATATCAGTAGGCACGCTACACATTGTCATAAACTACACCAACCAGGTTTGACATCCAGTCTTATGAGAAACAGTCTTTTTCCAATTATTTTGAATCACAAGTATGAAGAGCAAACACAAAAACAGTATTTTTCAATACACAATGTCATTTAAAAATGTGCCCGCAAACACACACACAGTTTATACGGTGTGTACTTGTGGATAGCACTGGCATATTGACACAAATAACATGAACCCTCTACTTCCACTATATAATACCCTCTACTCCACTATATAATACTGACATATTACACATCATTTACAGTACTTCCTTATTGCAGTGCCTTCAGAAAGTATTCACACCCCTTGACTTTTTCCTAATTTTGTTGTGTTAAAAAGCGGGATTAAAATGGATTTAATTGTCTTTTTTTTTTGTCAACGATCTACACAAAATACTGTAATGTCAAAGTGGAACAAAAGTTCTATACTTTTTTTTTATTTTTTATTAATGGAAAATAAAACAACCCCTGAGTCAATACATGTTAGAATCACCTTTGGCAGCGATTACAGCTGAGAGTCTTTCTGGGTAAGTCTCTAAGAGCTTTGCACACCTGGATTGTACAATATTTGCCCATTATTCTTTAAAACATTCAAGCACTGTTTGAAGAGTTGGTTGATCATTGCTAGACAGCCATTTTCAAGTCTTGCCATAGATTTTCAAGCCGATTTAAGTAAAAACTGTAACTAGGCCACTCAGGAACATTCAATATTGTCTTGATAAGCAACTCCAGCGTATATATATATATATATATATATACACTGCTCAAAAAAATAAAGGGAACACTAAAATAACACATCCTAGATCTGAATGAATGAAATCATCTTATTAAATACTTTTTTCTTTACATAGTTGAATGTGCTGACAACAAAATCACACAAAAATTATCAATGGAAATCAAATTTATCAACCCATGGAGGTCTGGATTTGGAGTCACCCTCAAAATTAAAGTGGTAAACCACACTACAGGCTGATCCAACTTTGATGTAATGTCCATAAAACAAGTCAAAATGAGGCTCAGTAGTGTGTGTGGCCTCCACGTGCCTGTATGACCTCCCTACAAAGCCTGGGCATGCTCCTGATGAGGTGGCGGATGGTCTCCTGAGGGCTCTCCTCCCAGACCTGGACTAAAGCATCCGCCAACTCCTGGACAGTCTGTGGTGCAACGTGGCGTTGGTGGATGGAGCGAGACATGATGTCCCAGATGTGCTCAATTGGATTCAGGTCTGGGGAACAGGCAGGCCAGTCCATAGCATCAATGCCTTCCTCTTGCAGGAACTGCTGACACACTCCAGCCACATGAGGTCTAGCATTGTCTTGCATTAGGAGGAACCCAGGGCCAACCGCACCAGCATATGGTCTCACAAGGGGTCTGAGGATCTCATCTCGGTACCTAATGGCAGTCAGGCTACCTCTGGCGAGCACATGTAGGGCTCTGCGGCCCCCCAAAGAAATGCCACCCCACACCATGACTGACCCACCGCCAAACCGGTTATGCTGGAGGATGTTGCAGGCAGCAGAACGTTCTCCACGGCGTCTCCAGACTCTGTCACGTCTGTCACGTGCTCAGTGTGAACCTGCTTTCATCTGTGAAGAGCACAGGGTGCCAGTGGCGAATTTGCCAATCTTGGTGTTCTCTGGCAAATGCGAAACGTCCTGCACGGTGTTGGGTTGTAAGCACAACCCCCACCTGTGGACGTCGGGCCCTCATACCACCCTCATGGAGTCTGTTTCTGACCGTTTGAGCAGACACATGCACATTTGTGGCCTGCTGGAGGTCATTTTGCAGGGCTCTGGCAGTGCTCCTCCTGCTCCTCCTTGCACAAAGGCGGAGGTAGCAGTCCTGCTGCTGGGTTCTTGCCCTCCTACGGCCTCCTCCACGTCTCCTGATGTACTGGCCTGTCTCCTGGTAGCGCCTCCATGCTCTGGACACTACGCTGACAGACACAGCAAACCTTCTTGCCACAGCTCGCATTGATGTGCCATCCTAGATGAGCTGCACTACCTGAGCCACTTGTGTGGGTTGTAGACTCTGTCTCATGCTACCACTAGAGTGAAAGCACCGCCAGCATTCAAAAGTGACCAAAACATCAGCCAGGAAGCATAGGAACTGAGAAGTGGTCTGTGGTCACCACCTGCAAAACCAGTCCTTTATTGGGGGTGTCTTGCTAATTGCCTATAATTTCCACCTGTTGTCTATTCCATTTGCACAACAGCATGTGAAATGTATTGTCAATCAGCGTTGCTTCCTAAGTGGACAGTTTGATTTCACAGAAGTGTGATTGACTTGGAGTTACATTGTGTTGTTTAAGTGTTCCCTTTATTTTTTTGAGCAGTGTATATACAGTGGGGAGAACAAGTATTTGATACACTGCCGATTTTGCAGGTTTTCCTACTTACAAAGCATGTAGAGGTCTGCAATTGTTATCATAGGTACACTTCAACTGTGAGAGACGGAATCTAAAACAAAAATCCAGAAAATCACATTGTATGATTTTTAAGTAATTCATTTGCATTTTATTGCATGGCACAAGTATTTGATCACCTACCAACCAGTAAGAATTCCGGCTCTCACAGACCTGTTAGTTTTTCTTTAAGAAGCCCACCTGTTCTCCACTCATTACCTGTATTAACTGCACCTGTTTGAACTCGTTACCTGTATAAAAGACACCTGTCCACACACTCAATCAAACAGACTCCAACCTCTCCACAATGGCCAAGACCAGAGAGCTGTGTAAGGACATCAGGGATAAAATTGTAGACCTGCACAAGGCTGGGATGGGCTACAGGACAATAAGCAAACAGCTTGGTGAGAAGGCAACAACTGTTGGCACAATTATTAGAAAATGGAAGAAGTTCAAGATGACGGTCAATCATCCTCGGTCTGGGGCTCCATGCAAGATCTCACCTCGTGGGGCATCAATGATCATGAGGAAGGTGAGGGATCAGCCCAGAACTACACGGCAGGACCTGGTCAATTACCTGAAAAGAGCTGGGACCACAGTCTCAAAGAAAACCATTAGTAACACACTACGCCGTCATGGATTAAAATCCTGCAGCGCACGCAAGGTCCCCCTGCTCAAGCCAGCGCATGTCCAGGCCCGTCTGAAGTTTGCCAATGACCATCTGGATGATCCAGAGGAGGAATGGGAGAAGGTCATGTGGTCTGATGAGACAAAAATAGAGCTTTTTGGTCTAAACTCCACTCGCCGTGTTTGGAGGAAGAAGAAGGATGAGTACAACCCTAAGAACACCATCCCAACCGTGAAGCATAGAGGTGGAAACATCATTCTTTGGGGATGCTTTTCTGCAAAGGGGACAGGACGACTGCACCGTATTGAGGGGAGGATGGATGGGGCCATGTATCGCAAGATCTTGGCCAACAACCTCCTTCCCTCAGTAAGAGCATTGAAGATGGGTCGTGGCTGGGTCTTCCAGCATGACAACGACCCGAAACACACAGCCAGGGCAACTAAGGAGTGGCTCCGTAAGAAGCATCTCAAGGTCCTGGAGTGGCCTAGCCAGTCTCCAGACCTGAACCCAATAGAAAATCTTTGGAGGGAGCTGAAAGTCCGTATTGCCCAGCGACAGCCCCGAAACCTGAAGGATCTGGAGAAGGTCTGTATGGAGGAGTGGGCCAAAATCCCTGCTGCAGTGTGTGCAAACCTGGTCAAGACCTACAGGAAACGTATGATCTTTGTAATTGCAAACAAAGGTTTCTGTACCAAATATTAAGTTCTGCTTTTCTGATGTATCAAATACTTATGTCATGCAATAAAATGCAAATTAATTGCTTAAAAATCATACAATGTGATTTTCTGGATTTTTGTTTTAGATTCCGTCTCTCACAGTTGAAGTGTACCTATGATAAAAATTACAGACCTCTACATGCTTTGTAAGTAGGAAAACCTGCAAAATCGGCAGTGTATCAAATACTTGTTCTCCTCACTGTATATATATATATATACACTACCGTTCAAAAGTTTGGGGTCACTTAGAAAACACCAGTCTCAACGTCAACAGTGAAGAGGCGACTCTGGGATGCTGACCTTCTAGGCAGAGTTGCAAAGAAAAAGCCATATCTCAGACTGGCCAATAAAAATAAAATATTAAGATGGGCAGTCTGAGATATGGCTTTTTCTTTGCAACTCTGCCTAGAAGGTCAGCATCCCAGAGTCGCCTCTTCACTGTTGACGTTGAGACTGGTGTTTTGCGGGTACTATTTAATGAAGCTGCCAGTTGAGGACCTGTGAGGCACCTGTTTGTCAAACTAGACACTCTAATGTATTTGTCCTCTTGCTCAGTTGTGCACCGGGTCCTCCCACTTCTTTATTTTCTGGTTAGAGCCAGTTTGCGCTGTTCTGTGAAGGGAGTAGTACACAGCGCTGAACGAGATCTTCAGTTTCTTGGCAATTTCTCGCATAGAATAGCCTTCATTTCTCAGAACAAGAATAGACTGACGAGTTTCAGAAGAAAGTTCTCTGTTTCTGGCCATTTTGAGCCTGTAATCGAACCCACAATTGCTGATGCTCCAGATACTCAACTAGTCTCAAGAAGGCCAGTTTAATTGCTTCTTTAATCAGCACAACAATTTTCAGCTTTGCTAACATAATTGCAAAAGGGTTTTCAAATGATCAATTAGCCTTTTAAAATGATAAACTTGGATTAGCAAACACAACGTGCCATTGCAACACAGGACTGATGGTTGCTGATAATGGGCCTCTGTACACCTATGTAGATATTCCATAAAAAATCAGCCGTTTCCAGCTACAATAGCCATTTACAACATTAACAATGTCTACACTGTATTTCTGATCAATTTTATTTTATTTTAAATGGACAAAAAAATAGCTTTTCTTTCGAAAACAAGGACATTTCTATGTGACCCCAACGGTAGTGGATATATATATGTGTATGTATATGTATATATATATATATATATATATATATATATATATATATACTATATAAACACCGCTCTAGCTCTGCCACCTTTCACAGCAGATGTGGAAGTGTGACATTGGTGGATGCGTTGGATTGAGACACATCCTGATGGATTGAGACACATCCTGATGGATTGAGACATATCCTGATGGATTGAGACACATCCTGATGGATTTTGAAGGGGATTATTTTATTCTGTTTCGGTGCGTCAATCGACTCTAGGGGTTTTTAAACACTATTATTGCACACAGAGTGAGTCCATGCAACTCATTATGAGACTTGTTAAGCACATTTTTACTCCTGAACTTATTTAGGCTTGTTTAGACATTTCAGCTTTTCATTTCTAAAACATAATTCCACTTTGACATTATGGGGTATTGTGTGTAGATCAGTGAGACAAAATCTCAATTCAATCCATTTTTAATTCAGGCTGTAACACAACAAAATGTGGAAAAAGTCAAGGGGTGTGAATACTTTCTGAAGGCACTATATCTCAGGCCTATGAGCTTTTTGTGCATCAATTTGGTGTTTGGTCTAGTGTTCAATAATACAGAATGTTTTTTTTAAATATATCTTTATTGCCTTTATCAAACAAGCACACATCCTATCAAATACAGTTTTCACATTAACATTTTCACACAGTACTGTACTTCATGATAAAATACTGAGAAGAAGTTTCCCAAATGCTCACCTTCCCTCATCTTTGTGAAATACCTAAAGGGGGATGTTCAGGGTTTTACAACTTGATTCTAGATGGTTCCTCACCCTGAAAGTATTCTATGGGCCAGGAAAACTGTAATCCCTGGTTCGGTTTTCTTTAAACAGCCTAAAATCCCCAGAAGGAAGTTCAACTGCACATTCAGCACACACAACATTCTATAATCGAATGATTGAATGAATCACAGCTGTTTGTGTTGCCTGTAGCATAGACATACCTTGAACCGGGAACTCAGGAAGGAACACTCCCCCAATATTGACCAAAGACCCAAACGGCGTTCCATAGTAAATAGCCATGTCTTTGCCTTGCATGAGAGCACTTTCATTAAAAACCTAATGAGTTTCGTTTGGTTTCACCCAGTAAACACTGTATAAATTATAACATTACTTAAAAATGTGCTTGAATGTGAAACTGTAACAATACTTTTCCCCCCACAGTGCAGGTTCCACAGTGCAGATTTGATTGAATTCCAACCCGGTCTTTAATGATCAAATATTACAGAAATGCATGGAAAAATGAAAAAGGAATGCTTCTGATGAGAATAAGTGTTTCAGCGTCACACCTTTAGTTCAGATTGTGAGCTAACATTTTCCCCTTAACTAAACAACAGACTTTAATAACCATTTCCCTTAATAACATGACCCTCTCTGAAACTGTGGTTTCTAGCTATTGGAGGCAGCAGGTGGAATGCTCTCCAGGCTCAAATCCTACTCCATACCCATACCTGGCCGAAAAAAGGTGCCCCAACACACCCTCCTCCCTCCTCTTAACCCCCACAGTGGTTACAGTAGGCCTCGTGCATCCCCCAACCCTTAACACTCAAAAAGTGTGATTTTGCTAAAGTGTGGATTGCTACATACTAACACCCCTCTGAAACTTACCTGCACTCTTTCCTCCATTCATATCCCCCTCACATTCCCCCAAGAAATGAAAGGTTGGAATAGACGACCTTAGAAATGTAACCAATTGAATGTGGCCGACTAACTTAGAGCTCAATTAAATCCGTATCGCGGAAGTTCTGCGCTATAGCGCGATTGAAATTTAAAGGTAATTTCCGATTGAGCCGGCGTATGTGGTCCTCTGTAGCTCAGCTGGTAGAGCATGGCGCTTGCAACGCCAAGGTAGTGGGTTCGATCCCCGGCACCACCCATACATTTAAAAAAATGTATGCACGCATGACTGTAAGTCGCTTTGGATAAAAGCGTCTGCTAAATGGCATATTATATTATATTATTATTATTATATGCAGTGTTTACCATGAATGCAGTCTCCGCGAACCTTATAGCGCTGAACTTCCGCGATACAGATTTAATCAAGCCCTTAAAGGGACAGTCCGCATGATTGACATCATCATACACGACAGGTCTTACTACATACAAACTAACATCTTCCTAATGTGGAAATGGGAGAGCGCAAATTGTGAAGACCCATTAATGGTAGTCTTGTCAGATTTGAATTGTGACTATGTTGTTGTCTGTAAGTAGGAAGTCACCTTGGTGTGAATGATGTCATCTTGATGAGTGTACCTTTAATATAGTATCACTGCGCTACATGATTTTGAGAAAGGCCCATAATAATAAATCAACGAATGAATCAACAATGCAATATGTTCAGACAACATTTGGAATTTCACGCTTATGATTTAAAAAGTGAAATAAAAATGACAATTGACTCGTAGAATTACTTCCGGTTGATGTTCATGTTACGTTGATTATTCATCATGATCTCAAACTGTGAGAATTAATTATGTCTTTCTTGACAAGAACATTATAATTTAATATAATTCACAGTTTATAAAGTGATGCAATCTTCCTTTATCCAAAGATCTTTACTCTTTTGAAATTCTGTTTTAACATTTAATCATTGAGGACTGGCCTGAGTCAAACAGACATCATTACAGTCTATTAGAACTTTTACACCACCTAGAGATCACTTTGGTGAATTACAAAACCCTTCTGAAAACATTGAAGTCTCATAGTACTCTGTAGTCTCTTGTTTATAATTGCAGAAAAATTAGATATTGCTTCCATAGAGATTAAGTTGTGAGGAAGTGAACCAGTTCAGTTGTTGGTGTTCAGTCCCATGGGATTACATTTCTCAAGTGGTAGTTAAGCTAAGGAACGCTTCCTAATTTAGGCATGCCATGCCTTAAAGCAGGGGTAAGGGACAAATGGTCAGTGAGCCATTTGGTGCCCGATTCATGTCTGAAACCAGCCCACAAGAGAGTTAAGTCTACTGTAATTAATGCGGTTTGGCTGCAGACTTTTTTAGGCTGCAATACTGGCTCTTGGTTACATTTGTTCCCTATCCCTCCTTCAAATGCATGTATTTAAAGTTCCTGACATCTGCCCTTGGTTTTCCCTTTTACCTTCTGCGTGAATCATTCATTCCGTTTTACTTTTTTTGTTGTTGTTGATGCAGTCTCTTCTCCTTCATGGATTCCCTTGTATTGCAGTGACCTGCACACTGAGACACAAATCAATGAAAAAAATGTATTCAGTTGTATATCTACATTGTAGGTCTACATTGATATAAACAAGCCTGGCTACCCAAACTCCTTGCTCTGGCCAAACACTAGGCCACGTCCACGGACGTTAGTTTCTTCTCCGCAATGAGTCTGGATCTGAGTACCTCCCCAACGATTTCTAGAACGCAAACACATTCTAACCGTTCTGATTGGTCCCAGAAACCGATGGGTTGGGCCAGAGCCTGAACACACGTGGCAGCTTTTTGAAAATTCGTCATTGGCTTTGATACTCTGATTGGTTAGAGACGATCCAATCACTGACTTTGTTTTGTACAACAACCCCTCATTTTGACGTCACCACAAAATGACTTCAACGATAGTAGTGAGTATGTAGCGAACATAGAGCAGCGGAAATAATGATGTTTGAGTCATCAGGCAACATGTGACACGATGTACCTTAAGACTATTTTGTGACAGTAGCTTTTCTTCACATTCACAGCATACTACTTGAGTCAAGGATGTCACTAGGAGAAAGATGTCTAATTTAGGAGTACACACATTTGAATTAGCGTTTTAACTCCATTTGGAAAACCAAATTGAAATGAGAGAAACATGTTTGTGTTTTTACTGGATAGTAATCTCCAGTGACCCCCCCCCCCCCCCACCACCCCACCTTTCACCTTTAATCAATCACCTGATGACATCATCTACAGTGAGATGTTTGAATTTGGAGAAGAAATATGGCTTTCATGCACAGCCAAAAAAGTGATTCAAAGTATTCTGAAGGTGACAAACAACAACCAAACAATGTGAAGCCCCCATTTAAAGTCCACACAAATTGCAACCTAATCAACAGTGGTGTATTTTGATCACTGAAATAAGTGTACCATGAAGGAGACAGAGATTGGTGTTCTGCTTGAGAAGGTCATGGGGCGTTTATGCTTTTGTGTCAATCAATCAACCAACTAATCAAACCATTTCAGTTAACATTCCGGCAGTGTTCTCTCCAAATTATCTATGTACCATCAATATTATTTGTACCTTGACCCCTCTCTTATTGTATCCGGTAATAGGGCAGGGTCAACTCTCTCAGCAAAACCACAGATAATCTCAACCCTTATGACACCAGGGCTTCAAATAATATGGTCAGCAAAGGTGAGTGATGGGAGGGGTCATAACCCTTGAGACAAATCCTGTTTGGAGTGGCCCACTCTTATATATTTTTGATGTACTGATGCAGCCCAAAGTTGTATTGAATTTTAATTGAATCGAAATTGATGTTATCACACCGTATGGGGTGTGTGTCCTGTCTCAAACAGAGTGCATGCCAATGGACACAGAGGTGTACGAGAGTCCATATGCTGACCCAGACGAGCTGAGGACCTCCACTGTGGACCGCAAACAGCTCTTCCTGGAAGATGGAGAGTTGGGCTCTGGGAACTTTGGAACTGTGATGAGGGGCATGTACAAAATGAGGAAGTATGTCAACTTCACAGCTTAAAAATGAAAATATGAATTTCTGTTTCCAATTACATATTCTTAAAAAAAAAATGAAAGGGATAGTCCACAAAAAAATCCAACCTAATATGATTCTGATTAATAATATTTCCCATACGTAGAATAGACACCACTGCTAAGTCAACCGTCGATACCACTAAACCAGCTGTTATAGTTCAGCGACAACAATTACATCATGTCTTCATGCGGGTGATGTCACTGCATAAGACTAAGCTAGCTAAGGTTAGCTGACCTCCGCTGCAGTAGCATCTGGTAGCTAATTGAACGTTAATAAGAGTTCAAAATGTCCAGTGTTTCTGTGTTCACATTTAGACATCTTTAGACATTCAGAATGAGGGCAATTACAAAAATTGATTTTTTTAAATTTTATATACACTGTATATGTATATATGTTACAACTTCCCCCGGTCTCCCTTTTCTAATAGTGAGCGCCCAACTTTCAAAACATTTCCCCCACTCTTTCCTTACAGAAAATTAAGGAAATTCTGACGAGCGATAAGTTTGAGAATATTTTTCAATGAAAGTAAAGGACAGTAATGATACCAGTAAAATAGGAGGCCAAGGTTTCAATAGGCAAAAATATATTCATGTGTCATCAAAGGAGTGTGGGTATTTGGCCTGGCAAAGCGATTTTATGCTCTGACTGACTCCTCTGGTTTTGTCTGGTCTCGGAAAATGATGAGTCCTCATTGTCCGAGGCTGAGTTAAGACCAAGTAAAAATGTATCCGACACCAAGACAAGACCGAGACACTCAATATGTGGTCTTGAGAATGGACTGTAGATTGGCCTACAACACTGCTAGGATGCTGCAGCAGAGGTCAGACAGCTAGAAAGCATCACAAATTGGTGAAATAACCTGAAATGATTGATGCCACTAATAGCATCCCTCCCTGTCAAAATAAAAGTAAAGAAAAAAATTACTCAACTATAACTGCTCAACTTTTCTGTAACAGTTACCATTTCAGTTAGTTATAAAGTAGCTAGCTTCAAATTCAAGTTTAGACTTTGTCCCAGAGGGAAATTGGTTTTGCATCAAGGAGCACATAAAAAAAAATATATACATGAATCACAATGATACTGAATACAAAGGAACTACATACAATGCTAGTGCATCAGGCATGGGAGCCATCAAAATACTGTAAATATAACAATACTAATTATCGACATTACAGCAACAATAGTCCAAAGTTACATAGAAGGTAAGTAAAGTGCACAGTGCAACATTCTCAAAAACATCACGTCAACATCATCGTTCAAAATATGCTGACCATAAGCTTTGCACTGAGCAGTGACATCACCTTCATCTCTCCATTACCCCAGGACAGAGAAGCCGGTGGCAGTGAAGATCCTGAAGAACGATGACAACAACCCGGCAGTGAAGGAGGAGATGCTGCGGGAAGCCAACGTCATGCAGCAGCTGGACAACCCGTACATCGTCCGCATGATCGGCATCTGCGAGGCCGAGAGCCTCATGCTGGTCATGGAGCTGGCCGAACTGGGGCCACTCCACAAGTACCTCCAGAGGCACAAGTACGTTCCCTTCCCTCAGTCAGTCTCTCTCTTCGGTAGTACAGCCCTCAGTCTCACAATTATGGTGTAAGGCCAAATCCCAAACCTACGCCCCTTAAACATTTTTAAAGAATCCAAACTGAGTTCGCACACCTGTGTTCTAGAATGTCTATTGGCATTCATACTTTTTTCGAATTCTCACCCGCGGCTCAATTATTTATCCGTCATCACATTTACGTAGTTGAATGGCAGCATTTTCGGGAGGTGCACGGTCAGGCTGTTCAACCCCGGCAGACGGTGGTCGCAGAGCTGCGTAGCTACTGTATGTCACAATGGGCCACAGGACTCTGGATCACGTCTCAGCCTCCTGGGCTAGCACCCTGTACAGCAATATGGCGGAAGGTGACCTCTTACTTAAGCAACGTTAACATTTATGCGACGCTGGCTAAATGGAGAAGCTGTCCAGCGAACAAGTGATATTTGATTTTGGGTTCTAAGGGATTACTTCCTTCGCTGACCCTTAAAACCCCAAAACCAAAATCTTCATCTCAGCGCTACACACAGGGGTGTCAAACTCATTCCATGGAGGGCCTAGTGTCTGCTAGTTTTAGTTTTTTCCCTTTCAATTTGTGTCCAATTAAGACCTAGACAACCAGGTGAGGGGAGTTCCTAACTCATCAATTAAGACCTAGACAACCAGGTGAGGGGAGTTCCTAACTCATCAATTAAGACCTAGACAACCAGGTGAGGGGAGTTCCTAACTCATCAATTAAGACCTAGACAACCAGGTGAGGGGAGTTCCTAACTCATCAATTAAGTCCTAGACAACCAGGTGAGGGGAGTTCCTAACTCATCAATTAAGACCTAGACAACCAGGTGAGGGGAGTTCCTAACTCATCAATTAAGACCTAGACAACCAGGTGAGGGGAGTTCCTAACTCATCAGGGACCTTAATTGAGCAATCAAGTACAAGGGAGGAGCGAAAAGCTGCAGACACTCGGTCCTTGAGGACTGGAGTTTGACACCTGAGATACAGTATAATGCGGTGTTCAGTGTCACTTACAGCCATTGTTCCTGTCCACAGACAGATCTCCATTAAGAACATCACAGAACTGGTGCACCAGGTTGCTATGGGCATGAAATACCTGGAGGAGCACAACTTTGTGCACAGGGACCTTGCGGCCAGGAACGTCCTGCTGGTCACCCAGCACTATGCCAAGATCAGCGACTTTGGCCTGTCCAAGGCTCTCACAGAGGAGGAGAACTACTATAAGGTATTCCAATTCAGATATAATTATTGTTGCGCCTGGTGACCCCCTGGTGACCCCCTGGTGACAGGGGTTTGAATCTCAGTTCTGACTGTCTGTGCCTAATCTTCTAATGTCTATCGCCGATTTTACTTCTAATTGTCCTGTCATAAAAATCTATCAAATATGGTATGAAAGGAGTTTGGAACTCCTAAAAAGTTATCCTAAAAAAAGGAAATGATTATCACGTCAACTGAGTTTTGACCTTTAGTGAACTATAGGAAATCTCTATTGAACCTTTATTTATCCAGATAAAATAACTTTTGAAGAGAGACTGTCCAAAATGACAGCAGGGTAAACACTTCTACAGTAATGTGGGTTATCTCAGATGTCCTTATAGGTCCAATGCAGCCTCTTTTATCTCAATATGAAATAATTTCTGAGTAACAAGTAGGTACCTTACTGTCATTGTTTTGAATCAAAATGGTCAAAAATAAACAAAAATAGCTTCTTAGCAAAGAGCATTTTCTCAAGCAAGATTTTTGCTAGGACTGTCTGGGAGTGGTCTGAGTGGGGAGGGGGAAAATGAAAAATAGTTGTAATTGGCAGAGAGGTTTGGAACTCTTTCTTATTGGTCTATTAACTAATTGACCACCTGGTGATGTCACCAGGCAGGCCAAAACTCCCTCCCAGGCTGACATTTCAGGCGGTCTTTTCAAACAGCTCTTACACTAAAAAAGGGGCATTATATCATTTTCACAATCTCACAGTATTATTCCAAACTCATTGTGTGGAAATGTATATAAAACACAGGACATCTTCCTTTTAATTTCCTCGTCTCCTTTGCATCATAAACACTGTACTGAGAGGACATGATAGGTAGGAAAGCAACAGAGTGAATCCTGTCCATTCGTTTCTCCACACAGTGGTCATGAAGCAGAGGCGACAAGGAATGGAGGACTTAAAAGAGTATTAAGACAAAACCAGACAGGTCTACGTCACCCTGGCTTTGTCCTGATTCTCTACGCTTCTCCCAGAAGTGTGCACGTACACACTCCCAGTCAGGGATTTAACAATGGTGGAAACTTCCTTCAGCCAATGCTTACACCAATCC
The DNA here is from genome assembly GCF_964263955.1 of Coregonus lavaretus. Lineage (NCBI taxonomy): Eukaryota > Metazoa > Chordata > Actinopteri > Salmoniformes > Salmonidae > Coregonus > Coregonus lavaretus. The sequence continues at coordinate 73,773,915 of NC_139991.1, forward strand.
AATGCTGTCGAATCCATGAGTTGGAGGGTGCAAGTGCACTTTGGGGAGAAGTGTGGGGAATTGGGATGCAGCCACTGCTAATCATGTAATTACCAGTAGCACCGCTAGATGATGACGATGTTTAGTCAGGTTTGGACTAGGTTTTCAGAAAGACAGGAAGTCACAGCCAATGTCAGTTAGACAAATCGTACTCTATTCCCTACAATTCACTGAGAGATCTGAAAAAGTATATATAAAATATAAGTACTATGGCATGAATTACTTAGGTATACTCTAAGTAAGTATATAAATAAGTACCACCCCCTGACAGTGAGCTATTGCCACAGTAGTGCTTTACAGAGTATATATAATGCCCTGTTGTTTGCTTCGACCCTGCTCTCTAGGGTTAGGGTTAATCCATTCCCTGTTGTTTGCTTCGACCCTGCTCTCTAGGGTTAGGGTTAATCCATTCCCTGTTGTTTGCTTCGACCCTGCTCTCTAGGGTTAGGGTTAATCCATTCCCTGTTGTTTGCTTCGACCCTGCTCTCTAGGCAAAAGGCCATGGGAAGTGGCCAGTGAAATGGTACGCCCCAGAGTGTATGAACTATTTCAAGTTCTCCTGTAAGAGTGACGTGTGGAGCTTTGGGGTCCTGATGTGGGAGGCATACACGCTAGGGATGAAACCATACAAGGTACAGTATTTCACCATACAAGGTACAGTATGTCACTCATGCTCCAAAAATGTACCTAGTACATTGGTTGTTACTGTATTTAAATCATTTTCGAAAAGTGTGCTTTAAGAATCATGCTTTGACAATCGTCTAACCCCAGATTAGTTGAAGCAGGCATGCTAGTAGATCTACTGTGCTGGAACAAAAGCCTGCACCCCCTGTGAGTCTCCAGGAGTAGGATGAAATAATTCCGTTTTTTTTACTGAGTGTACAAAACATTAAGAACTGCTCTTTCCATGACATAGACTGACCCAGGTGAATACAGGTGAAAGCTATGATCCCTTATTGATGTCACTTGTTACAGTGAGTGAAAAAAGTATTTGATCCCCTGCTGATTTTGTACGTTTGCCCACTGACAAAGACATGATCAGTCTATAATTTTAATGGTAGGTTTATTTGAACAGTGAGAGACAGAATAACAACAACAAAATCCAGAAAAACGCATGTAAAAAAATTTATGAATTGATTTGCATTTTAATGAGGGAAATAAGTATTTGACCCCTCTGCAAAACATGACTTAGTACTTGGTGGCAAAACCCTTGTTGGCAATCAGAGGTCAGATGTTTCTTGTAGTTGGCCACCAGGTTTGCACACATCTCAGGAGGGATTTTGTTCCACTCCTCTTTGCAGATCTTCTCCAAGTCATTAAGGTTTCGAGGCTGACATTTGGCAACTCGAACCTTCAGCTCCCTCCACAGATTTTCTATGGGATTAAGGTCTGGAGACTGGCTAGGCCACTCCAGGACCTTAATGTGCTTCTTCTTGAGCCGCTCCTTTGTTGCCTTGGTCGTGTGTTTTGGGTCATTGTCATGCTGGAATACCCATCCACAACCCATTTTCAATGCCCTGGCTGAGGGAAGGAGGTTCTCACCCAAGATTTGACAGTACATGGCCCCGTCCATCGTCCCTTTGATGCGGTGAAGTTGTCCTGTCCCCATAGCAGAAAAACACCCCCAAAACATAATGTTTCCACCTCCATGTTTGACGGTGGGGATGGTGTTCTTGGGGTCATAGGCAGCATTCCTCCTCCTCCAAACACGGCGAGTTGAGTTGATGCCAAAGAGCTCCATTCTGGTCTCATCTGACCACAACACTTTCACCCAGTTCTCCTCTGAATCATTCAGATGTTCATTGGCAAACTTCAGACAGCCCTGTATATGTGCTTTCTTGAGCAGGGAGACCTTGCGGGCGCTGCAGGATTTCAGTCCTTCACGGCTTAGTGTGTTACCAATTGTTTTCTTGGTGACTATGGTCCCAGCTGCCTTGAGATCATTGACAAGATCCTCCCGTGTAGTTCTGGGCTGATTCCTCACCGTTCTCATGATCATTGCAACTCCACAAGGTGAGATCTTGCATGGAGCCCCAGGCTGAGGGAGATTGACAGTTCTTTTGTGTTTCTTCCATTTGCGAATAATCGCACCAACTGTTGTCACCTTCTCACCAAGCTGCTTGGCGATGGTCTTGTAGCCCATTCCAGCCTTGTATAGGTCTACAATCTTGTCCCTGACATCCTTGGAGAGCTCTTTGGTCTTGGCCATGGTGGAGAGTTTGGAATCTGATTGATTGATTGCTTCTGTGGACAGGTGTCTTTTATAGAGGTAACAAGCTAAGATTAGGAGCACTCCCTTTAAGAGTGTGCTCCTAATCTCAGCTCGTTACCTGTATAAAAGACACCTGGGAGCCAGAAACCTTTCTGATTGAGAGGGGGTCAAATACTTATTTCCCTCATTAAAATGCAAATCAATTTATAACATTTTTGACATGCGTTTTTCTGGATTTTTTTGTTGTTATTCTGTCTCTCACTGTTCAAATAAACCTACCATTAAAATTATAGACTGATAATTTCTTTGTCAGTGGGCAAACGTACAAAATCAGCAGGGGATCAAATACTTTTTTTCCCTCACCGTAAATCCACTTCAATCAGTGTAGATGAAGGGGAGGAGACAGGTTAAAGAATGATTTTTAAGCCTTGAGACAACTGAGACATGGATTGTGTATGTGTGCCATTCAGAGGGTGAATGGGCAGGACAAAATATGTAAGTGCCTTTGAACGGGGTATGGTAGTGGTGCCAGGCGCGCCGGTTTGTGTCAAGAACTGCAACGCTGCTGGGTTTTTCACGCTCAACAGTTTCCCGTGTGTATCAAGAATGGTCATCCAGCCAACTTGACACAAGCATTTGAGTCAACATGGGCCAGCATCCCTTCGGAAAGCTTTCAACACCTTGTAGTGTCCATGCCCCGACGAATTGAGGCTGTTCTGAAGGCCAAAGGAAGGGGGATTGGGGGTGGGGGTGAAACTCAATATTAGGAAGGTGTTCTTAATGTTTTGTACACTCAGTGTATACAGGGAGTACAATGCATCCTTTGGCCTTTATTTGACATAATGACACATTAAGTGATGGCTTATCTAATAGTCTAAGTCTGAGTCTCAGTCAAAGCACTTTTGCAATGTCTGGCTGTGTCCCAAATGGCACCCTATTCACTATATAGTGCACTACTTTTTAACTAGAGCTCTGTTCAAAAGTAGCGCACTATATAGGGAATAGGGTGCCATTTGGGATGCAGCTTCTGTCTGGTATGCCATTAGTGTCTGAGCAGTGTCATCATGTCACCCTCTGTTCCCCAGGGCATGAAAGGAAACGAGGTGATCCAGATGATTGAGAATGGTGAGCGCATGGAAAGTCCCCCCAACTGTCCCCCGGAGATGTATGACCTCATGAAGAAGTGCTGGACATACAAGTGAGTGAGGAGGGGCCCAAATTACAGATCTAGAATCAGATTACCCGGGAATCAGAAGGGAACGGTAACAATGAGGAGTAGGAATAATATCTGACCCTGGTTCAGTAGTTAGGAGGTCAAATCTAACACTGACCTTAGAACAGGGTTTAGAGGAAACTGTAGCCTATTTCAGCTTATCTGTGGGAAGAAAATATCATCCAAAACCTTGTTACAGTTTCCATACAGTATGACAATGGAGAAAGGGAGATAGCAGAACTGGCCCACAACTTACTATTAAAATTCAGTTCTGAGGCAAAAGTGGATATTACTATCTGGATAGTAGTACTGATTATTGTTGCTTACCTGGCATCTTGTTAATGACCTGGCTCTGGTATAGGACACTAGGCTGTTTACTTATCATTTGTTTATCTCCTACAGGGCGGATGAAAGGCCTGGATTTGCGGTTGTTGAGCCGAGACTGAGGGATTACTACTATGACATATCATCACAATGATCAGTCACCTCAATCAGCAACCAGTGGAGTGGAGCAGGGAATAGAGCATCTGACTATGGACCTCAGGAGATTCTGTCTGCTGTGGGGTGCTAGTGTGGTGCTCTTGGCACCGATGGCTTCTTGGGAGTTCCTCTCATTAAAAAGTGTTATTAAGACAGAGAAACCTGGTCAGTATAGATTTAAAGATTGAACATATTGTAAATTGATTACAAATATCAGTTTTAAACAATGTTGGAAAGTAAATAAAAAATATTGAAACCACTTCATTGAAACACATTTTAGTAATTTAGCCTCTTATCCAAAGCGACTTACAGTTAGTGCATTCATCTTAAGATAGATACAGTGCTTCGCAAAAGTATTCATCCCCCAAAAATTTCCTATTTTGTTGCATTACAACCTGTAATTTAAATGGATTTTAATTTGTATTTCATGTAATGGACATTCACAAAATAGTCCAAATTGGGGAAGTGATATGAAAAAATTAACTTGTTTCAAAAAATAAATAATGGAAAAGTGGTGTGTGCATATGTATTCACCCCCTTTGCTATGAAGCCCCTAAATAAGATCTGGTGCAACCAATTACCTTCAGAAGTCACATAATTAGTTAGATTGCACACAGGTGGACTTTAAGTGTCACATGATGAGACCAAAGATAACCCTGAAGGAGCTGCAAAGCTCCACAGCGGAGATTGGAGTATCTGTCCAAAGTACCACTTTAAGCCATACACTCCACAGAGCTGGGCTTTACGGAAGAGTGGCCAGAAAAAAAGCCATTGCTTAAAGAAAGAAATAAGCAAACACGTTTGGTGTTCACCAAAAGGCATGTGGGAGACTCCCCAAACATATGGAAGAAGGTACTCTGGTCAGATGAGACTAAAATTGAGCTTTTTGGCCATCAAGGAAAACGCTATGTCTGGCGCAAACCCAACACCTCTCATCCCCCCGAGAACACCATCCCCACAGTGAAGCATGGTGGTGGCAGCATCATGCTGTGGGGATGTTTTTCATCAGCAGGGACTGGGAAACTGGTCAGAATTGAAGGAATGATGGATGGCGCTAAATACAGGGAAATTCTTGTGGGAAACCTGTTTCAGTCTTCCAGAGATTTGAGACTGGGACGGAGGTTCACCTTCCAGCAGGACAATGACCCTAAGCATACTGCTAAAGCAACACTTGAATGGTTTAAGGGGAAACATTTAAATGTGTTGGATTGGCCTAGTCAAAGCCCAGACCTCAATCCAATTGTGAATCTATGGTATGACTTAAAGATTGCTGTACACCAGCGGAATCATCCAACTTGAAGGAACTGGAGCAGTTTTGCCTTGAAGAATGGGCAAAAATCCCAATGGCTAGATGTGACAAGCTTATAGAGACATACCCCAAGAGACTTGCAGCTGTAATTGCTGCAAAAGGTGGCGCTACAAAGTATTGACTTTGGGGGGGTGAATAGTTATGCACGCTCAAGTTATCTGTTTTTTTGTCTTATTTCTGGTTGGTTTCACAATAAAAAATAGTTTGCATCTTCAAAGTGGTAGGCATGTTGGTGTAAATCAAATGATACAAACCCCCCAAAAATCCATTTAAATTCCAGGTTGTAAGGCAACAAAATAGGAAAAATGCTAAGGTGGGGTGAATACTTTCGCAAGCCACTGTAGGTGGGACAACCACATGTCGCAGTCATAGTAAGTACATTTTTCCTCAAAGTAGCTATCAGCAAAGTCAGCACTAGTAAGGGGGAAGGAGTCAAGTGTGAGTTCACGATAGGCTTTTTTTAAAATGCTGTGGGATTATTTAAGATACTCTTTGAAGAGGTAAGGTTTCAGATGTTTTCAGAAGTTGGGCAGGGACTGCTGTCCTAGCTTCAGGGGGAAGCTGGTTCCACAATTGGGGTGCCAGGACAGAGAAGAGCTTTGAGGATTTTTTGTTCTGTTTAATGAACTGGAATGTTTTTTTTCTTCTCAATCAATATTGAATTTAAAATAAAACAAGGGGCCTGGTGATTGATTGTATTTCTTTAATCATTACTTTTTTACTTCTCTTTATTGAAATGTTTAAATATTTTTTCCCATGATTCTACTGGAGTTATGTATGAAAATGCTTCCACTTTTTCCTCAGGATGTTATGTTCTGTTTTCCTCATCGTGGTACATATTGTATAATCCAAAGGGCAAAGATATATCTGATGTAAATTATTGCATTTTGGTTAAATACATTCACTGATGATGATTAGAATTAGTGCTAAAAATGAATCAATAAAATTATTTTAAACTGTCTCACTGACTGTTTGACTGGAAATAGAACAACAGAGGGAGAACATTCAACGACTGAACAAAATAAAATAAAAGCACTGATCTATTAAAATATCAATGAATATGCATTGTTGTACTTTTGTGTTTTATGCTTGGAAATAAAATAAAAAATATATATTATCATATACTGTAAAAGGGTTATGGGACCACCTGCAACATGTGGGCTGGAGTTTTACTGTACTACATAGAAAGAGGTGCTATTGCACGTTTGTCACTTACCTTATCCACAGTTTAGAACGATTCCACTACAACGGGTAACTTTGTTGGTTTTACATGCGTTAGGTTAAACTTGACTGCTCTGTCCACACAGGAATGACTTCAGCTGAATAGGTTTAAACCCATTTTGAAGGCTAAAGCGTAGCTATGCTAAAACATGACATTTACAGTTGAAGTCGGAAGTTTACATACACTTAGGTTGGAGTCATTAAAACTAGTTTTTCAACAACTCCACAAATTTCTTGTTAACAAACTATAGTTTTGGCAAGTCGGTTAGGACATCTACTTTGTGCATGACACGAGTCATTTTTCCAACAATTGTTTACAGACAGATTATTTCACTTATAATTCACTGTATCGCAATTCCAGTGGGTCAGAAGTTTACATACACTAAGTTGACTATGCCTTTAAACAGCTTGGAAAATTCCAGAAAATGATGTCATGGCTTTAGAAGCTTCTGATAGGCTAATTGACATCATTTTAGTCAATTGGAGGTGTACCTGTGGATGTATTTCAAGGCCTACCTTCAAACTCAGTGCCTCTTTGCTTGACATCATGGGAAAATCAAAAGAAATCAGCCAAGACCTCAGAAAAAAAAAGGTAGACCTCCACAAGTCTGGTTCATCCTTGGGAGCAATTTCCAAATGCCTGAAGGTACCAAGTTCATCTGTACAAACAATAATACGCAAGTATAAACACCATGGGACCACGCACCCATCATACCGCTCAGGAAGGAGATGCGTTCTGTCTCCTAGAGATGAACGTACTTTGGTGCGAAAAATGCAAATCAATCCCAGAACAACAGCAAAGGACCTTGTGAAGATGCTGGAGGAAACAGGTACAAAAGTATCTATATCCACAGTAAAACGAGTCCTATATCGACATAACCTGAAAGGCCGCTCAGCAAGGAAGAAGCCACTGCTCCAAAACCACCATAAAAAGCCAGACTAAAGTTTGCAACTGCACATGGCGACAAAGATCATACTTTTTGGAGAAATGTCCTCTGGTCTGATGAAACAAAATTAGAACTGTTTGGCCATAATGACCATCGTTATGTTTGGAGGAAAAAGGGGGTTGCTTGCAAGCTGAAGAACACCATCCCAACCGTGAAGCATGGGGGTGGCAGCAACATGCTGTGGGGGTGCTTTGCTGCAGGAGGGACTGGGGCACTTCACAAAATAGATGGCATCATGTTGAAGGAAACTTATGTGGATGTATTGAAGCAACATCTCAAGACATCAGTCAGGAAGTTAAAGCTTGGTCCCAAATGGGTCTTCCAAATGGACAATGGCCCCAAGCATACTTCCAAAGTTGTGGCAAAATGTCTTAAGGACAACAAAGTCAAGGTATTGGAGTGGCCATCACAAAGCCCTGACCTCAATCCTATAGAAAATGTGTGGGCAGAACTGAAAAAGCGTGTGTGTGCAAGGAGGCCTACAAACCTGACTCAGTTACACCAGCTCTGTTAGGCGGAATGGGCCAAAATTCACCCAACTTATTGTAGGAAGCTTGTGGAAGGCTACCCGAAACGTTTGACCCAAGTTAAACAATTTAATGGCAATGCTACCAAATACTAATTGAGTGTATGTAAACTTCTGACCCACTGGGAATGTGATGAAGAAATAAAAGCTGAAATAAATCATTCTCTCTACTATTATTCTGACATTTCACATTCTTAAAATAAAGTGGTGATCCTAACTGACCTAAAACAGGGAATTAATTTTTACAGGGATTAAATGTCAGGAATTGTGAAAAACTGAGTTTAAATGTATTTGGCTAAGGTGTATGTAAACCTCCGACTTCAACTGTACATTTTAGTTGTTTAGCACATGGTCTTATCCAGAGTGAGACAGATATCTTATTTAGGTTGCTCTTGTTGCTCCATAAGTCTTGTAGTGGATGCGAGCTTCGACTGGCAGCCAATGGCGTGTACGGAGGAGCGGGGTGACATGAGAAGGTTGAACACCAGACGGGCTGCGGTGTTCTGGATTTGTTGGTTTTTCACTCGGTTAAAACTCCCTTCAATTGCCTTCAAAAATCACCAAACTCATGGACTATATAGTTAACCATGTTCTCAGTACTTTGTGAGCCATATTGCACTTTTGCGCATTACATTTCTGAATTAACATGGAATGATGAGACTGAGAAAAGTTAGTAGTGTTCAGTAGTAGGCATTCTCCAAGATTGAGGAAGAAACATCCAAGACCTCACGATCCCACTAACGCTCCCCATTGACGTCACAGCTCCCTCTAGCGGCAATAATCATACATTACTTTCAATGCAAATACCTGGGAGGCCCAGAAAATGATACAAGGGATGGCTCCATAAATAAATAACTAAATAAAACACCATTGTGTGAGTCACAATGGCACAAGGGAGCCCAGCCAACAGAGAGTTGCAGTAGTCCAGACGGGATATGACGAGTGCCTGGATTAGGACCTGCACCGCTTCCTGTGTGAGGAAAGGTTGTACTCTACAAATATTGTACAACATGAACCTGCAGTAGCGAGTCACTGTTTTGATGTTTGCCGAGAACGACAGGGTATTGTCCAGGGTCACGCCAAGGTTCTTTGCACTCTGTGAGGGGGACACAGTGGAGTTGTCAACAGTGATGGAGAGGTCTTGGACCGAGTCAGAGCAGCTCCGTGTTGTCGAGATTGAGCTTGAATTGGTGGGCCGACATCCAAGCTGAGATATCTGCCAGGCACGCAGAGATGCGTGTCGCCACCTGGGTGTCAGAAGGGGGGAATGACAAAAGTAGTTGAGTGTTATTCGCAAAGCAACGATAGGAGAGACCATGTGAGGATATGACGGAGCAGAGTGACTTGGTGTATAGAGAGAAGAGGAGAGGGCCTAGAACCTAGCCCTGGGGGACACCAGTAGTGAGAGTACGTGGTGCAGACACAGATCCTCTCCACGTCACCTGGTAGGAGCGGCCTGCCAGGTAGGATGCAATCCAAGAGTGCGCAGAGCCGGAGACGCCCAGCCCTGAGAGAGTGGAGAGGAGGACCTAATGGTTCACAGTGTCGAAGGCAGCGGCTACATCTAGGAGGATGAGAACAGAGGAGACACAGAGGAGAGCAGTCTCAGTTGAGTGACCTGTTGTAACGTAGACGCAGGGAGTCAGGAAGCAAGTGCAGTGTGAGTTTAATGATAACGAACATGGAACCAATACAAAACAAGAGAAGTGACTACCAAGGAAACATAAACAATACTACCTGATGACTGACAGAACAGAGTGCTTGATAAATGGTAAGTAATCAAGGTAGTAATGAAGTCCAGGTGTGACTGATGATGGGACGCAGGTGTGCGTAATGATGGTTGCCAGGTGTGCGTTAAGGTGGGTTGCCAGGACCGGTGGTTAGTAGACCGGCGATGTCACCGGAGCGGAGGAGCGGGAGTAGACGTGACATTTCAAGTGTTTTGGAAAGAAAAGAAAGAAGGGATACTGGTCTGTAGTTGGCATCAGAGGGATACTGGTCTGTAGTTGGCATCAGAGGGATACTGGTCTGTAGTTGGCATCAGAGGGATACTGGTCTGTAGTTGGCATCAGAGGGCTACTGGTCTGTAGTTGGCATCAGAGGGATACTGGTCTGTAGTTGGCATCAGAGGGATACTGGTCTGTAGTTGGCATCAGAGGGATACTGGTCTGTAGGTGGCATCAGAGGGATACTGGTCTGTAGTTGGCATCAGAGGGATACTGGTCTGTAGTTGGCATCAGAGGGATACTGGTCTGTAGTTGGCATCAGAGGGATACTGGTCTGTAGGTGGCATCAGAGGGATACTGGTCTGTAGTTGGCATCAGAGGGATACTGGTCTGTAGTTGGCATCAGAGGGATACTGGTCTGTAGTTGGCATCAGAGGGATACTGGTCTGTAGTTGGCATCAGAGGGATACTGGTCTGTAGTTGGCATCAGAGGGATACTGGTCTGTAGTTGGCATCAGAGGGATACTGGTCTGTAGTTGGCATCAGAGGGATACTGGTCTGTAGTTGGCATCAGAGGGATACTGGTCTGTAGTTGGCATCAGAGGGATACTGGTCTGTAGTTGGCATCAGAGGGATACTGGTCTGTAGTTGGCATCAGAGGGATACTGGTCTGTAGTTGGCATCAGAGGGATACTGGTCTGTAGTTGGCATCAGAGGGATACTGGTCTGTAGTTGGCATCAGAGGGATACTGGTCTGTAGTTGGCATCAGAGGGATACTGGTCTGTAGTTGGCATCAGAGGGATACTGGTCTGTAGTTGGCATCAGAGGGATACTGGTCTGTAGTTGGCATCAGAGGGATACTGGTCTGTAGTTGGCATCAGAGGGCTCGAGTGTTGTTGTTTTGAGGAGGGGAGCGACTCTGGCCATCTTGAAGTCAGAGGGGACGCAGCCAGTGGTCAGGGATGAGTTGATGAGAGAAGTGAGAAATGGGAGAAGGGAAGTGGGGATGGGGTCGAGGGGGCAGGTCATCGAGCGGCTGGACTTCATTAGTCGCAGGATTTCATCTGGATAGAGAGGGGAGAAAGAGGTCAAGGAGTAGGGTAGTTCTGTGTGGAGCGGATGTCGTCAACCTTTTTTTCAAAGTGGTTGACAAAGTCGTCCGCAGAGAGGGAGGAGGGAGGGGGAGGGGGAGGGGGTGTAGGATTAAGAGTTTCCCAGGGTTGGAGGAAGAAGCTTGGAATTTAGAGTGATAGAATGCGGCTTTAGCAGTGGATACAGAAGAAGAGAAGGTAGAGAGGAGGGAGTGGAAGGATGATATGTCCTCCGGAACTCCATTTTCGGCTCAGCTGCCCACAGCCCTGTTCTGTGAGCACACAGTGAGTCACTCAGCCACAGAGCAGGAGGGAAAGGTTGAACAGGCTGGGAGGAAAGGGGACAGTGTGAATCAAAGGAGGTGGAACACTGCAAAAGCCCCTGTGGATCGTTATGATCATGTCTGTCCATCTAAGATCCTACATGGGAGAAACAGAGTGTGGCACTGAGACTAAGGGCCATGGCGCGATTGAAATTTAAAGGCAACGTTCCCGGAGACTGCATTCACGGTAAACACTGTACATGTCAGCTCAATCGGAAATTACTTTTAAATCTCAATTGCGCTATAGCGCTGAACTTCCGCGATACGGATTGAATCTAGCCCTAAGGCAAAGCTGACCTGGACAACTGTAGATCTAGAGCACATGTTATGCAGAAGGCATGCGGGCTGTGACACATTTCTATCCAGCCTGTGCAATAATTTGGGTTGTCAATTCATTTTGGCATGCTTCAATACAGCCCCCATACGCGCTGCACTACAAGTCACAGCAAGCACTGCCAACGTGCTGCACGCCAAACGGCAGTGCATTGCCACACACACACCCCTCCTCCCAGACCTGCACACCCACACAAGAGCCAGCCAGTGCGCTGTATGAAATCATCACTAATGGCACTGACTGAGTCTTCTACCGGACCGAAAGTTTAAACGTGTTGTAGGCCAAATGTCCACGCCAAGTTTAGATTCCAACAGGTCATTGTTTAGATTCCAACAGGTCATTGTTTAGATTCCAACAGGTCATTGTTTAGGTTCCAGCAGGTCATTGTTTAGGTTCCAGCAGGTCATTGTTTAGGTTTCAACAGGTCATTGTTTAGGTTCCAACAGGTCATTGTTTAGGTTCCAACAGGTCATTGTTTAGGTTCCAACAAGTCATTGTTTAGGTTCCAACAGGTCATTGTTTAGGTTCCAACAGGTCATTGTTTAGGTTCCAACAGGTCATTGTTTAGATTCCAACTGGTCATTGTTTAGGTTCCAGCAGGTCATTGTTTAGGTTCCAACAGGCCATTGTTTAGGTTCCAGCAGGTCATTGTTTAGGTTCCAGCAGGTCATTGTTTAGATTCCAACAGGTCATTGTTTAGATTCCAAAAGGTCATTGTTTAGGTTCCAACAGGTCATTGTTTAGATTCCAACAGGTCATTGTTTAGGTTCCAACAGGCCATTGTTTAGGTTCCAGTAGGTTATTGTTTAGATTCCAACAGGTCATTGTTTAGGTTCCAGCAGGTCATTGTTTAGGTTCTAACAGGCCATTGTTTAGGTTCCAACTGGTCATTGTTTAGGTTCCAGCAGGTCATTGTTTAGGTTCCAACAGGTCATTGTTTAGATTCCAACAGGTCATTGTTTAGGTTCCAACAGGCCATTGTTTAGGTTCCAGTAGGTTATTGTTTAGATTCCAACAGGTCATTGTTTAGGTTCCAGCAGGCCATTGTTTAGGTTCCAGCAGGTCATTGTTTAGGTTCCAGCAGGTCATTGTTTAGGTTCCAGCAGGTCATTGCTGTAGCCTACAGAAAATGTCATCTTGGTTGTCAAAAAGTTATAAGATTAAGGAGGGAAAGTTTACAGACACATGCCACAGTCTTAGCTAGGCTACTAAAATGTAATAGTCTGGCTTTGGTTTTTAAAGCTTGACTAACCAAAAAACAAAACCTGCAACAAAGCACCATGCAAAGGAGAAACATCTCTTATTTTGTTTTAATATGTAAAAAAAATGCTATATACAGCATCCTATGTAGATAAGAGGACATTATAAAGGGCCATATTTTTTCATATAAAATAAACATACCATAACAATCTATGTATGGCCCTCCAATCCCTTGTGTTTTTTCAATATGGCCCACCAATCCCTTGTGTTTTTTCAATATGGCCCACCAATCACTTGTGTTTTTTCAATATGGGCCCCGAATCCCTTGTTTTTTCAATATGGGCCGCGAATCCCTTGTGTTTTTTCAATATGGCCTGCGAATCCCTTGTGTTTTTTTCAATATGGCCATCGAATCCCTTGTGTTTTTTTCAATATGGCCCACCAATCCCTTGTGTTTTTCAATATGGGCCGCAAATCCCGTGTTTTTCCAATATGGCCCGCGAATCCCTTGTGTTTTTTCAATATGGCCCGCAAATCCCTTGTGTTTTTTAATATGGCCCGCGAATCCCTTGTGTTTTTTCAATATGGGCCGTGACTCCCTTGTGTTTTTTTCAATATGGCCTGTTGTTACACAAAAGCACAGTGCTTTATATTTAAATGTAATTTCCGCTTGAGCCGACATCTGCAGCATTTACCCAGCCTAGATGTAGACATCCATCTCTATACATCTAGACGGACTAGAGCTAGACTGGACATCCAACTGGACCGTAGATCTAGACCAACTGGACCGTAGATCTAGACCAACTGGACCGTAGATCTAGACCAACTGGACCGTAGATCTAGACCAACTGGACCGTAGATCTAGACCAACTGGACCGTAGATCTAGACCAACTGGACCGTAGATCTAGACCAACTGGACCGTAGATCTAGACCAACTGGACCGTAGATCTAGACCAACTGGACCGTAGATCTAGACCAACTGGACCGTAGATCTAGACCAACTGGACCATAGATCTAGACCAACTGGACCGTAGATCTAGACCAACTGGACCTCCAATTCCACTATAGAACTAGACAGACTAGATATTGTACTCCACTATAGAACTAGACTGAATAGACTAGACATCCAACTTGATTACAGGCCTAGACCGTCTAGACATCAAACTCCACTATAGACCTAGACAGACTAGATTAGACTTCAAATTCGTCCATCCATCCACTCATTTCATAATGGCAGTTTTGTGTTATTATATTACCCATTAACACTAGATGGCAGTATTGATTCATTTCTAAGTAGGCTCAAGACAGGCAGACCAAATGTGGCACTTCTCATCAACAGTGACACACTTCTGATAAAGACCACCACTAGGCTTGCTAGTTTCACAATAATGTGTTTTTAGATGGAACCAGATAGTGCAGTCCACTATAATGGCAGAAATAAAACAGAGACATTTGTATCTATTAAGGATCCCCATTAGTTCCTGGCAAGGCAGCAGCTCCACTTCCTGGAGTCCAGCCAAATACATTTTTAAAACATTACAATACATTTCACAACATATTTCACTACACATTAAGTGTGTTCCCTCAAGCCACTACTCTCTACTACCACATATCTACAACACAAAATGAATGTGTACGTGTGTGTATAGTGCGTATGTTATCATGTATGGTGGGCCATATGCATGTCTGTGCCTGCGTGTGTGTGTGTTTCTCTTCACAGTCTCTGCTGTTCCATAAGGTGTATTCTTATCCGTTTTTTTAATCATATAATACTCCTCATATAATAACAATAATTTCAATATTTTAAGTGAAATTAACAACATGCTCCTATTATCTTATACCTCTTATGCTGCTGCCATACTGTTTACTATTTTTATAATAATTTATCCTGCTACCAGTCACTTTCTCCTAATCCCTGCCTACATGTACACATTTCAAATCAAATCAAATCAAATCAAATTGTATTGGCCACATGCGCCGAATACAACAGGTGCAGACATTACAGTGAAATGCTTACTTACAGCCCTTAACCAACAGTGCATTTATTTTTAACAAAAAAAGTGTTGAGAAAAAAAGAGCAGAAGTAAAATATAATAACAGTAGGGAGGCTATATACAGGGGGCTACCGGTGCAGAGTCAATGTGCGGGGGCACCGGCTAGTTGAGGTAGTTGAAGTAATATGTACATGTGGGTAGAGTTAAAGTGACTATGCATAAATAATTAACAGAGTAGCAGCAGCGTAAAAGGATGGGGTGGGGGGGCAGTGCAAATAGTCCGGGTAGCCAGGATTAGCTGTTCAGGAGTCTTATGGCTTGGGGGTAGAAGCTGTTGAGAAGTCTTTTGGACCTAGACTTGGCACTCCGGTAACACTTGCCGTGCGGTAGCAGAGAGAACAGTCTATGACTAGGGTGGCTGGAGTCTTTGACAATTTTGAGGGCCTTCCTCTGACACCGCCTGGTATAGAGGTCCTGGATGGCAGGAAGCTTGGCCCCAGTGATGTACTGGGCCGTACGCACTACCCTCTGTAGTGCCTTGCGGTCGGAGGCCAAGCAGTTGCCATACCAGGCGGTGATGCAACCAGTCAGGATGCTCTCGATGGTGCAGCTGTAGAATTCTTTGAGGATCTGAGGACCCATGCCAAATCTTTTCAGTCTCGTGAGGGGGAATAGGCTTTGTCGTGCCCTCTTCACGACTGTCTTGGTGTGTTTGGACCATGATAGTTTGTTGGTGATGTGGACACCAAGGAACTTGAAGCTCTCAACCTGTTCCACTACAGCCCTGTCGATGAGAATGGGGGCGTGCTCAGTCCTCTTTTTTTTCCTGTAGTCCACAATCATCTCCTTTGTCTTGGTCACGTTGAGGGAGAGGTTGTTATCCTGGCACCACACGGCCATGTCTCTGACCTCCTCCCTATAGGCTGTCTCATCGTTGTCGGTGATCAGGCCTACCACTGTTGTGTCGTCGGCAAACTTAATGATGGTGTTGGAGTCGTGCCTGGCCATGCAGTCATGGGTGAACAGGGAGTACAGGAGGGGACTGAGCACGCACCCCTGAGGGGCCCCCGTGTTGAGGATCAGTGTGGCAGATGTGTTGTTACCTACCCTTACCACCTGGGGGCGGCCCGTCAGGAAGTCCAGGATCCAGTTGCAGAGGGAGGTGTTTAGTCCCAGGATCCTTAGCTTAGTGATGAACTTAGAGGGCACTATGGTGTTGAATGCTGAGCTGTAGTCAATGAATAGCATTCTCACGTAGGTGTTCCTCTTGTCCAGGTGGGAAAGGGCAGTGTGGAGTGCAATAGAGATTGCATCATCTGTGGATCTGTTGGGGCGGTATGCAAATTGGAGTGGGTCTAGGGTTTCTGGGATAATGCTGTTGATGTGAGCCATGACCAGCCTTTCAAAGCACTTCATGGCTACAGACGTCAGTGCTACGGGTCAGTAGTCATTTAGGCAGATTATCTTAGAGTCCTTGGGCACGGGGACTATGGTGGTCTGCTTGAAACATGTTGGTATTACAGACTCAGTCAGGGACATGTTGAAAATGTCAGTGAAGACACTTGCCAGTTGGTCAGCACATGCTTGGAGTACACGTCCTGGTAATCTGTCTGGCCCTGCGGCCTTGTGAATGTTGACCTGCTTAAAAGTCTTACTCACATCGGCTACGGAGAGCGTGATCACATAGTCATCCGGAACAGCTGGTGCTCTCATGCATGCTTCAGTGTTGCTTGCCTCGAAGTGAGCATAGAAGTGGTTTAGCTCGTCTGGTAGGCTTGTGTCACTGGGCAGCTCGCAGCTGTGCTTCCCTTTGTAGTCTGTAATAGTTTTCAAGCCCTGCCACATCCGACGAGCGTCAGAGCCAGTGCAGTACGATTCAATCTTAGTCCTGTATTGACTCTTTGCCTGTTTGATGGTTCGTTGGAGGGCATAGCGGGATTTCTTATAAGCGTCCGGGTTAGAGTCCCGCTCCTTGAAAGCGGCAGCTCTACCCTTTAGCTCAGTGCGGATGTTTCCTGTAATCCATGGCTTCTGGTTGGGGTATGTACGTACGGTCACTGTGGGGACGACATCATCGATGCACTTATTAATGAAGCCAGTGACTGATGTGGTGTACTCCGCAATGCTCAATGCTGTCTGAAGAATCCCGGAACATGTTTTTTTTTTTTAATTTTACGTCATTTAGCAGACGCTCTTATCCAGAGCGACTTACAGTTAGTGAGTGCATACATTATTTTTATTTTTTATTTTTTCATACTAGCCCCCCGTGGGAATCGAACCCACAACCCTGGCGTTGCAAACGCCATGCTCTACCAACTGAGCTACATCCCTGCCGGCCATTCCCTCCCCTACCCTGGACGACGCTGGGCCAATTGTGCGCCGCCCCATGGGTCTCCCGGTCACGGCCGGCTACGACAGAGCCTGGATTCAAACCAGGATCTCTAGTGGCACAGCTAGCACTGCGATGCAGTGCCTTAGACCACTGCGCCACTCGGGAGATTATGTTCCAGTCTGTGCTAGCAAAACAGTCCTGTAGCTTAGCATCTGCGTCATCTGACCACTTTTTTATTAACCGAGTCACTGGTGCTTCCTGCTTTAGTTTTTGCTTATAAGCAGGAATCAGGAGGATAGAGTTATGGTCAGATTTGCCAAATGGAGGGCGAGGGTGAGCTTTGTATGCGTCTCTGTGTGTGGAGTAAAGGTGGTCTAGAGTTTTTTTTCCTCTGGTTGCACATTTAACATGCTGGTAGAAATTAGGTCGAACGGATTTAAGTTTCCCTGCATTAAAGTCCCCGGCCACTAGGAGCGCTGCATCTGGATGAGCGTTTTCCTGTTGATTTATGGCCTTATACAACTCATTCAGTGCAATCTTAATGCCAGCATTGGTTTGTGGTGGTAAATAGACAGCTATGAAAAATATAGATGAAAACTCTCTTGGTAAATAGTGTGGTCTACAGTTTATCATAAGATACTCTACCTCAGGCGAGCAAAACCTCGAGACTTCCTTAGTATTTGATTTTGTGCACCAGCTGTTGTTTACAAATATACACAGACCGCCACCCCTTGTCTTACCGGAGTCAGCCGTTCTATCCTGCCGATGTAGCGTATAGCCCGCTAGCTGTATGTTATCCATGTCGTCGTTCAGCCACGACTCGGTGAAACATAAGATATTACAGTTTTTAATGTCCCGTTGGTAGGATAACCGTAATCTTAGGTCATCCAATTTGTTCTCCAATGATTGAAGATTGGCTAATAGGATTGATGGAAGAGGCAGTTTACTCGCTCGCCGTCGGATCCTTACAAGGCACCCCGACCTACGTCCACGATATCTCCGTCTCTTCCTCATGCGAATGACAGGGATTTGGGCCTTGTCGGGTGTCTGTATGATATCCTTCGCGGCCTCCTCGTTGAAGAAAAAATCTTCGTCCAATACGAGGTGAGTAATCGCTGTCCTGATATCCAGAAGCTCTTTTTGGTTATAAGAGATGATGGTAGAAACATTATGTACAAAATAAATTACAAATAACGTGGAAAAACACACATAATAGTACAATTGGTTAGAGGGCTGTAAAACGGCAGCCATCTTCTCTTCTCCGGCGCCTACGTGTACACATCTATCTCAATACTCCAGTATCCCTACCTACATGTACACATCTACCTCAATACTCCAGTATCCCTACCTACATGTACACATCTACCCAAAATTACTCCAGTATCTCTGCAAATTGTAAATTTGGTATTGCCAAACTACATGCCCTTTAAAGTCCTTGATATATTTTTCATTTCAGGTTAATATTCCACAGTATATGACTGCTTTAACTGTCTCTGCCTGAACATCATGGAGATGAGAATCAGTTGCTAACTAACATAACATGAGATTGTTGTATGCTATACAGGTTTTAATACAGTGGAAGTGGTGTAACGTGCACTAGAGGCATCTGAGCTTGTGAATAACTAACTCTTGACCCTCAGTTGACACAACTAGGAGTCTGACACAACTAGGAGTCTGACACAACTAGGAGTCTGATAGAACTAGGAGTCAGAACTAGGAGTCTGATAGAACTAGGAGTCTGATAGAACTAGGAGTCAGAACTAGGAGTCTGATAGAACTAGGAGTCTGATAGAACTAGGAGTCAGAACTAGGAGTCTGATAGAACTAGGAGTCTGATAGAACTAGGAGTCTGACACAACTAGGAGTCTGATAGAACTTGGAGTCAGAACTAGGAGTCTGATAGAACTAGGAGTCAGAACTAGGAGTCTGATAGAACTAGGAGTCTGATAGAACTAGGAGTCTGATAGAACTAGGAGTCTGGTAGAACTAGGAGTCTGATAGAACTAGGAGTCTGATAGAACTAGGAGTCAGAACTAGGAGTCTGATAGAACTAGGAGTCTGATAGAACTAGGAGTCTGATAGAACTAGGAGTCTGGTAGAACTAGGAGTCTGATAGAACTAGGAGTCTGATAGAACTAGGAGTCTGATAGAACTAGGAGTCTGGTAGAACTAGGAGTCTGATAGAACTAGGAGTCTGATATAACTAGGAGTCTGATAGAACTAGGAGTCTGATAGAACTAGGAGTCAGAACTAGGAGTCTGATAGAACTAGGAGTCTGATAGAACTAGGAGTCTGATAGAACTAGGAGTCTGACACAACTAGAAGTCTGATAGAACTAGGAGTCAGAACTAGGAGTCTGATAGAACTAGGAGTCAGAACTAGGAGTCTGATAGAACTAGGAGTCTGATAGAACTAGGAGTCAGAACTAGGAGTCTGATAGAACTAGGAGTCTGATAGAACTAGGAGTCAGAACTAGGAGTCTGATAGAACTAGGAGTCTGACACAACTAGGAGTCTGATAGAACTAGGAGTCAGAACTATGAGTCTGATAGAACTAGGAGTCAGAACTAGGAGTCTGATAGAACTAGGAGTCTGATAGAACTAGGAGTCTGATAGAACTAGGAGTCTGACACAACTAGAAGTCTGATAGAACTAGGAGTCAGAACTAGGAGTCTGATAGAACTAGGAGTCAGAACTAGGAGTCTGATAGAACTAGGAGTCTGATAGAACTAGGAGTCAGAACTAGGAGTCTGATAGAACTAGGAGTCTGATAGAACTAGGAGTCAGAACTAGGAGTCTGATAGAACTAGGAGTCTGATAGAACTAGGAGTCTGATAGAACTAGGAGTCTGATAGAACTAGGAGTCTGATAGAACTAGGAGTCTGGTAGAACTAGGAGTCTGATAGAACTAGGAGTCAGAACTAGGAGTCTGATAGAACTAGGAGTCAGAACTAGGAGTCTGATAGAACTAGGAGTCTGGTAGAACTAGGAGTCTGACACAACTAGGAGTCTGATAGAACTAGGAGTCAGAACTAGGAGTCTGATAGAACTAGGAGTCTGATAGAACTAGGAGTCTGATAGAACTAGGAGTCTGATAGAACTAGGAGTCTGATAGTACTAGGAGTCTGACACAACTAGAAGTCTGACACCGCTAGGACACTACCAGCCATTCCACATACACATACGTTTATTCCGTCTATTGAAATAATACCAACATGTCTCTGACGTGGAGTACGTGTTTTACACTATGAATAAACAACTGAGACACTGTTACCTCCTAAAGCATTTGCTAATGCTACAATATATATTTTGAAATGTTGTGGTTCTGAAGAACACTCCAGATGAACCTCAGCCTCCAGCTTTGTACAGTAGAAGGGAAACGGTTACTCGACTTGAGGAGGAAGAGAAATCCGTTACGCTGGTTGGGCTGCGGTGACAACAAACCAACAACAACAACAAAAAAGTAGGCTTTCTCGAACATCTGCTCGGAGTGGATGTCGACCACAGTGCCCCTAGGATGTCTCCCACGAGCCTGGCCAGCGGAAAGAGTCGGCCCTCAGGTTGAAGGAGGGAGCCTCTCTTTTCTTACTCTTTTATTCTTTTTTTACGCAACCCTCACTTTGTGGTGGGATCCCCCTCGGCTCAGTGCTGGGGCATCTGCCGGAAACAGGGCAGCCACAGTGGGGATGTGCATGCTGCCTTGTCAGGCTTCACAGGCCTGAAACAGCAGCTCTGGTCAGGGCCCTAACAGTCTGTCTGCCTGTCTGCACGGGGGGGGGGGGGGGTGATAGATAGCCAGAGACCCCCTGAAGACTTCTACATGCACACACTCATGCACAGACACACACACACATTTATTTGCACAAAAACACACAAATGCGAGTGCATACACACACACACACACACTCTCTTTTTTTTTTCTCTTTCTCTCTCACTCTCACACACACACACACACACACACACACAATGGCATGAGAAACACTGGGCTGGTAAACCAGATATTATTTCTGTCAGAAGTAAGACTAGTTCTGAGAGGCATTGTGTCTGCTTGTGGTACACTGGGTTCTAGTGGAAAGTGGCACCTGTTACTCCTGGTTCTGAGGTATTTTAGTCTTTGGAGCGGTTCAACTGTCAATTTGAGTTAAAGGCACAGTTTGCAATACTAAACGCAAGCGGACTGTCAGAACACAGTGCTAAATTCACCTCTATGCTCCTTGTTCCTTTTCACCAATTATTATTCTACAATAGTATCACGTCAGGTCCTGACAAAGACCTAGTTGTCCTTTTCTCCTTAAACACTTTGGGAGCAGCATAACAGTATGCAGATTAATATTTTTCTAATCTATATTATTCTATAACAATGAGTTAAATTCAAAGAGCAAAGCAGGACCGAAATCCATTCTTCCCCTCCACAAGGGAAGAAAATTAGTGTTTACGTCAACAGAAATAGGCCTGCTCTGATCGCCAAGTGTCTGTGTCCTGGATAACACCAAGTAACAATAAATGTCTTAGAAAGTAAATCATCTGGGCTTCCCGAGTGGCACAGCGGTCTTAAGGCATCACTACAGACCCGGGTTCGATCCCAGGCTGTGTCACAGCCGGCCGTGACCGGGAGACCCATGAGGCGGCACACAATTGGCCCGTCGTCGTCCGGGTTAGGGGAGGGTTTGGCCGGCCGGGATTTCCTTGTCCCATTGCGCTCTAGCGACTCCTTGTGGCGGTCCGGGTGTCTGCAAGCTGATTTCCGTCGCCAGCTGGACGGTGTTTTCTCCGACGCATTGGTGCTGCTGGCTTTCGGGTTAAGCGAGCAGTGTGTCAAGAAACAGTGCGGCTTGGCAGGGTCGTGTTTCGGAGGACGCATGTCTCTCGACCCTCGCCTCTCCCAAGTCCGTAGGGGAGTTGCAGCGATGGGACAAGACAATTGGGGAGGAAAAAGAGGTAAAAGTACAAAAAATATATACCAAAAGAAAGTCAAGCATCTGCAAACTACTAGCGTAGTAAATCGCTGGCATATTGTCAAAGGACTACATCCATTCCTTCATAGCATTTGTGAACTTCAGCGACAGTGCTTCTAACCCCTTCAATCTACAGTACAAACATATTACACCTACAGTGAGCTCCATAAGTATTGGGACAGTGACACATTTGTTGATGTTTTGGCTCTGTACTCTAGCACTTTGGATTATAAATTATAAAATGACTATGAGGTTAAAGTGCACTGTCAGCTTTAATTTGAGGGTATTTTCATCCATTTCATCACACTTCGACATTAATGTGGATGCTACCATGATTACGGATAATTCTGAATGAATCGTTAATAATGATGAGTGAGAAAGTTACAGACGCACAAATATCATACCCCCATCATACCTCTCTCGATTACAATAACAGGGGGGGGTATGATATTTGTGCATCTGTAACTTTCTCACTCATCATTATTCACGATTTTATTCAGGATTATCCGTCACCATGGTAACATCCACATTAATGTAGAAGTGTTTAGAAACACATTACATTTCTATTTACAATAAAAGTGACTCCAAAATGACACAATACATTATTTACCATTAATTTCTATTGGACACAAAATAATCTCAAACACAACCAAAACAAACACCAAATGCATCCAACAAATGTGTAGATTCACAAGCCTGATGTAGTCATTGCGTGCTATGAATATGGGACCAAATATTTCACTTTTTACTACTTTAATACACGTTTAAGTGAATTTGTCCCAATACTTTTGGTCCCCTAAAATGGGAGGACTAAACCGTGCACCCGATATGGATGAAAGTACCCTCAAATGAAAGCTGACAGTCTGCCCTTTAACCTCGTAGTCGTTGTATGAGCCAAAACAACAAAGAATGTGTCACTGTCCCAATACTTTTGGAGCTCACTGTACTGATGGTGTCAATAAAACTGTGCCCTCTCTAAAGTCAACGAAGCATGTACTAAACAAATAGAATTACAGTCAAGCAACACTATCTCTAATCCCTACAGTCACTTGCAGCCTCAACCTGATGTGTAATTATGAGGTGTTGTATTGAATAACCCCGTGTGAGGAGACAGTGACGAAGGTGCTGTGTGGTGCGGTGTTTAATTTATTACGCGGTGCGCAGTGGAAGCGGCTGCCAGTTTCAAACCACCGGATATCTATTAGAAGTCTATAGAGTCAGACTGAGTCTTCCCTGGGCCCTGTGTGGTTGACCTGCGGTAGACCCTCGCCAGTCACGGCACTGCAGAGGCACTAGCTGAGAGCTAATGCTAAGCTAATGCTAAGCTAATGCCCAGAGGCTATCTAACTACAGCAAACTAGTAGATCAACGGACTACACACAGAGCAGATTCTTTCAACAACTGTCCATAGATGGTTGGGTTGGCTATAGTTGAATAGTTGGGCTCCCGAGTGGCGCAGCGGTCTAAGGTCACTGCATCTCAGTGCTTGAGGCGTCACTACAGACCCCCTGGTTCAATTCCAGGCTGTATCACAACCGGCCGTGATTGGGAGTCCCATAGGGCGGCGCACAATTGGCGTCGTCTGGGTTTGGCCGGTGTAGGCTGTCATTTTAAATAAGAATTTGTTCTTAACTGACTTGCCTAGTTAAATAAAGGTAAAATAAAATAGGTGTGTAGAAGCCTTAACAACCCTGTGGCTATTTAAAGTTTGTAGAAATGTTTTGGGGAAATGTGCAAAAATGCTACACTGGGCTTCAATGGTTGGAAACTTTTGTGGTAAGAAAACGGTGAAATTCTATAAAAATCGCATCAAAATGGATAAAAAGCATTGACATGATGGAAAATATTGTATAAATGTATACAAATCTGAAATGAAGTTCTATTTAGTCAGAAATCGCCAAATGTATCAACTTCACCAATCCACATTTTTGTATTTTGCTATCAAATACATCTATTCTTGAAAGAATCTATGTATAGAGAACATCTAACTTATTTTTTGTCATATTTGGTTGTCCTTTCTGGTTTGAAGCGATAACCTCATATATTAGCTTATTCGTTACCATAAAATAAATGGTAATCAATGGCAGTATTCTGACCTCATAAACCACAATTGTATTTTTTAAGATATTCATTTTTGTTATTTTGATGTTGAGGGAACATCAAAGTCACTCCTGAAGTATTTGGTTGTCCATATCTGCAGTATTTGGAAGGGAAACAATCTCTAACTTGTCTATCAATATATGAATGTGGCCTTATTTCTTGGTTTTGCAATGAGAAAGAGATGTTAAAAATGGATTTGAAGTACAGTGAGAGCTAGTGTACAAAGTGAATCACTGAAAACATGCTTAGTCCCTTTATCAACCACTAGAGGGGGCCCGTGCACAGAAGAAGACATTTGACTCGCTGTATCTTACCACTGTCTCAGGGCCGTGTCTTACCATTCCCTCAGGGCCGTGTCTTACCACTCCCTCAGGGCCGTGTCTTACCACTGTCTCAGGGCCGTGTCTTACCACTGTCTCAGGGCCATGTCTTAACACTCCCTCAGGACTGTATCTTACCACTGTCTCAGGGCCGTGTCTTACCACTCCCTCAGGACCGTGTCTTACCACTCCCTCAGGGCCGTGTCTTACCACTATCTCAGGGCCGTGTCTTACCACTGTCTCAGGGCCGTGTCTTACCACTGTCTCAGGGCCGTGTCTTACCACTGTTTCAAGGCTTTGTCTTACCACTGTCTCAGGGCCGTGTCTTACCACTGTCTCAGGGCCGTGTCTTACCACTGTCTCAGGGCCATGAATTACCACTCCCTCAGGACCGTGTCTTACCACTGTCTCAAGGCTGTGTCTTACCACTGTCTCAAGGCTGTGTCTTACCACTGTCTCAAGGCTGTGTCTTACCACTGTCTCAAGGCTGTGTCTTACCACTGTCTCAAGGCCGTGTCTTACCACTGTCTCAGGGCCGTGTCTTACCACTGTCTCAAGACTGTGTCTTACCACTGTCTCAAACAGTCCTAACCAACAACTGCTCCTCTATTGCATCCTCTACAGCAGGGATCATCAACTAGATTCAGCAGTGGGACGCTTTTTTCTTGAGCGGATGGTCAGGGGGACGGACTACTTTGGAACAGATTTCCGTAATTAAAATCAATTGGAGCTGATTTGCTCGTGTTTTATGTCCAACAATAATAATAAAACTAAAATAAAACTTGGGGCTGCCAGTTGGGGAACCCTACTCTATTCTTTGTACATTGTCATTGGGAAATCCACTGAATAGCTATAACAACCTCTGCATGTTATATCATCATGTGCACATGCTTCACACATGTTGTGCCAAAGACCTCATACCTTTACTCTACAGGAAGAGGATGTTGACATAGTCCAGCCCACGCTGGTGATTCAGGACTATGACATGCAGACGCAACAGGGCTATTCACAGCTAGGCCTGTCTTAAGAAAAAATTTGTGGGCTTTATGTAACTTTAACTTCCTTAATTGTGACTTAAGAGTGTATCATTTGGAAGTTATGGTGTTTGTTGCAGGTTAAAACTTAAAGTTAATCATATTGCTCACTGTACCTTGGTGAACAGGTTTGGTGCCTAACCTTAACCTTACCATTAACCATTTTACATTTCAACTTCAATGGGGTAGGGACGTCGCAAGGATTCCGGATAGCGAGGACCTTAAACAAATACAGTGGACTGCCTCTTGGCTTCTGTTTCCACTGACTGGTGGTGACATCAAGTTTTGGTAGAGCCACACCCAATTGTAAATGCCCCACAGCCGAGCATGCTAGGCATGCAGTTGTGACCAACTGACATTAGTGGACAGAAGAATCAGTCACAAACCCAAGGGGATATACCTTCACCATTTACTCAACTTACGGACGTTTGGTAACTTACAGCCAACGGTTATAATGCATTATGATGTGGTTGTAATGCATTGTAACACTTGTCATCAGCATGTATGACCCCCTTATAATGTCTTCTTTTTTTTTTCTTCTTTTTTTCATCATTAGGGTTAAGTGCCTTGCTCAAGGGCACATCGACAGATTTTTCACCTAGTCGGCTCGGGGATTAGAACCAGCGACCTTTCAGTTACTGGCACAACGCTCTTAACCACTAAGCTACCTGCCACTCTTATATGTTAGCCATTGTAAATCAGTTGAACATTTGCTAGATGGAGAGCTGTAATATATTAGAAGCCTTGTAATAAGGCATTGTGAATGCTCATACATGCTTCTGACAGGTAATAATGTGGTACAAGACATTTCGACAGAGGCATCAACTACTTCCTGCTTGAGAGCTAGAAATAACAGTGCTGATTGTTGCTGGTTCAGTCTTGTATGAGATAAATTAACTTGATACTGGTTTTATCACAGCCTCCTAAGTGAGACCAACTCTATCTGTGTAGAGAAGAAACAAGTCAAGTGGTATTAAGTGAAATTAAAAGCTAAAAAAATAATCAACAAGGTCTGGAATCCAAAGATATTATTGTGAATGTGGAACCAAACTATCGTACAAAAGCTGCCTCCCAAAGGCCCCCGGGCAGGTGGCCAATATGGGCAGCCACAGGAAGTAAAGTGCCTGTTTTGCCTGCTTTGTATTTGTGCCTGTCACTCAAACCTTCCACTGTAATCAAGGTCCTGTTGCATAATGCCATGAATGGGCATGTTCGCTGTGGGTGGATTAACCCACACCACATGCAGGCTTAGAGGTGTGTGTTCAGAAGAACTAAACATTGTTGTTGTGTTTTTCTTTACTGATCTTGTTTTTCATGAAGAGTACTTTATCTACAGTAGAGTACTTTATCTACAGTAGAGTACTTTATCTACAGTAGAGTACTCTGTAGTCTACACAACCATCACAGTAACTGCAGAGGGGGAATCTTTCTAGAATTACATCTTCATTTGGGTCATTTCCAGTTGACTGTTATATTTGTCTTTACGCAATGTCTCTATTTACACATCTAAGAAACAGCCCACTGGGCACAGAGGTCAGTTCTAGCTTTGATTTAGATTTGGTTGAGTTGTCAACTAACGTGAAATCAATGTGAAATCAACAAAAAATTTCACCATGTCATTGGATTTAGGTTAAAAATTAGATTAAAAAAAAAAAGCTCAAATTCCCTTACGTTGATGACTTTTTTCAAATCCAATCAGTTTTCCACATTGATTTAATGACATCACTGTCGTAGCCGGCCGCAACCGGGAGACCCATGGGGCGGCGCACAATTGGCCCAGCATCGTCCAGGGTAGGGGAGGGAATGGCCGGCAGGGATGTAGCTCAGTTGGTAGAGCATGGCGTTTGCAACGCCAGGGTTGTGGGTTTGATTCCCAAGGGGGGCCAGTATGAAAAATAAACTAACTGTAAGTCGCTCTGGATAAGAGCGTCTGCTAAATGACTAAAATGTAAAATTTCATTTTTTGGTTGAAATGATGTGCAAACAATGTTGATTCAACCAGCTTTTGCCCAGTGGGTGGTGCCTTTGTCAAGGGCAAATTTTAACAGTCCAGAGAGGGTGGATTTACATTTCTAAGGGAGCTGATGGTTACATTTAATATAGCCTATTTCTAGACATTGTAACACAAAACCAACTATTTTATTCTACATTCAGGATGAAAACAAAGGGATAGGTGCCCTCAGTTTGAATAGATACAGTGGCTTCAGAAAGTATTCACACCACTTGACTTTTGTTGTGTTCCAAAGTGGGATTAAAATTGATTTGTCATTTTTTGTCAATGATCTACACAAGGTACTCTGTAATGTCAACGTGGAAGAGAAAAAAATATATACATATATATTAATTGATTGTACAATATTTGCCCATTATTCTTTAGAGAATTCTTCAAGCTCTGTGAAATTGGTTGTTGATAATTGCTAGACAGCCATTTTCAAGTCTTGCCATAGATTTTCAAGCCGATTTAAGTCAAAACTGTAACTAGGCCACTCAGGAACATTCGATGTAGTCTTGGTAAGTAACCAGTTAGGTTATTGTCCTGCTGAAAGCTGGATTTGTCTCCCAGTGTCTGTTGGAAAGCAGACTGAACCTGGTTTTCCTCTGGGACTTTGCCTGTTCTTAGCTCTATTCCTTTTCTTTTTATCCTAACAAACTCTAGTCCTTGCCGATGACAAGCATACCCATAACATGATGCAGCCACCACCATGCTTGGAAATATGAAGAGTGTGACTCAGTGATGTGTTGTGTTGGATTTGCCACAAAAATAACACTTGTATTCAGGACAAAAAGTTAATTTCTTTGCCACGTTTTTTGCAGTATTACTTTAGTGCCTTATTGCAAACAGGATGCATGTTTTGGAATATTTTTATTCTGTACAGGCTTCCATCTTTTCACTCTGTCATTTAGGTTAGTATTGTGGAGTAACTACAATCTTGATGATTCATCCTCAGTTTTCTCCTATCACAGCCATTTAACTCTGTAACTGGTTTAAAATCACCATTGGCCTCATGGTGAAATCCCTGAACAGTTTCCTTCCTCTCCGGCAACTGAGTTAGGAAGGACGCCTGTATCTTTGTAGTGATTGGGTGTATTGATACACCATCCAAAGTGTAATTAATAACTTCACCATGCTCAAAGGGATATTCAATGTCTGCTTTTTATTTGTTTTTTTTACCCATCTTCCAACAGGTGCCCTTCTTTGCGAGGCATTGGAAAACCTCCATGGTCTTTGTCGTTTAATCTGTGCTTGAAATTCACTACTCGGCTGAGGAACCTTACAGATAATTGTATGTGTGGGGTACAGAGATGGGGTAGTCATTCAAAAACACCATTACTGCACACAGAGTGAGTCCATGCAACTTATTATGTGACTTGTTAAGCACATTTTTACTCCTGAACTTATTTCGTTTTGGCATAACAAAGTGGTTGAATACTTATTGACTCAAGACATTTCAAGCTTTTTGTGTTTTATTAATTTATAAAAATTTATAAAAACATAATTCCACTTTGACATTATGGGGTATTGTGTGTAGATCAGTGACACAAAATCAAAATGTAATCCATTTTTAAATCAGGCTGTAACACAACAAAGTGTGGAAAAAGTAAAGGGTGTGAATACTTTCTGAAGGCACGGTATATCTGAAACTTTGGTTAGGCCAGTAACCGAAAGGTCACGGGTTCGAATCCCTGAGCCGAGCAAGGCACTTAACCCTAACTGCTCCTGTAAGTCACTCTGGATAAGAGTGTCTGCTAAATGACTAAAATGTAAAATGGGTAGAATACACAGCACATCTCACCTCTAGCCTCAGTAAGGCTCAAATAGAGGG
This sequence comes from Coregonus lavaretus, assembly GCF_964263955.1. Classification (NCBI taxonomy): domain Eukaryota; kingdom Metazoa; phylum Chordata; class Actinopteri; order Salmoniformes; family Salmonidae; genus Coregonus; species Coregonus lavaretus. Next base: position 73,803,316 of record NC_139991.1, read on the forward strand.
GACCTGAACCAATATACTCCAAAGTTTAATAGAGGGGTCACCCCAGTAAGTAGACAGTGTGCACGGCAGTGGGCTGTATACGGGACTACAGGCCATGTGAAAAGGCCACTCTCGTCTTACTTGGTTCTATGCTTAATCAACCGCTATTATAGGTACATTCAGCACTATGACATCATCACACTCAATGGGGTGACTTCCTGCAGCTTGGAAACACACATTCACATTGAAACACACATTCACGTAGAAACAAACCCCCCCCCCCCCCCCCCCCCCACCCTTATTCCTAGTACACCACGGCCGAACTTGTTGAACCCCCGGCGGCAAACATGCCGGTCCGACTGGGCCACGTGAGGGACGACACACAAGCGCTGGCTAGCTAGCATTTGGCTTCTGGAATGAGTCCAGCGGGCATGGCTGTTCACCGTTCAACATTCCAGCTGCATTCAGCACATCGAGCTGGTTAATAATCATGGACCAACCTTACATCAGAATTGAGGGGTATATAATATAGTCACTGATAAGCAGCTAAAATTGGGTCAGCTGTGCCGGGGCTAAAACAAACTGGTCTTTGGACTTCAAAGCATGTTTGGCTTGTGTCTTCGGTAGCTGTGTTATTTGTAGCTCTCTATTGCAAGAGCAGGCCTATATAGGCCTACTAAATTTAGATACATCTCAGATACTACACTTAGACCAAGACACTATTGTTCAACAGTAGTCTATAAGACAGTCAAAATAGATAAAAAAAATGTAATAAAAAAGGAACTAAAAGGGGATGGCCTCTTCAGCTGTGGATACGACAGCTGCTGAAAATGTACTTGTTTGAGGCCGGCTGATAGGGAAGCAGAGATAAGACTCTCTAGTACTAGTGAACTGATTACTTTGTTTATTTACTGACAGAGGGGACAGATCCCTGGACAGAGGGGACATCGTCCTAGGCAGAGGGGATATAGTCCTAGGCAGAGGGGACATAACCCTGGACAGAGGGGACATCGCACAGGACAGAGGGGACATAGCCCTAGACAGAGGGGACATAGCCCTAGGTAGAGGGGACATCGCCCTAGGTAGAGGGGACATAGCCCTAGACAGAGGGGACATCGCCCTAGGTAGAGGGGACATCGCCCTAGACAGAGGGGAAATAACCCTGGACAGAGGGGACATAGCCCTAGACAGAGGGGACATAGCCCTAGACAGAGGGGACATAACCCTGGACAGAGGGGACATAGCCCTAGACAGAGGGGACATAGCCCTGGACAGAGGGGACACAGGCAGAGGTAACATAGCCCGAGGTAACATAGCCCTAGACAGATGGGATATAGCCCTAGGTAGAGGGGACATCACCCTATACAGAGGGGACATAGCGCTAGGCAGAGGGGACATAGTCCTTGACAGAGGGGACATAGACAGAGGGGACATAGCCCTAGGTGGAGGGGACATTACCCTAGAAAGAGGGGACATCGCCCTAGACAGAGGGGACATAGCCCTAGACAGAGGGGACATAGCCCTGGACAGAGGGGACATAGCCCTGGACAGAGGGGACATAGCCCTAGGCAGAGGGGACATAGCCCTTGACAGAGGGGACATAGCCCTAGGCAGAGGGGACATAGCCCTTGACAGAGGGGACATAGCCCTAAGTAGAGGGAACATCACCCTGGACAGAGGGGACATCGTCCTAGACAGAGGGGACATCGCCCTAGACAGAGGGGACATCGCCCTAGACAGAGGGGACATCGTCCTAGACAGAGGGGACATAGCCCTAGACAGAGGGGACATCGTCCTAGACAGAGGGGACATCGCCCTAGACAGAGGGGACATTGCCCTAGACAGAGGGGGCATAGCCCTAGGCAGAGGGGACATAGCCCTAAGTAGAGGGAACATCACCCTAGACAGAGGGGACATCACCCTAGGTAGAGGGGACATAGCCCTAGACAGAGGGGACATAGACAGAGGGGACATAGCCCTAGACAGAGGGGACATAGACAGAGTGGACATCGCCCTAGACAGAGGGGACATAGCCCTAGACAGAGGGGACATCGCCCTAGACAGAGGGGACATAGCCCTAGACAGAGGGGACATCGCCCTTGACAGAGGGGACATAGCCCTAGACAGAGGGGACATCGCCCTGGACAGAGGGGACATCGTCCTAGACAGAGGGGACATCACCCTAGACAGAGGGGACATCGCCCTGGACAGAGGGGACATAGCCCTAGACAGAGGGGACATAGACAGAGGGGACATAGCCCTAGACAGAGGGGACATCGCCCTAGACAGAGGGGACATCGCCCTAGACAGAGGGGACATAGACAGAGGGGACATAGCCCTAGACAGAGGGGACATAGCCCTAGGTAGAGGGGTCATCAACCTAGACAGAGGGGACATAGCCCTAGGCAGAGGGGACATAGCCCTAGACAAAGGGAACATAGACAGAGGGGACATTGCCCTAGACAGAGGGGACATCGCCCTAGACAGAGGGGACATCGCCCTGGACAGAGGGGACATAGCCCTGGACAGAGGGGACATCGCCCTGGACAGAGGGGAAATAGCCCTAGACAGAGGGGACATAGCCCTAGACAGAGGGGACATAGCCCTAGACAGAGGGGACATAGCCCTAGGCAGAGGGGACATAGACAGAGGGAACATCGCCCTAGACAGAGGGGACATTGCCCTGGACAGAGGGGACATAGCCCTGGACAGAGGGGACATAGCCCTAGACAGAGGGGACATCGCCCTAGACAGAGGGGACCTAGCCCTAGACAGAGGGGACATAGCCCTAGAAAGAGGGGACATCGCCCTAGACAGAGGGGACATAGACAGAGGGGACATAGCCCTAGACAGATGGGACATAGCCCTGGACAGAGGGAACATCACCCTAGACAGAGGGAACATTGCCCTAGACAGAGGGGACATCGCCCTAGACAGAGGGGACATAGCCCTGGACAGAGGGGACATAGCCCTGGACAGAGGGGACATAGCCCTAGACAGAGGGGACATCGCCCTAGACAGAGGGGACATAGCCCTAGACAGAGGGGACATAGCCCTAGACAGAGGGGACATAGCCCTGGACAGAGGGGACATAGACAGAGGGGACATCGCCCTAGACAGAGGGGACATAGACAGAGGGGACATAGCTCTGGACAGAGGGGACATCGCCCTAGACAAAGGGGACATAGCCCTGGACAGAGGGGACATAGCCTAGACAGAGGGGACATCGCCCTAGACAGAGGGGACATAGCCCTGGACAGAGGGGACATCGCCCTAGACAAAGGGGACATAGCCCTGGACAGAGGGGACATAGCCATGGACAGAGGGGACATCGCCCTGGACAGAGGGGACATATCCCTGGACAGAGGGGACATATCCCTGGACAGAGGGGACATAGCCCTAGACAGAGGGGACATCGCCCTAGACAGAGGGGACATAGCCCTTGACAGAGAGGACATAGCCCTAGACAGAGGGGACATAGCCCTGGACAGAGGGGACATAGCCCTAGACAGAGGGGACATAGCCCTGGACAGAGGGGACATCGCCCTAGACAAAGGGGACATAGCCCTGGACAGAGGAGACATAGCCATGGACAGAGGGGACATCGCCCTAGACAGAGGGGACATAGCTCTGGACAGAGGGGACATCGCCCTGGACAGAGGGGACATAGCCCTAGACAAATAGAGATATCTATTAAAGGACAACACTCAAAAATGATATTTTGGTATTTTTTTCATTAGCCACTGATGTTTTGCATGTCAGCAGTCAGGTTTTCAAGATATTGGACTTTCAAGAAGCAAAGTGTCACCGGCCACATCACCATGATGATGAAATGTAATGACGAAATGTAATGTAAATGTAATGTGGGGCAAATGACACTTTGCTTTTCTGGTCAAAAGTAGTGCACTATGTAGGGAATAGGGTGCCATTTGGGAGACATACTGTGTTTGTGAGTCGAGACAGTGGTCAGACGGGTTACATAACCCTATGGACGAGAGGCCAGCGGCAGTGTATGTCCAGTGTGTGTCCAGTGGGGTGTCCAGGGTGGTGTCCAGTGGGGTGTCCAGTGTATGTCCAGTGTGTGTCCAGTGGGGTGTCCACTGAATGTCCAGTGTGTGTCCAGTGGGGTGTCCAGTGTGGTGTCCAGTGTGTGTCCAGTGTGTGTCCAGTGTGGTGTCCAGTATGTGTCCAGTGTGGTGTCCAATGTGGTGTGCAGTGTGTGTCCAGTGGGGTGTCCAGTGTGTGTCCAGTGTGTCCAGTGTGGTGTCCAGTATGTGTCCAGTGTGGTGTTCAATGTGGTGTCCAGTGTGTGTCCAGTGGAGTGTCCAATGTGGTGTCCAGTGTGTGTCCAGTGTGTGTCCAGCGTGGTGTCCAGTGTGTGTCCAGTGTGGTGTCCAGTGTGTGTCCAGTGTGGTGTCCAGTGTGTGTCCAGTGTGGTGTCCAGTATGTGTCCAATGTAATGTCCAGTGTGGTGTCCAGTGTGTGTCCAGTGTGGTGTCCAGTGTGTGTCCAGTGTGGTGTCCAGTGTGTGTCCAATGTAATGTCCAGTGTGTGTCCAATGTGGTGTCCAGTTTGTGTCCAGTGTGGTGTCCAGTGTGTGTCCAGTGTGGTGTCCAGTATGTGTCCAATGTAATGTCCAGTGTGGTGTCCAGTGTGTGTCCAGTGTGGTGTCCAGTGTGTGTCCAATGTAGTGTCCAGTGTGTGTCCAGTGTGGTGTCCAGTGTGTGTCCAGTGTGGTGTCCAGTGTGTGTCCAATGTAATGTCCAGTGTGTGTCCAATGTGGTGTCCAGTGTGTGTCCAGTGTGGTGTCCAGTGTGGTGTCCAATGTGTGTCCAGGAGGAAACAACAGCTGTGCTTACGCCATGTCAGGCCCATGTCACATTCCACACATCCACTTCCACACTGATCCACAATCAGCTGTGGGTGACAAATAGGAGCTTAGAGGACGAGGTATGCAATATACACACTCCCTTACAATAGCTTGTCTCATCCATTGGTTCTAAGCCTCCACTTTCCCGGCTTCCTACTCTGAACACAAGAGGAGAAGTCATAAAGAGAATGATGACTCTTTATGTCTTCATTATGACTCTTTATGTCTTCATTATGACTCTTTATGTCTTCATGATGACTCTTTATGTCTTCATTATGACTCTTTATGTCTTCATGATGACTCTTTATGTCTTCATGATGACTCTTTATGTCTTCATGATGACTCTTTATGTCTTCATGATGACTCTTTATGTCTTCATTATGACTCTTTATGTCTTCATGATGACTCTTTATGTCTTCATTATGACTCTTTATGTCTTCATGATGACTCTTTATGTCTTCATGATGACTCTTTATGTCTTCATGATGACTCTTTATGTCTTCATTATGACTCTTTATGTCTTCATTATGACTCTCTGTGTCTTCATTATGACTCTCTGTGTCTTCATGATGACTCTCTATGTCTTCATCATGACTCTTTATGTCTTCATTATGACTCTCTATGTCTTCATCATGACTCTCTATGTCTTCATTATGACTCTTTATGTCTTCATTATGACTCTTTATGTCTTCATAATGACTCTTTATGTCTTCATAATGACTCTTTATGTCTTCATTATGACTCTCTGTGTCTTCATTATGACTCTCTGTGTCTTCATTATGACTCTCTATGTCTTCATTATGACTCTATGTCTTCATTATGACTCTCTATGTCTTCATCATGACTCTCTATGTCTTCATTATGACTCTTTATGTCTTCATAATGACTCTTTATGTCTTCATTATGACTCTCTGTGTCTTCATTATGACTCTCTGTGTCTTCATGATGACTCTCTATGTCTTCATCATGACTCTTTATGTCTTCATGATGACTCTTTATGTCTTCATAATGACTCTTTATGTCTTCATTATGACTCTCTGTGTCTTCATTATGACTCTCTATGTCTTCATCATGACTCTCTATGTCTTCATTATGACTCTTTATGTCTTCATGATGACTCTTTATGTCTTCATGATGACTCTCTATGTCTTCATGATGACTCTTTATGTCTTCATTATGACTCTTTATGTCTTCATGATGACTCTTTATGTCTTCATGATGACTCTCTATGTCTTCATGATGACTCTTTATGTCTTCATGATGACTCTTTATGTCTTCATGATGACTCTTTGTCTTCATGATGACTCTTTATGTCTTCATCATGACTCTTTATGTCTTCATTATGACTCTTTATGTCTTCATGATGACTCTCTATGTCTTCATCATGACTCTCTATGTCTTCATGATGACTCTTTATGTCTTCATGATGACTCTTTATGTCTTCATGATGACTCTTTATGTCTTCATCATGACTCTTTATGTCTTCATTATGACTCTGTATGTCTTCATGATGACTCTTTGTGTCTTCATGATGACTCTTTATGTCTTCATCATGACTCTTTATGTCTTCATTATGACTCTCTATGTCTTCATGATGACTCTTTATGTCTTCATGATGACTCTTTATGTCTTCATGATGACTCTCTATGTCTTCATGATGACTCTTTATGTCTTCATGATGACTCTTTATGTCTTCATGATTACTCTTTATGTCTTCATGATGACACTTTATGTCTTCATGATGACTCTTTATGTCTTCATAATGACTCTTTATGTCTTCATGATGACTATTTATGTCTTCATTATGACTCTCTATGTCTTCATGATGACTCTTTATGTCTTCATGATGACTTTTTATGTCTTCATGATGACTCTTTATGTCTTCATTATGACTCTTTATGTCTTCATGATGACTCTTTATGTCTTCATGATGACTCTTTATGTCTTCATGATGACTCTTTATGTCTTCATGATGACTCTTTATGTCTTCATTATGACTCTTTATGTCTTCATGATGACTCTTTCTGTCTTCATGATGACTCTTTATGTCTTCATGATGACTCTTTATGTCTTCATTATGACTCTTTATGTCTTAATGATGACTATTTATGTCTTCATTATGACTCTCTATGTCTTCATGATGACTCTTTATGTCTTCATGATGACTTTTTATGTCTTCATGATGACTCTATGTCTTCATTATGACTCTCTATGTCTTCATTATGACTCTTTATGTCTTCATGATGACTCTTTATGTCTTCATTATGACTCTTTGTCTTCATGATGACTCTTTATGTCTTCATTATGACTCTTTATGTCTTCATTATGACTCTTTATGTCTTCATTATGACTCTTTATGTCTTCATGATGACTCTTTATGTCTTCATGATGACTCTTTATGTCTTCATGATGACTCTTTATGTCTTCATGATGACTATTTATGTCTTCATGATTACTCTTTATGTCTTCATTATGACTCGTTATGTCTTCATGATGACTCTTTGTGTCTTCATGATGACTCTTTATGTCTTCATGATGACTCTTTATGTCTTCATGATGACTCTTTATGTCTTCATTATGACTCTTTATGTCTTCATCATGACTCTTTATGTCTTCATGATGACTCTTTATGTCTTCATGATTACTCTTTATGTCTTCATGATGACTCTTTATGTCTTCATGATGACTCTTTATGTCTTCATGATGACTCTTTATGTCTTCATGATGACTCTTTATGTCTTCATGATGACTCTTTATGTCTTCATGATGACTCTTTATGTCTTCATGATGACTTTATGTCTTCATGATGACTCTTTATGTCTTCATTATGACTCGTTATGTCTTCATGATGACTCTTTATGTCTTCATGATGACTTTATGTCTTCATGATGACTCTTTATGTCTTCATTATGACTCGTTATGTCTTCATGATGACTCTTTGTCTTCATTATGACTCTTTATGTCTTCATGATGACTCTTTATGTCTTCATGATGACTCTTTATGTCTTCATGATGACTCTTTATGTCTTCATGATGACTCTTTATGTCTTCATGATGACTCTATGTCTTCATCATGACTCTTTATGTCTTCATGATGACTCTTTATGTCTTCATGATGACTCTTTATGTCTTCATGATGACTCTTTATGTCTTCATGATGACTCTTTATGTCTTCATGATGACTCTTTATGTCTTCATGATGACTCTATGTCTTCATTCTGACTCTCTATGTCTTCATTATGACTCTTTATGTCTTCATCATGACTCTTTATGTCTTCATTATGACTCTTTATGTCTTCATTCTGACTCTCTATGTCTTCATTATGACTCTTTATATCTTCATTATGACTCTTTATGTCTTCATTATGACTCTCTATGTCTTCATCATGACTCTCTATGTCTTCATGATGACTCTTTATGTCTTCATGATGACTCTTTATGTCTTCATGATGACTCTTTATGTCTTCATGATGACTCTTTATGTCTTCATCATGACTCTTTATGTCTTCATTATGACTCTGTATGTCTTCATGATGACTCTTTGTGTCTTCATGATGACTCTTTATGTCTTCATCATGACTCTTTATGTCTTCATTATGACTCTCTATGTCTTCATGGTGACTCTTTATGTCTTCATGATGACTCTTTATGTCTTCATGATGACTCTCTATGTCTTCATGATGACTCTTTATGTCTTCATGATGACTCTTTATGTCTTCATGATTACTCTTTATGTCTTCATGATGACACTTTATGTCTTCATGATGACTCTTTATGTCTTCATAATGACTCTTTATGTCTTCATGATGACTATTTATGTCTTCATTATGACTCTCTATGTCTTCATGATGACTCTTTATGTCTTCATGATGACTTTTTATGTCTTCATGATGACTCTTTATGTCTTCATTATGACTCTTTATGTCTTCATGATGACTCTTTATGTCTTCATGATGACTCTTTATGTCTTCATGATGACTCTTTATGTCTTCATGATGACTCTTTATGTCTTCATTATGACTCTTTATGTCTTCATGATGACTCTTTCTGTCTTCATGATGACTCTTTATGTCTTCATGATGACTCTTTATGTCTTCATTATGACTCTTTATGTCTTAATGATGACTATTTATGTCTTCATTATGACTCTCTATGTCTTCATGATGACTCTTTATGTCTTCATGATGACTTTTTATGTCTTCATGATGACTCTATGTCTTCATTATGACTCTCTATGTCTTCATTATGACTCTTTATGTCTTCATGATGACTCTTTATGTCTTCATTATGACTCTTTATGTCTTCATGATGACTCTTTATGTCTTCATTATGACTCTTTATGTCTTCATTATGACTCTTTATGTCTTCATGATGACTCTTTATGTCTTCATTATGACTCTTTATGTCTTCATGATGACTCTTTATGTCTTCATGATGACTATTTATGTCTTCATGATTACTCTTTATGTCTTCATTATGACTCGTTATGTCTTCATGATGACTCTTTGTGTCTTCATGATGACTCTTTATGTCTTCATGATGACTCTTTATGTCTTCATGATGACTCTTTATGTCTTCATTATGACTCTTTATGTCTTCATCATGACTCTTTATGTCTTCATGATGACTCTTTATGTCTTCATGATTACTCTTTATGTCTTCATGATGACTCTTTATGTCTTCATGATGACTCTTTATGTCTTCATGATGACTCTTTATGTCTTCATGATGACTCTTTATGTCTTCATGATGACTCTTTATGTCTTCATGATGACTCTTTATGTCTTCATGATGACTTTATGTCTTCATGATGACTCTTTATGCCTTCATTATGACTTGTTATGTCTTCATGATGACTCTTTATGTCTTCATTATGACTCTTTATGTCTTCATGATGACTCTTTATGTCTTCATGATGACTTTATGTCTTCATGATGACTCTTTGTCTTCATTATGACTCTTTATGTCTTCATGATGACTCTTTATGTCTTCATGATGACTCTTTATGTCTTCATGATGACTCTTTATGTCTTCATGATGACTCTTTATGTCTTCATGATGACTCTATGTCTTCATCATGACTCTTTATGTCTTCATGATGACTCTTTATGTCTTCATGATGACTCTTTATGTCTTCATGATGACTCTTTATGTCTTCATGATGACTCTTTATGTCTTCATGATGACTCTTTATGTCTTCATGATGACTCTTTATGTCTTCATGATGACTCTTTATGTCTTCATGATGACTCTTTATGTCTTCATGATGACTTTATGTCTTCATGATGACTCTTTATGTCTTCATTATGACTCTTTATGTCTTCATGATGACTCTTTATGTCTTCATTATGACTCTTTATGTCTTCATGATGACTCTTTATGTCTTCATGATGACTCTTTATGTCTTCATGATGACTCTTTATGTCTTCATTATGACTCTTTATGTCTTCATGATGACTCTTTATGTCTTCATTATGACTCTTTATGTCTTCATGATGACTCTTTATGTCTTCATGATGACTCTTTTTGTCTTCATGATGACTCTTTATGTCTTCATGATGACTCTTTATGTCTTCATGATGACTCTATGTCTTCATTCTGACTCTCTATGTCTTCATGATGACTCTTTATGTCTTCATGATGACTCTTTATGTCTTCATGATTACTCTTTATGTCTTCATGATGACACTTTATGTCTTCATGATGACTCTTTATGTCTTCATAATGACTCTTTATGTCTTCATGATGACTATTTATGTCTTCATTATGACTCTCTATGTCTTCATGATGACTCTTTATGTCTTCATGATGACTTTTTATGTCTTCATGATGACTCTTTATGTCTTCATTATGACTCTTTATGTCTTCATGATGACTCTTTATGTCTTCATGATGACTCTTTATGTCTTCATGATGACTCTTTATGTCTTCATGATGACTCTTTATGTCTTCATTATGACTCTTTATGTCTTCATGATGACTCTTTCTGTCTTCATGATGACTCTTTATGTCTTCATGATGACTCTTTATGTCTTCATTATGACTCTTTATGTCTTAATGATGACTATTTATGTCTTCATTATGACTCTCTATGTCTTCATGATGACTCTTTATGTCTTCATGATTACTTTTTATGTCTTCATGATGACTCTATGTCTTCATTATGACTCTCTATGTCTTCATTATGACTCTTTATGTCTTCATGATGACTCTTTATGTCTTCATTATGACTCTTTATGTCTTCATGATGACTCTTTATGTCTTCATTATGACTCTTTATGTCTTCATTATGACTCTTTATGTCTTCATTATGACTCTTTATGTCTTCATGATGACTCTTTATGTCTTCATTATGACTCTTTATGTCTTCATGATGACTCTTTATGTCTTCATGATGACTATTTATGTCTTCATGATTACTCTTTATGTCTTCATTATGACTCGTTATGTCTTCATGATGACTCTTTGTGTCTTCATGATGACTCTTTATGTCTTCATGATGACTCTTTATGTCTTCATGATGACTCTATGTCTTCATTATGACTCTATGTCTTCATCATGACTCTTTATGTCTTCATGATGACTCTTTATGTCTTCATGATTACTCTTTATGTCTTCATGATGACTCTTTATGTCTTCATGATGACTCTTTATGTCTTCATGATGACTCTTTATGTCTTCATGATGACTCTTTATGTCTTCATGATGACTCTTTATGTCTTCATGATGACTCTTTATGTCTTCATGATGACTTTATGTCTTCATGATGACTCTTTATGTCTTCATTATGACTCGTTATGTCTTCATGATGACTCTTTATGTCTTCATTATGACTCTTTATGTCTTCATGATGACTCTTTATGTCTTCATGATGACTTTATGTCTTCATGATGACTCTTTGTCTTCATTATGACTCTTTATGTCTTCATGATGACTCTTTATGTCTTCATGATGACTCTTTATGTCTTCATGATGACTCTTTATGTCTTCATGATGACTCTTTATGTCTTCATGATGACTCTATGTCTTCATCATGACTCTTTATGTCTTCATGATGACTCTTTATGTCTTCATGATGACTCTTTATGTCTTCATGATGACTCTTTATGTCTTCATGATGACTCTTTATGTCTTCATGATGACTCTTTATGTCTTCATGATGACTCTTTATGTCTTCATGATGACTCTTTATGTCTTCATGATGACTTTATGTCTTCATGATGACTCTTTATGTCTTCATTATGACTCTTTATGTCTTCATGATGACTCTTTATGTCTTCATTATGACTCTTTATGTCTTCATGATGACTCTTTATGTCTTCATGATGACTCTTTATGTCTTCATGATGACTCTTTATGTCTTCATTATGACTCTTTATGTCTTCATGATGACTCTTTATGTCTTCATTATGACTCTTTATGTCTTCATGATGACTCTTTATGTCTTCATGATGACTCTTTATGTCTTCATGATGACTCTTTATGTCTTCATGATGACTCTTTATGTCTTCATGATGACTCTTTGTGTCTTCATGATGACTCTTTATGTCTTCATTATGACTCTTTATGTCTTCATGATGACTCTTTATGTCTTCATAATGACTCTTTATGTCTTCATTATGACTCTTTATGTCTTCATGATGACTCTTTATGTCTTCATGATGACTCTTTATGTCTTCATGATGACTCTCTATGTCTTCATTATGACTCTTTATGTCTTCATGATGACTCTTTATGTCTTCATGATGACTCTTTATGTCTTCATGATGACTCTTTATGTCTTCATTATGACTCTTTATGTCTTCATAATGACTCTTTATGTCTTCATGATGACTCTTTATGTCTTCATGATGACTCTTTATGTCTTCATTATGACTCTTTATGTCTTCATTATGACTCTCTATGTCTTCATGATGACTCTTTATGTCTTCATGATGACTCTTTATGTCTTCATGATGACTCTTTATGTCTTCATAATGACTCTTTATGTCTTCATTATGACTCTTTATGTCTTCATTATGACTCTTTATGTCTTCATGATGACTCTTTGTGTCTTCATGATGACTCTTTATGTCTTCATTATGACTCTTTATGTCTTCATGATGACTCTTTATGTCTTCATTATGACTCTTTATGTCTTGCATATAAGGCTCTATAAATGCAACATACTCACCACCATAAGGTAAGTGTTACCGACAAAACTGCTTCCTACTCTAAACTCAAGAGGAGATCTCATCTTTGCGAATGGAAAGCCCTATCTGGGTAGTGAATGTAATCCCCTCTGGGTAGTGCATGTAATCCCCTCTGGGTAGTGAATGTAATCCCCTCTGGGTAGTGAATGTAATCCCCTCTGGGTAGTGCATGTAATCCCCTCTGGGTAGTGAATGTAATCCCCTCTGGGTAGTGCATGTAATCCCCTCTGGGTAGTGCATGTAATCCCCTCTGGGTAGTGAATGTAATCCCCTCTGGGTAGTGAATGTAATCCCCTCTGGGTAGTGAATGTAATCCCCTCTGGGTAGTGCATGTAATCCCCTCTGGGTAGTGCATGTAATCCCCTCTGGGTAGTGCATGTAATCCCCTCTGGGTAGTGCATGTAATCCCCTCTGGGTAGTGCATGTAATCCCCTCTGGGTAGTGCATGTAATCCCCTCTGGGTAGTGAATGTAATCCCCTCTGGATAGTGCATGTAATCCCCTCTGGGTAGTGCATGTAATCCCCTCTGGGTAGTGCATGTAATCCCCTCTGGGTAGTGCATGTAGTACTATCTGGGTAGTGAATGTAATCCCCTCTGGGTGGGTAGTGCATGTAATCCCCTCTGGGTAGTACATGTAATCCCCTCTGGGTGGGTAGTGCATGTAATCCCCTCTGGGTGGGTAGTGCATGTAATCCCCTCTGGGTGGGTAGTGCATGTAATCCCCTCTGGGTGGGTAGTGCATGTAATCCCCTCTGGGTAGTGCATGTAGTACTCTCTGGCTTTAGGACCATGCGGACGCCTCCGAGCGGTCGGGTAGGCTGTTTGGAGTGTTTATCCGACTGGATTAAAAATATATATATAATTGATGTCCCCCCCCCCACTTCCAAAACCAAAGTTGCGCCCCTGAGTGTGTATATACTTCTGTACAGTAAATTACATTTTTATAGTGTATCTTTTCATTAAATGGAGGCCGAAGTTTGGAAAAGTTTTATGTACGAGGGCCAGAATCAAAATAACACCAACCAATTTTGATGAGCCACATTATTTAAATTAGATCCAAAATGCAATTAGCGTAGTGCAATCAAAGTTTTTTCTGAAACGGCACAAGCTACGCCACAGCAAAAAGTTTTCACCGTGGCCACAGGCTGAATGAATCAGACATAGCCCAGTCTCTGCACACAGATCACTCTCATTAATTAATGGTTTTCAGCAAGGTGGTAGTTTCCATGGCGACATATAGACCCACTCATAATCATACCTTCACCGGAGGTTTGGCTGTTATGCATATGGAAGTATGGCTAGTATTCATTGGATCTGATGCACTGACAAGCATTTTCAGGGCTAAAGGTTAAGACCACTAAAGGAAGACTTAGGGCTCTATTCAATCCGTGTCGCGGAAGTTCAGAGCTAAAGCCCAACAGAAATTCAAAGACAATGTTCCCACGTTGGCGGAGACTGCATTCACGGTAAACGCTGCATATGTCTGCTTAATCTAAAATGACCTTTACATTTCAGCGATACAGATTGAATAGAGCCCTTAAAATATGATTATGACAAGTGTCGTTTGCGTCATTCATCATAGTTATTAGGACTGCCCACTCTTTTTCTCGGTGCAGTGTTGCCGAGCAACTGGAGTTCATCTCCGATATTCGAAACACGTGAACGTAAGGTAACATACTGAACATAGAGGGTTGAGAGCATGGGGACACAAGGGTGAGACTGACCCCGAATACAATAATAATGTAGAAAACAAACAATGACACACGGATGAAAGGACAAGGACACTGCTCGTTTCAACCCTGTCTTCCTTTTCATTTCTTTCTGTTGAGGATAAAATAAAAATACTTATGGTTTGAGTCAGCAGCCGGAAATTATTTCAAATGTAATTTTGTAATTGAAAAGGGCCCTTTGGTTTTCTATAAGGCATGGCAAAGGAATTGACCCAAACTCTGAAATGGGGACCATTAAATTGGCTACTTGACACACATTTGATGTCATTCCAGTTTTAACAACAGGAAGCTACGCTAAACTCTGGTAATATAAGTACATGTGCTTTGGTTCAGAGTAAGGTTACACAGAACAGATATGCTGGATTCATTCAACAGTTAGATGGCTATATCTAGGAGGGTATAATAGAGTCTTTGCAAACCATATGGGAGGTCAGTTACTCAACAGGAGGAGAAAAAGACGGAGGGTGAGAGAGAGTAAGAGAGAGGGAGAGAGAGAGAGGGGAGAGAGAGAGGGAGAGAGGGGGAGGGAGAGAGAGAGAGAGAGAGAGAGAGAGAGAGAGAGAGAGAGAGAGAGAGAGAGAGAGGGCGCAAGAGAGAAAGGGAGAGAAAGAGAGAGCGAGAGAGAGGGAGCAAGAGAGAAAGAGAGAGCGAGAGAGAAAGAGAGAGCGAGAGAGAGAGAGAGAGAGAGAGAGATATGGAGATAGGGATAAACAGTGGGAGAGAGTTGCTGACTCCAGGCCCTCCATGCCCTTGGCTTGAAGATCTAACTGCACTTGTTGGTAAGGGGGAGGGGGGGGGGGCACAGACTGTGAAACAGAGAGTCTATTTATAGCTCTTCCCCAGGAATAGCACACACGTGAAGAGAGAGAGAGAGCAGCTGTCCTGGGAGGGAGAGATGGACTGTAGGAGACCAGCAGGGCTGCCCCCAAATGGCTCCCTTTTCCACATGTAGTGAACCACATTTGACCAGGGCCCATAGGGAATAGGGTGCCATTTGGGACGCAGGCCAGGAAGGAGGGACTGAGAGGATGGATATGTTGTTCCTTGATGAGATATATTGGATATATGTATATGGATATGTTGTTCCTTGATGGGGGCCTTTCATGACCTTTCACCGCCCAGTCTTAACAGCAGCTAGGGTTTCAAAACCACTGATACCAGGACAGGATTATTATTCAACTAGAGCTGACATGGATACTCTCTCCCTCCCTCCCTCACTCACTCACTCACTCACTCACTCACTCACTCTGACACTCACTCACTCACTCACTCACTCACTCACTCACTCACTCTGACACTCACTCACTCAGTCACTCACTCCCTCACTCACTCACTCACTCACTCACTCACTCACTCACTCACTCACTCACTCACTCACTCACTCACTCTGACACTCACTCACTCAGTCACTCACTCCCTCACTCACTCACTCACTCACTCACTCACTCAGTCACTCACTCCCTCACACTACAGCAGACATGCACACTCACACATAAACTCAAAGACACATTCACACACACATAAAAGCTACCACAGACGTGTCAAGTGGCTAACATTACACTAAGAATGTAGTGTTACATTGCGGAAGATGACATCATTGGATAGCTGGGTGAGCTTACACTATGACTATAACCTATTCCTTGGGAAAACCAAGTCACCTTC
This sequence comes from Coregonus lavaretus, assembly GCF_964263955.1. Lineage (NCBI taxonomy): Eukaryota > Metazoa > Chordata > Actinopteri > Salmoniformes > Salmonidae > Coregonus > Coregonus lavaretus. The sequence continues at coordinate 73,819,750 of NC_139991.1, forward strand.
CATCAGATCTAAAGGGAGAAAGTGTTCACCATTCTTTGTAGATAAAAAGCATTTTACTCTATAAACAGTTGTTCTCACACACACACAAAACATCTCCAGCACAACGCCAACGTCAAATGAATCTTCTCCAGCACCACCCCAACGTCAAATGAATCATCTCCGGCGCCACCCCAACGTCAAATGAATCATCTCCAGCACCACCCCAATGTCAAATGAATCATCTCCAGCACCACCCCAATGTCAAATGAATCATCCCCAGCACCACCCCAATGTCAAATGAATCACCCCCAGCACCACCCCAATGTCAAATGAATCATCCCCAGCACCACCCCAACGTCAAATGAATCATCTCCCGCACCACCTCAATGTCAAAGGAATCATCTCCCGCACCACCCCAACGTAAAATGAATCATCTCCAGCACCACCCCAACATCAAATAAATCATCTCCAGCACCACCCCAACATCAAATGAATCTCCTCCCGCACCACCCCAACATCAAATGAATCACTCCCGCACCACCCCAACGTCAAATGAATAATCTCCAGCACCACCCCAACGTCAAATTAATCAACTCCAGCACCACCCCTATATCAAATGAATCATCTCCAGCACCACCCCAACATCAAATTAATCATCTCCAGCACCACCCCAACGTCAAATGAATAATCTCCAGCACCACCCCAACATCAAATGAATCTCCTCCCGCACCACCCCAACATCAAATGAATCACTCCCGCACCACCCCAACGTCAAATGAATCAACTCCAGCACCACCCCAACGTCAAATGAATCTTCTCCAGCACCACCCCAACGTCAAATGAATCAACTCCAGCACCACCCCTATATCAAATGAATCATCTCCAGCACCGCCCCAACGTCAAATGAATGATCTCCAGCACCACCCCAACGTCAAATGAATCATCTCCAGCACCACCCCAATGTCAAATGAATCATCTCCAGCGCCACCCCAACGTCAAATGAATCATCTCCAGCACCGCCCAACGTCAAATTAATCATCTCCAGCACCACCCCAATGTCAAATGAATCATCCCCAGCACCACCCCAACGTCAAATTAATCATCTCCCGCACCACCTCAATGTCAAATGAATCATCTCTCGCACCACCCCAACGTAAAATGAATCACTCCAGCACCACCCCAACATCAAATGAATCAACTCCAGCACCACCCCAACATCAAATTAATCATCTCCAGCACCACCCCAACGTCAAATGAATCATCTCCAGCACCACCCCAATGTCAAATGAATCATCCCCAGCACCACCCCAACGTCAAATTAATCATCTCCCGCACCACCTCAATGTCAAATGAATCATCTCTCGCACCACCCCAACGTAAAATGAATCACTCCAGCACCACCCCAACATCAAATGAATCAACTCCAGCACCACCCCAACATCAAATTAATCATCTCCAGCACCACCCCAACGTCAAATGAATCATCTCCAGCACCACCCCAATGTCAAATGAATAATCTCCAGCACCACCCCTATATCAAATGAATCTTCTCCAGCACCACCCCAATGTCAAATGAATCCTCTCCAGCACCACCCCTATATCAAATTAATAATCTACAGCACCGCCCCAACGTCAAATAAATCATCTCCAGCACCGCCCCAACGTCAAATAAATCATCTCCAGCACCGCCCCAATGTCAAATGAATCATCTTCAGCACCACCCCAATGTCAAATGTCTCCCGAGTGGCGCAGTGGTCTAAGGAACTGCATCGCAGTGCTAGCTGTGCCACTAGAGATCCTGGTTCGAATCCAGGCTCTGTCGTAGCCGGCCGTGACCGGGAGACCAATGGGGCGGCGCACAATTGGCCCAGCGTCGTCTAGGGTAGGGGAGGGAATGGCCGGCAGGGATGTAGCTCAGTTGGTAGAGCATGGCGTTTGCAACGCCAGGGTTGTGGGTTCGATTCCCACGGGGGTATGAAAAAATATAAAAAAATTAAAATAATAACAAAAAAATAAAAAATGTAAGTGGCTCTGGATAAGAGCGTCTGTAAAATGTAAAAAATGAATCATTTCCCGCACCGCCCCAATGTCAAATGAATCACCTCCAGCACCACCCCAACATCAAATGAATCATCTCAAGCACCACCCCAACGTCAAATGAATCACTCCAGCACCACCCCAACGTCAAATGAATCATCTCCAGCACCACCCCAACGTCAAATGAATCATCTCCAGCACCACCCCAACATCAAATGAATCATCTCCAGCACCGCCTCAATGTCAAATGAATCATCTCCAGCACCGCCCCAATGTCAAATGAATCATCTCCAGCACCACCCCAACGTCAAATGAATCATTTCCCGCACCACCTCAATGTCAAATGAATCATTTCCCGCACCACCTCAATGTCAAATGAATAATCTCCAGCACCACCCCTATAACAAATGAATCATCTCCAGCACCACCCCAACGTCAAATGAATCATCTCCAGCACCACCCCAACATCAAATGAATCATCTCCAGCACCACCCCTATATCAAATGAATCATCTCCAGCACCACCCCTATATCAAATGAATCATCTCCAGCACCGCCCCAACGTCAAATGAATCATCTCCAGCACCGCCCCAACGTCAAATGAATCATGTCCAGCACCACCCCAACGTCAAAGGAATCATCTCCAGCACCACCCCAACATCAAATGAATCATCTCCAGCACCACCCCTATAACAAATGAATCATCTCCAGCACCACCCCAACGTCAAATGAATCATCTCCAGCACCACCCCAACATCAAATGAATAATCTCCAGCACCACCCCAACGTCAAATGAATCATCTCCAGCACCACCCCAACATCAAATGAATCATCTCCAGCACCACCCCTATATCAAATGAATAATCTCCAGCACCACCCCTATATCAAATGAATCATCTCCAGCACCGCCCCAACGTCAAATGAATCATCTCCAGCACCGCCCCAACGTCAAATGAATCATGTCCAGCACCACCCCAACGTCAAATGAATCATGCCCAGCACCACCCCAACGTCAAATGAATCATCTCCAGCACCACCCCAACGTCAAATGAATCATCTCCAGCACCACCCCAACGTCAAATGAATCATCTCCAGCACCACCCTAATATCAAATGAATCATCTCCAGCACCACCCCAATGTCAAATGAATCATCTCCAGCGCCACCTCAATGTCAAATGAATCATCTCCAGCACCACCCTAATATCAAATGAATAATCTCCAGCACCACCCCAACATCAAGATAAGTGAAAACAGAATATCATTTTACAAACCACACATACAGGTAACTGCCAAAATAAAGGAATCACTTGAGTAAATGAGGGACACAAGGTATATTGAAAGCAGGTGCTTCTACACAGGTGTGGTTCCTGAGTTAATTAAGCAATTAACATCATATCATGCATGTATATAAATGCTGGGCAGGCCATTATTTTGGCTACCATGGCTATGCCCCCATTGGATGATAATGCCCTCATCCACAGGGCACGAGTGGTCACGGAATGGTTTGATGAGCATGAAAACTATGTAAATATGCAGTCTCAGTCACCATCTCAACCCAATTGAAAACGTATGGGAGATTCTGGAGTTTTCCACCACCATTAACAAAACAACAAAATTATGGAATTTCTCGTGGAAGAATGGTGTCGAATCCCTCCAATAGAGTTCCAGACACTCGTAGAATCTATGCCAAGGTGACATAAGACACTTTATGTTGGTGTTTCCTTTATTTAGGTAGTTACCTGTAGGTCGCTCTAAAACAAAAACAAAAATCCTATTGTAAAGGCTTGTACAATGAAGCCACGCCTGTCAACCCTGTCAACCCTGTCTCCACTGATGACTGTTTAGACTGTGTCGCAGGGCTGTAGCAGCCTGCTTCCATGGCCTCTCTATTCCAGGAAGGAATGCAAGGTATTTCGTCAGCACAGCTGAAGGGGGTGGAGGGACACATAGGCCTGGACCCCGGGGCCTATAAACACACAGGCTATGAGCTGGCAGCTGGGTTTTCATTTAGTTGTTGTTGATTTCTGTAAACAGGAAGTCACCCCATTGAGTGTGATGATGTCATAGTGCTGAATGTAAGCTATAATAGCGACTTTGATTAAGTATAGAACCAAGTAAGACAAGGGTGGCCTTTTCACATGGCCTGTAGTCCTTCTGAAATCTGTTCCGGCTTTAAAAGTACACACCCCCACACAAGAAGATATGCAAGCCCAATGTTTTGTTATAGCTAGACAAAGAACTTAATACAGTTTAACCCATTTGCCCATTTAACCCATCGTCCCATGCAGGACGTGTTACCACAGTCAAATGCAGCTCTTTGCCTCCTTTCTGAGCTGAAATGCTTGTTTTACCTACATTTAGCCCAGAGATATAATACTTGTTTCACCTCCATTCAATTCAACCCAGATAAATAATGCTGGTTTTACCTATAGTCGTGGTCAAATGTTTTGAGAATGACACAAGTATTGGTCTTCACAAAGTTTGCTCCTTCAGTGTTTTTAGATATTTTTGTCAGATGTTACTATGGTATACTGAAGTATAATTACAAGCATTCCATAAGTGTCAAAGGCTTTTATTGACAATTACATTAAGTTTATGCAAAGAGTCAATATTTGCAGTGTTGACCCTTCTTTTTCAAGACCTCTGCAATCCGCCCTGGTATGCTGTCAATTAACTTCTGGGCCACATCCTGACTGATGGCAACCCATTATTGCATAATCAATGCTTGGAGTTTGTCAGAATTTGTGGGGTTTTGTTTGTCCACCCGCCTCTTGAGGATTGACCACAAGTTCTCAATGGGATTAAGGTCTGGGGAGTTTCCTGGCCATGGACCCAAAATGTTGATGTTTTGTTCCCAGAGCCACTTAGTTATCACTTTTGCCTTATGGCAAGGTGCTCCATCATGCTGGAAAAGGCATTGTTCGTCACCAAACTGTTCTTGGATGGTTGGGAGAAGTTGCTCTCGGAGGATGTGTTGGTACCATTCTTTATTCATGGCTGTGTTCTTAGGCAGAATTGTGAGTGAGCCCACTCCCTTGGCTGAGAAGCAACCCCACACATGAATGGTCTCAGGATGCTTTACTGTTGGCATGACACAGGACTGATGGTAGCACTCACCTTGTCTTCTCCGGACAAGCTTTTTTCCGGATGCCCCAAACAATCGGAAAGGGGATTCATCAGAGAAAATGACTTTACCCCAGTCCTCAGCAGTCCAATCCCTTTACCTTTTGCAGAATATCAGTCTGTCCCTGATGTTTTTCCTGGAGAGAAGTGGCTACCTCGCTGCCCTTCTTGACACCAGGCCATCCTCCAAAAGTCTTCGCCTCACTGTGCGTGCAAATGCACTCACACCTGCCTGCTGCCATTCCTGAGCAAGCTCTGCACTGGTGGTGCCCCGATCCCGCAGCTGAATCAACTTTAGGAGATGGTCCTGGCGCTTGCTGGACTTTCTTGGGCACCCTGAAGCCTTCTTCACAACAATTGAACCGCTCTCCTTGAAGTTCTTGATGATCTGATAAATGGTTGATTTAGGTGCAATCTTACTAGCAGCAATATCCTTGCATGTGAAGCCCTTTTTGTGCAAAGCAATGATGACGGCACGTGTTTTCTTGCAGGTAACCATGGTTAACAGAGGAAGAACAATGATTTCAAGCACCACCCTCCTTTTAAAGCTTCCAGTCTGTTATTCTAACTCAATCAGCATGACAGCGTGATCTCCATCCTTGTCCTCATCAACACTCTTACCTGTGTTAACGAGAGAATCACTGACATGATGTCAGCTGATCCTTTTGTGGCAGAGCTGAAATGCAGTGGAAATGTTTTTTTGGGATTAAGTTCATTTTCATGGCAAAGAGGGACTTTGCAATTAATTGCAATTCATCTGATCACTCTTCATAACATTCTGGAGAATATGCAAATTGCCATCATAAAAACAGAGGCAGCAGACTTTGTGAAGATTAATATTTGTGTCATTCTCAAAACTTTTGACCACGACTGTACATTCAGCCCAGAGATATAGTTTTACCTACATTCAGCCCAGAGATATAGTTTTACCTACATTCAGCCCAGAGATATACTTTTACCTACATTCAGCCCAGAGAAGTAATGCTTGTTTTACCTACATTCAGCCCAGAGATGTAGTTTTACCTACATTCAGCCCAGAGATATAGTTTTACCTACATTCAGCCCAGAGATATAGTTTTACCTACATTCAGTCCAGAGATATAGTTTTACCTACATTCAGCCCAGAGATGTAGTTTTACCTACATTCAGTCCAGAGATATACTTTTACCTACATTAAGCCCAGAGACATAACGTTGGTTTCCTACATTCAGCCCTGAGATATAGTGCTTTACCTACATTCAGCCGATATAGTTTTACCTACATTCAGCCCTGAGATATATTGCTGGTTTTAACTACATTCAGTCCAGATATATATTTTTACCTACATTCAGCTCAGATATATAGTTTCACCTACATTCAGCAAAGAGATATAATGCTTGTTTTACCTACATTCAGCCCCAAGATATAATGCTTTACCTACATTCAGCCAAGAGACATAATACTTGTTTCACCTATATTCAGCGCAGAGATAAAATTCTTATTTTACCTACATTAAGCTCAGATATATAAAGTTTTACCTACATTCAACACAGAGATATAATGCCGGTTTTCCTACACTCAGGGCCCCGAGTGGCTCAGTTGGTAGAGCATGGTGCTTGCAACGCCAGGGTTGTGTGTTCGTTTCCCACGGGGGGGGCCAGTATGAAAATGTATGCACTCACTAACTGTAAGTGGCTCTGGATAAGAGCGTCTGCTAAATGACTAAAATGTAAATGTAAATTCAGCCCAGAGATATACTCCTTGTTTCACCTACATTCAGCTGAGAGATATCAAGTATTAACTGAATTCAGCCCAGAGATATAATGCTGGTTTCACCTACATTCAGCTGAGAGATATCAAGTATTAACTTAATTCAGCCCAGTGATATAATGCTGGTTTTACCTACATTCAGCCGAGAGATACAGTTTTACCTACATTCAGCCCAGAGATATTTGACCCCGATCAGATAGCGCTCAGGAAATGGCAACAGACGCAGAGTAAGCACTTCTCAGGGGATTTGTGCATTCAGCTAACTGTTATACAGAGTGAAACAACTGGGCCTGTATTACAATGTAGTCTATAGCCCGAATAGAGGCGGGGATGTTTTTGTGTGAAAGTACTGTAATGTCTGAAAAACAGTAATCTTTCCTGTCGAATTACATTGTCTCATTCCTTTCATTTTTTTAAAAAGCGATAAATAGACCACATTTACCCTCAAGGGACAATCTTACTCTACGTCTAATAAAATAAGGATACGTCAAACACGTGTAGCAACATGGTGTTGACTGTTAACACTAAAACACCAGTGACAATCCAAAGGTATGTCGATTAGAAATGCATGGTTGGATAAAAGGCATGCTGCGAATAGCTGGTTGAATACATATTATTGTTGCATCATGGGAAGTAATCATGCTCCAACCTGTTGAAACGCCTACACAGTTCCTATCCTATTGAGGTTTTATTGCTATTTTGTAATGGAGCACGTTTGCTTAATGTTTCCGACTAACCCTTCCCATCACTGTGTAATAACTTTTTATGATCGTTAAGTCAAAGACTATGTACCACAAACTGCTGAACAAGTGTAATAAAACTTTAGCTCAGCTGGTAGAGCACGGCGCTTGTAACGCCAAGGTAGTGGGTTCGATCCCCGGGACCACCCATACACAAAAAAATGTATGCACGCATGACTGTAAGTCGCTTTGGATAAAAGCGTCTGCTAAATGGCATATTATTATCATGTCCAATGGACCGCGCATGGATCAAACCAGCTATATCTTGTGTCTGCACAACTTCCGTATTAAATTCCTTGATAAGTGACTAGTTTTACATGAATAAATTACAGTGGGGAAAAAAAGTATTTAGTCAGCCACCAATTGTGCAAGTTCTCCCACTTAAAAAGATGAGAGAGGCCTGTAATTTTCATCATAGGTACAAGTCAACTATGACAAACAAAATGAGAAAAGAAATCCAGAAAATCACATTGTAGGATTTTTTATGAATTTATTTGCTAATTATGGTGGAAAATAAGTATTTGGTCAATAACAAAAGTTTCTCAATACTTTGTTATATACCCTTTGTTGGCAATGACACAGGTCAAACGTTTTCTGTAAGTCTTCACAAGGTTTTCACACACTGTTGCTGGTATTTTGGCCCATTCCTCCATGCAGATCTCCTCTAGAGCAGTGATGTTTTGGGGCTGTCGCTGGGCAACACAGACTTTCAACTCCCTCCAAAGCTTTTCTATGGGGTTGAGATCTGGAGACTGGCTAGGCCACTCCAGGACCTTGAAATGCTTATTACGAAGCCACTCCTTCGTTGCCCGGACGGTGTGTTTGGGATCATTGTCATGCTGAAAGACCCAGCCACGTTTCATCTTCAATGCCCTTGCTGATGGAAGGAGGTTTTCACTCAAAATCTCACGATACATGGCCCCATTCATTCTTTCCTTTACACGGATCAGTCGTCCTGGTCCCTTTGCAGAAAAACAGCCCCAAAGCATGATGTTTCCACCCCCATGCTTCACAGTAGGTATGGTGTTCTTTGGATGCAACTCAGCATTCTTTGTCCTCCAAACACGACGAGTTGAGTTTTTACCAAAAAGTTCTATTTTGGTTTCATCTGACCATATGACATTCTCCCAATCCTCTTCTGGATCATCCAAATGCACTCTAGCAAACTTCAGACGGGCCTGGACATGTACTGGCTTAAGCAGGGGGACACGTCTGGCACTGCAGGATTTGAGTCCCTGGCGGCGTAGTGTGTTACTGATGGTAGGCTTTGTTACTTTGGTCCCAGCTCTCTGCAGGTCATTCACTAGGTCCCCCCGTGTGGTTCTGGGATTTTTGCTCACCGTTCTTGTGATCATTTTGACCCCACGGGGTGAGATCTTGCGTGGAGCCCCAGATCGAGGGAGATTATCAGTGGTCTTGTATGTCTTCCATTTCCTAATAATTGCTCCCACAGTTGATTTCTTCAAACCAAGCTGCTTACCTATTGCAGATTCAGTCTTCCCAGCCTGGTGCAGGTCTACAATTTTGTTTCCGGTGTCCTTTGACAGCTCTTTGGTCTTGGCCATAGTGGAGTTTGGAGTGTGACTGTTTGAGGTTGTGGACAGGTGTCTTTTATACTGATAACAAGTTCAAACAGGTGCCATTAATACAGGTAACGAGTGGAGGACAGAGGAGCCTCTTAAAGAAGAAGTTACAGGTCTGTGAGAGCCAGAAATCTTGCTTGTTTGTAGGTGACCAAATACTTATTTTTCACCATAATTTGCAAATAAATTCATAAAAAATCCTACAATGTGATTTTCTAGATTTTTTTCCCTCAATTTGTCTGTCATAGTTGACGTGTACCTATGATGAAAATTACAGGCCTCTCTCATCTTTTTAAGTGGGAGAACTTGCACAATTGGTGGCTGACTAAATACTTTTTTTCCCCACTGTAGCTTTATGTGCTGAATGTGGATTGTGAGAAAAACAACGCAGTTCTTTCCTGTTCCCTATGTGTTTATGAGATAACCATTACATCACGCTGGCTAATCATTCCCAGAATGCCGCAGTAAAGGTGACCATCCCCCATGACCCCTTGGGGCACAGTTCCAGTTCAGTTAATAAACAGCAAAGTTGCGGAGTCCTGATTTTTTTCTCTCCTCTTGTCACATTCTTCAGCCCTGAGGGAAACGAAGTGTCCTTAAGCAGACAAAGTGGCTAAAACTCCCTAGTCCTTGCCAATGACAAGCATACCCATAACATGATGCAGCCACCACCATGCTTGAAAATATGAAGAGTGGTACTCAGTGATGTGTTGTGTTGGATTTGCCCCAAACATAACGCTCTGTATTCAAGACAAAACGTTTGTTGCAGTATTACTTTAATGCCTTATTGCAAAGAGGATGCATGTTTTGGAATATTTTTATTCTGTACAGGCTTCCTTCTTTTCGCCCTGTCATTTAGGTTAGTATTGTGGAGTAACTACAATGTTGTTGATCCATCCTCAGTTTTCTCCTATCACAGCCATTTAACTCTGTAACTGGTTTAAAATCACCATTGGCCTCATTGTGAAATTCTCTGAACGGTTTCCTTCCTCTCCGTCAACTGAGTTAGGAAGGACACCTGTATTTTGTAGTGACTGGGTGTATCGATACAACATCCAAAGTGTAATTAATAACTTCACCATGCTCAAAGGTATATTCAATGTCTGCTGTAATTTTTCTACCCATCTACCAATATGTGCCCTTCTTTGCAAGGCACTGGAAAACCTCCCTTGAATCTGTGCTTGAAATTCACTGCTTGGCTGAGGGGCCTTTTTAAATCATGTTAAACACCATTATTGCACACAGAGCTAGTCCATGCAACTCATTATACGATCTGTTAAGCAGATTTTTACTATTGAAGTTATTTCGGCATAACAAAGGGGTTGAATACTTATTGACTCAAACTTTTTTACTATTAGTACAAATTAGACATGGGGTATTATGTGTTGATCAGTGACTCAAAATCTAAATTGAATCCATTTTAAATTCAGGCTGTAACAACAAAATGTGGAAAAAGTCAAGGGGTGTGAATACTTTCTGAAGGCATCGTATGTGTCCTCAAGCAGACAAAGTGGCTAACCTTCAGCCCTGAGGAAAACTGTGTCCTCAAGCAGATAAAGTGGCTAACCTTCAGCCCTGAGGGAAACTGTGTCCTCAAGCAGACAAAGTGGCTAACCTTCAGCCCTGAGGGAAACTGTGTCCTCAAGCAGACAAAGTGGCTAACCTTCAGCCCTGAGGGAAACTGTGTCCTCAAGCAGACAAAGTTGCTAACCTTCAGCCCTGAGGGAAACTGTGTCCTCAAGCAGACAAAGTTGCTAACCTTCAGCCATAATGCTAACGTTTTTACAACTGACTGTTAGAAGTATGAGCTTAACCTTCCCACCAAAACAAGATCATTATCTCAGGAACGTTCCACTAATGTTTAACAGCTTATGTTTCATCTTTGAAATGCATTCAGAGTGAAATAAATGACCAGTGGGCTTTTGAACGGGATGAAACGCCATTCTCCAAAAATGTCTCTCTTAGGGTGAAATGTCATAAAACATCAATATATTGATGGTAATCTAAAACAATAACTGGGCTTACATCCTAGGTTGGCGGAATGTATTCACATTTGTTTTTACCAGCGAAGTCCCAATATATGTTTTTATGCAAAGCTACAGTATGTCATGTTGTGTAACCAGCTTCAAAACATGAGACGAGAAGCATGGACAGGCGACAAGAGTTTGAGACAGAACTTTATTGTGATAGCTCAACAAAGATTTCCTCTGTGATCTAGGAACATATCCTTTCTCCTAACATTCAAACATTAGAAAACACAGTGAACTTGGGAAGTGCATCGCTTTTATCATGTGATTTGCTGTTAGTGAATGGCCTGCCTGATATCATGAAATGTAATTCGAAAATGGATTGGATGCGCTGACGACCATTCGCTGCTCAAACAAATAGGGCATTTCAGGGACGATTATATTCTGCGTTATACTAGGGTTCTAATCTCATCATAGTTACCAAATTCTTCATTATTCTGATCTCATGAATGTGCTTCTGAATCACTGAGGAACAATGACGTTAACATACAGCAGACAGACCACATGTTGGACACGACAACAAGGAAAGGCAACTCATGACATTAGAAACTGGAAAAAAATAAAATAAAATAAAGAGTCATCATGCAGATTAGCGGTTCTGGTTATTAATCAGCTGTAAAGTTGTTCTCTCCCTAACTTCTATCTCTGTCCGGATACAGTACTTTCACGTGACCTCTCACCTCTCGGTTAGGACACCCCACTCCAGTTCTAGTGCGGAGGGTACTGGCTATAATGTCATCTTATGGGAATCTGACAGAAGCAGTGAAAGGAGGAGAACTGAAGGTAGCTGTTTGCGATTGCTCTTGATTGGCCCAAGGTGGCGTTTACTCTCCCTTGATTGGCCCAGGGTGACGTTTACTCTCCCTTGATTGGCCCGGGGTGGCGTTTACTCCACCTTGATTGGCCCAGGGTGGCGTTTACTCTCCCTTGAAGCGAGGGGGCCTCTTCTCCTTGAACGCAGCCAGTCCTTCCAGCCTGTCTTTTGTCGGAATCACCTTGGAAACCACAAAAGATGTGTCAATGAAAGACAACGACGTAGATGTTCTATCTTTAGTGATCCTGCGAGCGCTAGTGCTTGTGTTGTTTATGTGTCATACTGTGTGAGTTGTTTGAAAGATAATCGAAGACTGTTGGCGTCCAAAGTGAGCGTAGGTATGCAGGTGGAAGAGGTACACTAGGTTAATAGACGCTATCTAACCTTGACAAATCGTGGCGTCATTGTATGTGAACTGCATATAAAAGTGTACATTTTAAATAGTTCTAGCAAAAAATAAGCATAGAAATTCTAGAGAATATGGGCTATTTAACAGAAGGGTTGTTGTTCATGACTAGACCTACCTGGGCATAGCATGCTTCTTCAATTGCTAATCCCGTATTTAAATCCACCTGAAAAATATCAAGATATTAGAGAACATAACTAACATATGCAGCAATATAGACCGTAAAATATCTATTTTCTACCATCTTTATTCTTGACCAGCTATGTGGTTTCCTTGTTTCATTGTTTCCAGTCATTCCTACAGGATCGAAACTACAGATGTAGGATCTTAATTTGATCACCCTGTTGCAGAAGAACTGAAATGTAAAACTTGTAGTGTAGTATTTGAGGTTTAAAAAGGCTTCTGAAGTTTGTAATTCCCACTTTGAAATTTCAGACTTGATTTTCCCTTACGAAAAATGTATCAACACCTACAAAAATGTCCATTAATTACACTGAACAAAAATATAAACGCAACATGTAAAGTCTTGATCCCATGTTTCATGAGCTGAAATAAAAGATCACTGAAATTTTCCATACGCACGAAAAGCTTATTTCTCTCAAATTTAGTGCACAAATGTGTTTACATCCCTGTTAGTGAGCATTTCTCCTTTGCCAAGATAATCCATCCACCTGACAGGTGTGGCATATCAAGAAGCTGATTAAACAGCATGATCACCACACAGGTGCTGGGGACAATAAAAGGCCACTCTAAAATGTGCGGTTTTGTCACACAACACAATGCCACAGATGTTTTGAGGGAGCAGGCAATTGGCATGCTGACTGCAGGAATATCCACCAGAGCTGTTGCCAGATAATTAAATGTTCATTGCTCTACCATAAGCCGCCTTCAACGTCATTTTAGATAATTTGGCAGTACATCCAAATGGCCTCAAACCGCAGACAACGTGTAACCACGCCAGCCCAGGACCTCCACATCCGGCTTCTTCACCTGCGGAATCATCTGAGACCAGTCACCCGGACAGCTGATGAAACTGTGGGTTTGCACAACCAAAGAATTACTGCACAAACTGTCAAGGAAACTCATCTGCGAGCTCGTCGTCATCACCGAACGCTCATCTTTGATGGCCACTGGCACGCTGGAGAAGTGTGCTCTTCACGGATGAATCCCGGTTTCATTTGTACCGGACAGATGACGTTGTGTGGGTGAGCGGTTTGCTGATGTCAACGTTGTGAAGAGAGCGCCCCATGGTGGCGGTGGGGTTATGGTATGGGCAGGCATAAGCTATGGACAACGAATACAATTGCATTATATCGCTGGCAATTTGAATGCACAGAGATACCGTGACGAGATCCTGAGGCCCATTGTCCTGCCATTCATCCGCCGCCATCACCTCATGTTTCTGCATGATAATGCACGGCCCCATGTCGCAAGGATCTGTACACAATTCCTGAAAGCTGAAAATGCACCAGTTCTTCCATGGCCTGCATACTCACCAGACATGTCACCCATTGAGCATGTTTGGGATGCTCTGGATCGACATGTACGACAGTGTGTACCAGTTCCCGCCAATATCCAGCAACTTTGCACAGCCATTGAAGAGGAGTGGGACAACATTCCACAGGCCACAATGAACAGCCTGATCAACTGTATGCGAAGGAGATGAGTCACACCAGATGCTGACAGTTTTTTTTTTTTTTTAAGGTATCTGTGACCAACAGATGCATATCTGTATTCCCATTCATGTGAAATCCATAGATTAAGGCCTAATTTATTTATTTTAATTGATTTCCTTATATGAACTGTAAATCAGTAAAATCTTTGAAGTTTATATTTTTGTCCAGTGCATAATCCACACTGTAGCAAACTGGCTCAAATTAAGATCCTATATCTATATTGAGCATATGTCTGTGCATTGGTAAAATGTTTACAAAACTTTAACAAACCTACCTTGATCCAAGACCCATTCCACATTCACACTTTAAAGGTTAAATTATACAGAATTAAGGGCAGCATTTATTTTCCCTGACAGCACAGAGGGAGGAGAACCCTACATTAATAGGTTACCTTGGCATTTAACTGAACCAGAAATATCTCCTGTGCCATACTCTCCTTGAGAAAATTACCTAAATTTAAAGAGATCTTCCTTGAGCAATATAATAAAGGAATGCACAGGTTCTTTGTGGAGTAGAATTTCTCTCTGTTTAAAAATGTGCACCTTTCAAGTGGGCCAGATGCTGTTCAAAGTAGGCAGGAACACGTTAAGCTTTAATGACCCGAATTCATATAGCCTGAGAAAACTACATGAAACCAGGCTGGTCTTGCTTGTGATTTGCGTGATTTGACCATTGGTCGTATTTTGCCCCAATATGGATATTGCCAGTTTGTATAGCCTATGACACATTAACTTGGTAGTACAGGCTGTCTACCAACGACACAACACCTGTCAGAAAGTGCGGTTTGGAGATATCTTCACTTGATTCGTCAGTCGTGACCGTTGGCCTCTGGGATAACGAAGTCACTCAACAGATTCTCTCAGGTTTATCTGACGGCCTTCAGATGTGACATGGGTCTCTTTGGCAAGTGAGCTGACTCACTGACTACTGAATCAGATGCTAACTTCAAACCTCGACCATGCTTTGTGGCACCAATTCCTAAATACAGCAAGATCCAAGAGGCCATTCCCAAATAATATTGCTAGACCTAGGAGATCATTCCCAAACACTGTTGCTAGACCTAGGAGATCCTTCCCAAACACTGTTGCTAGACCTAGGAGATTCTTCCCAAATACTATTGCTAGACCTAAGGTCATTCCCAAATACTATTGCTGTAACCAGGAGATCATTCCCAAATACTATTGCTAGACACAAGAGGACATCCCTAAAAGGTCATCCCTAAGGGGCCAATCTCCGATATTATTTGAACCCAGGTCTGCTTAGAACATTACATTGACTTAACCTGTGCCCTGACCATTCAATAATAAACATACGAACAGATTTGGTCAAATTATAAAATACTGTACTCGAGGCCAGTGTGTTGACTGGAAACCGAATTTGGGGACATTTGATCACTTATTACAGAGATGGAAAAAGTACTGTTATGTATGAGTCTTACCTCTATGCCCTGGTTGATGGCCAACTTTGCCATCCTAATTGCAATGGGACCCTGAGGAGATCAAAAGCAACACAATGGTTTGTTTAGGGTCAAAAGTTCATGTAAATAACAATGGTCGTTGTGTCTACCCTGAGTCTATATACCAGGTGGTTGTCCGGTATAATGTTGCAGGTCACTAGAAATCTAATCCGTACATAAAAGGTACAACATCTGCATTCGCTCAGGTGTTATTTCTGATACATCACGACTGTATGCTACACTCCAAATCATTCAGCCTATTCTGAGTATAGGTTTGATTTCAGGTCAACCACAGTGTCAATGGCCATGTCCGAATAACCGTACACTGCGTTCGAAATAGTACGCTGATTGGGTATGCAAAAATAAAACATTTTATAGTATGTGAAATTTCAAAAACATTTAGTATGCTTTATATATGCCAGGATGTAATCCTCATTTCAGTTTTTCATCTAGTATGAATTCGCTGCACGCTATTGAGGAAGAAAATTACATTTTTTAGACCCAGCTGATAATCAGGTAAGGGCACACGATTTCGGACACAGCCGACGTGTAATTTCTTCCCTGCCTTAACGGTGGTATTACACAGGTTTCGATACAATATACACACATGCTTTATCGTCCACTCACATTTGGGTTGAACTCGCGGGCCAGGTCCAGAGCTCTCAGGTAGGCGGCATCTCCACTGTTGTTCTGCTCCACGGCATGGCTGACCAGGCCCAGTCTCTTCGCCTCAGTTCCGTCAATCGCCCGCGCCGCAAAGATCAGCTCCTTAGCCAGGGCTACCCCGATGGCCCTGGGCAGTCGCTGGGTACCACCTGGACAGAGGAGGAGGAGGAGGAGGAGGAGGAAGAGGAGGAGGTGGTGAAAGAAGCGGAGAGAGTGGGCGCTACAGTGAGTAACGTTATGTTAATGAATAAAGATGGCCTGCCTGCTGACGCGGAACAAAATATGAGCTATAATTCTATTTGCGAGAGGTGGCAGTTTTTATTCATTCATGTTGGATTATTCATGGACTATAACACCCAAAGACAGTCTACAGTCGTGGTCAAAAGCTTTGAGAATGACACAAATATTGGTCTTCACAACGTTCGCTGCTTCAGTGTTTTTAGATATTTTTGTCAGATGTTACTATTGTATACTGAAGTATAATTACAAGCATTCCATAAGTGTCAAAGGCTTTTATTGACAATTACATTAAGTTTATGCAAAGAGTCAATATTTGCAGTGTTGACCCTTCTTTTTCAAGACCTCTGCAATCCGCCCTGGCATGCTATCAATTAACTTCTGGGCCACATCCTGACTGATGGCAGCCCATTCTTGCATAATCAATGCTTGGAGTTTGTCAGAATTTGTGGGTTTTTGTTTGTCCACCCGCCTCTTGAGGATTGACCACAAGCTCTCAATGGGATTAAGGTCTGGGGAGTTCCTGGCCATGGACCAAAATGTAGATGTTTTGTTCCCCGAGCCACTTAGTTATCACTTTTGCCTTATGGCAGGGGGCTCCATCATGCTGGAAAAGGCATTGTTCTTCACCAAACTGTTCTTGGATGGTTGGGAGAAGTTGCTCACGGAGGATGTGTTGGTACCATTCTTTATTCATGGCTGTGTTCTTAGGCAAAATTGTGAGTGAGCCCACTCCCTTGGCTGAGAAGCAACCCCACACATGAATGGTCTCAGGATGCTTTACTGTTGGCATGACACAGGACTGATGGTAGCGCTCACCTTGTCTTCTCCGGACAAGCTTTTTTCCAGATGCCCCAAACAATCGGAAAAGGGATTCATCAGAGAAAATGACTTTACCCCAGTCCTCAGCAGTCCAATCCCTGTACCTTTTGCAGATTCCTGGAGAGAAGTGGCTTCCTCGCTGCCCTTCTTGATACTAGGCCATCCTCCAAAAGTATTTGCCTCACTGTGTGTGCAGATGCACTCACACCTGCCTGCTGCCATTCCTGAGCAAGCTCTGCACCGGTGGTGCCCCGATCCCGCATCTGAATCAACTTTAGGAGACGGTCCTGGCACTTGCTGGACTTTCTTGGGTGCCCTGAAGCCTTCTTAACAACAATTGGACCTCTCTCCTTTAAGTTCTTGATGATCCGATAAATGGTTGATTTAGGTGCAATCTTACCAGCAGCAATATCCTTGCCTGTGAAGCCCTTTTTGTGCAAAGCAATGATGACGGCACGTGTTTCCTTGCAGGTAACCATGGTTAACAGAGGAAGAACAATGATTTCAAGCACCACCCTCCTTTTAAAGCTTCCAGTCTGTTATTCTAACTCAATCAGCATGACAGAGTGATCTCCAGCCTTGTCCTCGTCAACACTGTGTTAACGAGTGAATCACTGACATGATGTCAGCTGGTCCTTTTGTGGCAGGGCTGAAATGCAGTGGAAATGTTTTTTTGGGGGATTAAGTTCATTTTCATGGCAAAGAGGGACTTTGCAATTAATTGCAATTCATCTGATCACTCTTCATAACATTCTGGAGTACAGTAATCCCTCGTTTATCGCGGGGGTTACGTTCCGAAAATGACCCGCGATAAGTGAAATCCGCGAAATAGAAAACTTTTTTTTTTTTACAATTAGCAACTATTACATGTATACAAATACAGTGACTCACGTGTAGGCCGTTTCGTCGACATTATGGGTTTAGAAGATGTTCGAAATTACAAGATAATTTGGCCAACTTAATGTAAATTTGCCAAGCTGTTTTATGTACGTACACATAACTGCACGAGACGACAAAATGATAGCACAATTCGTAGCATGTTTTGATACAAGAAGCGGGAGTGAGTTTTTAGCGAATCAGAATGCAGAGCACAATGCACCAAAAAAAAAAAAAAAATGCATTATGAAAATCCGCGAAATAGCGAATCCGCGATAAGTGAACCGCGAAGTGGCGAGGGATCACTGTATATGCAAATTGCCATCATAAAAATTGAGGCAGCAGACTTTGTGAAAATTAATATTTGTGTCATTCTCAAAACTTTTGACCACGACTGTACAACACTAACACACCTCATTTAAAACATTAACCAATCATGGAACGAAAGCCTCCACACCCTGTGCAGCTGTCCAGGACCTTTGGAACTGGAGAGGAGACCCCTGGTCTACAGTATATCTTTGTTGAAGTTTTCAGTTTAATTTATTGTGATGATTTGACAAGTATGAGATAAGGATGAAAAGTGATGTTTGAACAATGCTGTGGGTCATGGCACAATCCTCCTGGGCTGTGATGTAATGGGCTGTGATGTACTGGGCTGTGACCTCCTATGGCTGTGATGTACTGGGCTGTGACCTCCTGGGCTGTGACCTCCTGGGCTGTGACCTCCTGGGCTGTGATGTAATGGGCTGTGACCTCCTGGGCTGTGACCTCCTGGGCTGTGATGTAATGGGCTGTGACCTCCTGGGCTGTGACCTCCTATGGCTGTGATGTACTGGGCTGTGACCTCCTGGGCTGTGACCTCCTGGGCTGTGACCTACTGGGCTGTGACCTACTGGGCTGTGATGTA
Source organism: Coregonus lavaretus (assembly GCF_964263955.1). Classification (NCBI taxonomy): domain Eukaryota; kingdom Metazoa; phylum Chordata; class Actinopteri; order Salmoniformes; family Salmonidae; genus Coregonus; species Coregonus lavaretus. Next base: position 73,838,848 of record NC_139991.1, read on the forward strand.
CTGGGCTGTGACCTCCTGGGCTGTGATGTAATGGGCTGTGACCTCCTGGGCTGTGACCTACTGGGCTGTGATGTACTGGGCTGTGACCTCCTGGGCTGTGATGTACTGGGCTGTGATCTCCTGGGCTGTGATGTACTGGGCTGTGATGTACTGGGCTGTGACCTCCTATGGCTGTGATGTACTGGGCTGTGATGTACTGGGCTGTGACCTCCTGGGCTGTGATGTACTGGGCTGTGACCTCCTGGGCTGTGACCTCATGGGCTGTGATGTACTGGGCTGTGACCTCCTGGGCTGTGATGTAATGGGCTGTGACCTGCTGAGCTGTGATGTACTGGGCTGTGATGTAATGGGCTGTGATGTAATGGGCTGTGATGTAATGGGCTGTGATGTAATGGGCTGTGACCTCCTGGGCTGTGATGTAATGGGCTGTGACCTCCTGGGCTGTGATGTAATGGGCTGTGATGTACTGGGCTGGAATGTACTGTGGAGGCAGTTTACTTGGTGGATCACAGGAAAATGACTAGAGCTTTATGTAATGTACTAGGCCTCTAGTATATACAGTACACAACACTAGAATATAGAGTACACAACACTAGAATATAGAGTACACAACACTAGAATATACAGTACACAAAACTAGAATATAGAGTACACAAAACTAGAATATAGAGTACACAACACTAGGATATAGAGTACACAAAACTAGAATATAGAGTACACAACACTAGAATATAGAGTACACAACACTAGAATATAGAGTACACAACACTAGAATATAGAGTACACAAAACTAGAATATAGAGTACACAACACTAGAATATAGAGTACACAACACTAGAATATAGAGTACACAACACTAGAATATACAGTACACAAAACTAGAATATAGAGTACACAAAACTAGAATATAGAGTACACAAAACTAGAATATAGAGTACACAACACTAGGATATAGAGTACACAAAACTAGAATATAGAGTACACAACACTAGAATATAGAGTACACAACACTAGAATATAGAGTACACAACACTAGAATATACAGTACACAAAACTAGAATATAGAGTACACAAAACTAGAATATAGAGTACACAACACTAGGATATAGAGTACACAAAACTAGAATATAGAGTACACAACACTAGAATATAGAGTACACAACACTAGAATATAGAGTACACAACACTAGAATATAGAGTACACAACACTAGAATATAGAGTACACAACACTAGAATATAGAGTACACAACACTAGATTATAGAGTACACAACACTAGAATATAGAGTACACAACACTAGAATATAGAGTACACAACACTAGAATATAGAGTACACAACACTAGAATATAGAGTACACAAAACTAGAATATAGAATACACAAAACTAGAATATAGAGTACACAAAACTTGAATATAGAGTACACAAAACTAGAATATAGAGTACACAAAACTAGAATATAGAGTACACAACACTAGAATATAGAGTACACAACACTAGAATATAGAGTACACAACACTAGAATATAGAGTACACAACACTAGAATATAGAGTACACAACACTAGAATATAGAGTACACAACACTAGAATATAGAGTACACAACACTAGATTATAGAGTACACAACACTAGAATATAGAGTACACAACACTAGAATATAGAGTACACAACACTAGAATATAGAGTACACAACACTAGAACATAGAGTACACAAAACTAGAATATAGAGTACACAAAACTAGAATATAGAGTACACAACACTAGGATATAGAGTACACAAAACTAGAATATAGAGTACACAACACTAGAATATAGAGTACACAACACTAGAATATAGAGTACACAACACTAGAATATAGAGTACACAACACTAGAATATAGAGTACACAACACTAGATTATAGAGTACACAACACTAGAATATAGAGTACACAACACTAGAATATAGAGTACACAACACTAGAATATAGAGTACACAACACTAGAATATAGAGTACACAAAACTAGAATATAGAGTACACAAAACTAGAATATAGAGTACACAAAACTAGAATATAGAGTACACAACACTAGAATATAGAGTACACAACACTAGAATATAGAGTACACAACACTAGAATATAGAGTACACAACACTAGAATATAGAGTACACAAAACTAGAATATAGAGTACACAAAACTAGAATATAGAGTACACAAAACTAGAATATAGAGTACACAAAACTAGAATATAGAGTACACAACACTAGAATATAGAGTACACAAAACTAGAATATAGAGTACACAACACTAGAATATAGAGTACACAACACTAGAATATACAGTACACAACACTAGGATATAGAGTACACAACACTAGGATATAGAGTACACAACACTAGAATATACAGTACATAACACTAGAATATAGAGTACACAAAACTAGAATATAGAGTACACAACACTAGAATATAGAGTACACAAAACTAGAATATAGAGTACACAAACGGAAGCAAGCTAGAAGGGCAAGACAACTGAACAGCTAATAATTAGACAAACAGTCACTATCTCACCCTATAGTCAATCCTAACCAGTGAACACGGTACAGAATATTTACAAAAATTGTATGTTCATACAAATAGGTCAATAAAAATGTATTTTTATATGGAGAGTTGCTCCTCACAATAGTTAGCAAAAAGTCAATTTTTTTTCCCATCCCAGGATTAAACATTCTATAACCACTTCTCTGTATCTCCTGGGAAACGTGTACAGTAGTGAGTCAATTTATTCCTTTGTTCGAGGGACACTGTAAATCCTGACCTTTGCTTTAAAGGCTGACATACTTTCTCATTCAGTGCAAGCAATTACCTCACTCCGTCTGTGGGAGTCACATATCTGGGGAGGTGAAATACAAAGAGAAAGAAGGCCATGGCTTCTCACCACCTGAATATACAGTAACCCCATCTTGCAGGAGCTGTGATGCACCTGGCAGCAGTTATGTCAAGCCTAGATCTAGACATATTAAATATCTAGAAGGCGAACACTGAACTAAATGAGGGGTAAAAAAAAAAGGGAGAAATTTGAGATAAAAAACAAAACAGCAATGGCCTTTTTTATTGGGCTTCTCATAAACTGCTAAAGTAGATCGCTTTCCTGTAACCACGAGGGGAATGCTGAAGTAACGCTACGACTAACTTCCTTATCAGACTAGAACGGCGGTTATATTGCTCGCGGCACTGCTCAAAAAGGTAATAATCTCAGTCCGGATGCATTTCTACAGCAAATACAACATTTACATACGCTCTCTGAGGAGACAAAACAATGCAATGCACATAGTCCGGGGGAAAAATAAAACCAGATATGTTGAACTAATGGCGGTGTAGTTCCTCGGTAATAGGGCCTACAGTGAATATGGGTCAGCCACTTAATTTGCAGGGTCTCCTCCCGTCTCACTGGTGTATTATCAGTATGTCTGAGAGTGGTTTTTGTTTACAGTGATCACAGACACTTTCTTCACCTCCCAGACGGGATGCTGACACACACTCATTCTGAATGGATCAGGTTGAGCAGACGGAACAGGACAGGGGGAGTGGTGGCGGCGATAGTCATCTTGGTTAGTTGTGTTTTCTTTCTGACAGCTGCCTACAGCCACATATCTAAGCCACTTGGAAAAAACTAAGACAAAATGATAACACAGAAAAATAAGGGACATCACTAAAAAGTGACATATTATTATTATTATTATTATAATATATTTGTATAAATGACAGGTAAACTATACACAAGCTCAGGTAGAATGTAGCTGTTGCAGACTTTTGGATTTAAATAAATGCCATCTGTTTTTGTTCTCATGAAAGTAGTCGGTTTGAAGCGTTTGGCCTTGTTGCTCAACTCTTACACAAGAACTTGGATGGAAAAGTGTTTACCCGTGGAGGAGCCTGCATGAGTTATCACAGAACCCTGATGGCGCAAAGACAAAACACTAATTTGTTTCCAGTTGCTGTTTTTCGCTGTCTCTGTCTACCTCCCTTTCCTTTGGACTGTTTCGCTGTCTCTCGGTCTACCTCTCTTTGCTTTGGATAGCCTCTCTTCTTACTTGCTTCATCAACTTATAACAGATAGCTTAAAATAACGCAACATAACGTAATGACAGAACTTTGAAGGCTAAAAACTAGCCAAAAATTTGCCTATTGTTTATCTATTCTACAGCATGGTGCACGGCAAATTCTCAGACAACATTTTCAAGACTCCCTCGACAGACAATTAGTGAAGAAGAGACAGATGAGAGATAAGATGTTACATAGAATAGTTGTGTCACTCATCATTTATAGTATTAATCACACAATTCTGGTAAATTCTGTGGCTCAACCTCATAGCCTTGCATAACATTGTGTAACCAAGTTTTAATACACCAGAAAAATGTTGCAACAACTTCTAAGAAATCATTGTCACAATGCCACTTTCCCCATGGTGGTTGGTCAATTTGCTCATTGCTTAACCATTGCCTGAAGTGTAAACATTGCACATTGCCTTGTGTAAAAAAAAAAAAAAAAAAAAAAAAAAAAAAAAAGGGAAAGGCTACAGTTAGTGTCTTGACATACCTCGAGACAGTATGCTAATAATGTTGCACAGTGCTATCATGTCGAGGCGCTGCCTTTGGGGCGTGTGTTTGAAATCAGTGGGCCGGACAGCAAATGAAGCGAAGTGAAAACGCATTCTGGCTTCAAAGAAAAGTTCAAGGTCGGCGCTGAAGAGGACTCACGACACATGGCAGCTTTGTGAGGAGTCAGACACTTTCTGCAGAAACGTGGCTCCTGGAATCCCAACATGAACCCTTCCGAACAGCCAGCGCTATAGACTTACAGTGCTGTGAAAAAGTATTTGCCTCCTTTCTAATTTTCTCTACTTTTGCATATTTGTGATACTGAATGTTATCAGATCTTCAACCAAAACCTAATATTAGATAAAGGGAACATAAGTGAACAAATAACACAACAATTACATATTTATTTCATTTATTTCATAAACAAAGTTATGCAACACCCAGTTCCCCTGTGTGAAAAAGTAATTGCCCCCTTACACTCAATAACTGGTTGTGCCACCTTTAGCTGCAATGACTCCAACCAAATGCTTCCTGTAGGCAAATAGTTTTTCCACATAACTGTATATCTAGTAGAATGCTGCTGTTTACCACAGACGTTTGGGGTCAATTCAGGATTGAAATGACCAGACAATTCTCCAACATGAAAACATGAAACATGGTGAAATACCTGAATAATTGAAATCTTGCTGGAACGTACCTCAGCTCTGCTGAGTACCGAAAAAAAAATAAGTTTGTTGAAATCCCAACGTGCTATCACTATGCTTTCAACCATCTAAAAGCACAACCAAATTCCAACGGAAAAACAATGTCTGAATTTTGGTTTAGTTGTCATCTAAATGTGTTATCACTGCACTTTCAGCCATTTAAAAGCACAACAATGTTCAAATGGGAAAACAATGTCAGATATGTTGTATTTAAATACAACAACATAATGTTTTACCACTGTGCTTCATCTAATAGCAGAACCAAATGACCTGGATTGTAGTTCAGATTACATTAAATGTACATTGTGCAAGAGATCAGTGCTGTTTGAGATTCTGAGCCGATTATTAATATTGTGAAGATCTTAAACATGCACACTTTCTATGATTAAATAATAAGCCATTTATAGCTAGCTCAAAATGTGACCATGGATGAGTTACTAATTTTGGGGTTGAATAAAAACTGCTTGGATAGTTTCATCAGAGCCACTGGCTTAATCCTATTCTTTAACTTTTATTTTTTGGTTTAGTTGGAGACGTGAATACAACATATAATTTGTTAACTTGTGTCCACAACTTAATAGACATTTTGCAAATCCAATGTATTTTCCACATAGATTTCACGTCACAATAAGTGACAAATGACGTTGGAACAACGTTGACTTAACTAGTTTGTGCCCAGTGGGCATGCACTGACTTATAACATACTATTTTAACTGAATACATTTTTCAATATCTGAAATAACATTTCATGAAGGGCACAAAAACAATCTCAATCAATTTGAGAATATGGCAGCTCATTCTTGACAGGACAGTCCTGATTTTGTCAAATGCAAAATTCAAATGAGATTTATTAGACTATCTAAATAGAATCCGAATCAAACTGTTGTATCTAACGGAAACAGACAGGCCCAGTGCATTCGAAAAGTATTCAGACCCTTGACTTTTCACCACATTTTTTACGTTACAGCCTTATTCTAAACATTTTCCTCATCAATCTACACACAACACCCCATAATGACAAGGCGAAAATATATATTTTTATTTTATTTATTTTTGTATACCTTATTTACATAAGTATTCAGACCCTTTGCTATGAGACTCGAAATTGAGCTCAGGTGCATCCTGTTTCCATTGATCATCCATGAGATGTTTCTACAACTTGATTGGAGTCCACCTGCGGTAAATTCAATTGATTGGACATGATTTTGAAAGACACACACCTGTCTATATAAGCTCCCAAAGTTGACAGTGCATGTCAGAGCAAAAACCAAGCCATTGGGTCGAAGGAATTGTCCGTAGAGTTCCGAGACAGGATTGTGTTGCGGCACAGATCTGGGGAAGGGTACCAAATAAAAATGTCAGCTTTGAAGGTCCCCAAGAACACCGTGGCCGCCATCATTCTTAAATGGAAGAAGTTTGGAACCACCAAGGCTCTTCACTCTGACAGAGCTCCAGAGTTCGTCTGTGGAGATGGGAGATACTTCCAGAAGGACATCCATCTATACAGCACTCCACCAATCAGGCCTTTATGGTAGAGTGGCCAGACGGAAGCCACTCCTCAGTAAAAGGCACATGACAGCCTGCTTGGAGTTTGCCAAAAAGGCACCTAAAGGACTCTCAGACCATGTGAAACAAGATTATCTGGTCTGATGAAACCAAGATTGAACTCTTTGGCCTGAATGCCAAGCGTCACGTCTGGAGGAAACCTGGCAACATCCCTACGGTGAAGCATGATGGTGGCAGCATCATGCTGTGGGGATCTTTTTCAGCGGCAGGGACTGGGAGACTAGTCAGGATCGAGGTAAAGATGTGCGGAGCAAAGTACAGAGAGATCCTTGATGAAAACCTGCTCCAGAGCACTCAGGACCTCAGAGTGGGGTGAAGGTTCACCTTCCAACAGGACAACGACCCTAAGCACACAGCCAAGACAACGCAGGAGTGGCTTCGGGACAAGTCTCTGAATGTCCTTGAGTGGCCCAGCCAGAGCCCGGACTTGAACATCTCTGGAGAGACCTGAAAATAGCTGTGCAGCGACGTTCCACATCCAACTTGACAGAGCTTGAGAGGATCTGCAGAGAATAATGGGAGAAACTCCACAAATACAGGTGTGCCAAGCTTGTAGCGTCATACCCAAGAAGACTCGAGGCTGTAATCGCTGCCAAAGGTGCTTCAACAAAGTACTGAGTAAAGGATCTGAAAACGTATGTAAATGTGATATTTCAGTTTTATATTTTTTATAAATTTGCCCAAAAATCTAAAAACATGTTTTTGCTTTGTCATTATGGAGTATTGTGTGTAGATTGATGAGGGGGGAAAAAAAGATTGAATCCATTTTAATAATAATAATACTTTCCGAATGCACTATATGTGTGCCATTCTTAGGGTGAATGGGCAAGATAAAATATTTCAGTGCCTTTGAATGGGGTATGGTAGTAGGTGCCAGGTGCACCAGTTTGTGTGTGTCAAGAACTGCAACGCTGCTGGGTTTTTCATGCTCAACAGTTTCCCGTATGTATCAAGAATGGTCCACCACCCAAAGGAAATCCAGCCAACTTGTGGGAAACATGGGCCAACATCCCTGTGGAACGCTTGACACCTTGTAGAGTCCATGTCCCAACGAATTGAGGCTGTTCTGAGGGCAAAACAGCAGGGCCTCTAACCCATTGCTTTCATGAGCTTAATCTGTACACCAAAAAAAAAGTGTAAAGAAACTCATAGTGAGAAATACATACTTACACCTCTGGGCTACATTTCACCTCTGAATTCCTCTGTGGCCTACATAAAGTGTTGCCTACTTGGGGTCATATTTTTGTTGACAGAATAAAGAGAAGGTCTAAACAAAACACTGCCACCGTAGCAACTGTGGAACTAAAACAAAACTTTACCGTAGCAGGATACTTTGCGAGAAACTTGGCAGTGATGCCACAAACATGTAGAGTGGCTTGCGAAAGTATTCACCCCCATTGGCATTTTTCCTATTTTGTTGCCTTACAACCTTGAATTTAAATTGTTTTTTTGGGGGGTTGTATAATTTGATTTACACAACATGCCTACCACTTTGAAGATGCAAACATTTTTTTATTGTGAAACAAACAAAGATATAAGACAATTAATTCACCACCCCCCCAAAGTGAATACTTCGTAGAGCCACCTTTTGCAGCAATTACAGCTGCAAGTCTCTTGGGGTATGTCTCTATAAGCTTGGCACATCTAGCCACTGGGATTTTTGCCCATTCTTCAAGGCAAAACTGCTCCAGCTCCTTCAAGTTGGATGATTCCGCTGGTGTACAGCAATCTTTAAGTCATACCACAGATTCACAATTGGATTGAGGTCTGGGCTTTGACTAGGCCAATCCAACACATTTAAATGTTTCCCCTTAAACCACTCAAGTGTTGCTTTAGCAGTATGCTTAGGGTCATTGTCCTGCTGGAAGGTGAACCTCCGTCCCAGTCTCAAATCTCTGGAAGACTGAAACAGGTTTCCCACAAGAATTTCCCTGTATTTAGCGCTGGGAAATTGTGGAGCTTTGCAGCTCCTTCAGGGTTATCTTTGGTGTCTTTGTTGTCTCTCTGATTAATGCCCTCCTTGCCTGGTCTGTGAGTTTTGGTGGGCGGCCCTCTCTTGGCAGGTTTGTTGTGGTGCCATATTCTTTCAATTTTTTTAATAATGGATTTAATGGTGCTCCGTGGGATGTTCAAAGTTTAGGATATTTTTTTATAACCCAACCCTGATCTGTACTACTCCACAACTTTGTCCCTGACCTGTTTGGAGAGCTCCTTGGTCTTCATGGTGCCGCTTGCTTGGTGGTGCCCCTTGCTTAGTGGTGTTGCAGACTCTGGGGCCTTTCAGAGCAGGTGTATGTATATATACTGAGATCATGTGACAGATCATGTGACACTTAGATTGCACACAGGTGGACTTTATTTAATTTAATTATGTGACTTCTGAAGGTAATTTGTTGCACCAGATCTTATTTAGGGGCTTCATAGCAAAGGGGTGAACACATATGCACGCACCACTTTTCCGTTATTTATTTTTTAGAATTCTTTGAAACAAGTTATTTGAATGTCCATTACATGAAATCCAAATAAAAATCAATTTCAATTACAGGTTGTAATGCAACAAAATAGGAAAAACGCCAAGGGGGATGAATACCTTTTTGCAAGGCACTGTACCTTGGCGCATGTTTGGAACTTTGTTCAGGGAAAAATAGGTATATTTATATATATATATATAAATACAGTGGGGGGAAAAAGTATTTAGTCAGCCACTAATTGTGCAAGTTCTCCCACTTAAAAAGATGAGAGAGGCCTGTAATTTTCATCATAGGTACAGGTCAACTATGACAGACAAAATGAGGAAATTTTTTATGAATTTATTTGCAAATGATGGTGGAAAATAAGTATTTGGTCAATAACAAAAGTTTCTCAGTAGGATTTTTAATAAATTTATTTGCAAATTATGGTGGAAAATAAGTATTTGGTCACCTACAAACAAGCAAGATTTCTGGCTCTCACAGACCTGTAACTGCTTCTTTAAGAGGCTCCTCTGTCCTCCACTCGTTACCTGTATTAATGGCACCTGTTTGAACTTGTTATCAGTATAAAAGACACCTGTCCACAACCTCAAACAGTCACACTCCAAACTCCACTATGGCCAAGACCAAAGAGCTGTCAAAGGACACCAGAAACAAAATTGTAGACCTGCACCAGGCTGGGAAGACTGAATCTGCAATAGATAAGCAGCTTGGTTTGAAGAAATCAACTGTGGGAGCAATTATTAGGAAATGGAAGACATACAAGACCACTGATAATCTCCCTCGATCTGGGGCTCCACGCAAGATCTCACCCCGTGGGGTCAAAATGATCACAAGAACGGTGAGCAAAAATCCCAGAACCACACGGGGGGACCTAGTGAATGACCTGCAGAGAGCTGGGACCAAAGTAACAAAGCCTACCATCAGTAACACACTACGCCGCCAGGGACTCAAATCCTGCAGTGCCAGACGTGTCCCCCTGCTTAAGCCAGTACATGTCCAGGCCCGTCTGAAGTTTGCTAGAGTGCATTTGGATGATCCAGAAGAGGATTGGGAGAATGTCATATGGTCAGATGAAACCAAAATATAACTTTTTGGTAAAAACTCAACTCGTCGTGTTTGGAGGACAAAGAATGCTGAGTTGCATCCAAAGAACACCATACCTACTGTGAAGCATGGGGGTGGAAACATCATGCTTTGGGGCTGTTTTTCTGCAAAGGGACCAGGACGACTGATCCGTGTAAAGGAAAGAATGAATGGGGCCATGTATCGTGAGATTTTGAGTGAAAACCTCCTTCCATCAGCAAGGGCATTGAAAATGAAACGTGGCTGGGTCTTTCAGCATGACAATGATCCCAAACACACCGCCCGGGCAACGAAGGAGTGGCTTCGTAATAAGCATTTCAAGGTCCTGGAGTGGCCTAGCCAGTCTCCAGATCTCAACCCCATAGAAAATCTTTGGAGGGAGTTGAAAGTCCGTGTTGCCCAGCGACAGCCCCAAAACATCACTGCTCTAGAGGAGATCTGCATGGAGGAATGGGCCAAAATACCAGCAACAGTGTGTGAAAACCTTGTGAAGACTTACAGAAAACGTTTGACCTGTGTCATTGCCAACAAAGGGTATATAACAAAGTATTGAGAAACTTTTGTTATTGACCAAATACTTATTTTCCACCATAATTTGCAAATAAATTCATTAAAAATCCTACAATGTGATTTTCTGGATTTCTTTTCCTCATTTTGTCTGTCATAGTTGACGTGTACCTATGATGAAAATTACAGGCCTCTCTCATCTTTTTAAGTGGGAGAACTTGCACAATTGGTGGCTGACTAAATACTTTTTTCCCCCACTGTATATATATATATATAGTTACAGGAGGGGATCTACTTCTTGTGTTACCATTGCTCATCACTAGGCAACAGGGCTCTACTGTGCTAGCCTTTCTCCATTCAACCTGGGTTTGTTAACATTTCTGCTCACACTGCTCTTGAGAACATTTGCCATTATCCAATTTATCAATTGAGTTCTATCTCAATTGGCCCAGTTTTGAACTCTGACCGTGGCAAATGCGTAACTATGGTTCCAAGGATTGCTCACAACCAAGATAAACATTCTTTTTTTTTTTTTATGTTTACATCTATTATCTGCACCAAACAAATGCATATATTCCTACACTGTCTCTCTATTTACTGTAGGTCAAAACGGTGATAAAGCAAGTCCAACCCATGCCACTATGCTACCTGATACAGTGCTTTTAGATATGCCTATATCATGTCCTGTCTGTTATCCCCATGGGGTTGTTGGACATGAATAAAGGGCCTGTGATATTAAAAACGCCTACTTCTGAGACAAAGTGGCTCTTTTAAAAGGAACTGGGCCAAGCACCAATTGTTATGAGGAGACCTGGAACTGGGTCAGTGGAGTCATGCAGATACAGTATGTTCTACTTCACAGATACAGTATGTACTACTTCACAGATACAGTATGTTCTACTTCACAGATACAGCATGTACTACTTCACAGCTACAGTATGTTGTACTTCACAGATACAGCATGTACTACTTCACAGATACAGTATGTTCTACTTCACAGATACAGTATGTTCTACTTCACAGATACCGTATGTACTAGTATGTACTACTTCACAGATAAAATACAGTATGTTCTACTTCACAGATACAGTATGTACTATTTCACAAATACAGCATGTACTACTTCACAGATACAGTATGTACTACTTCACAGATACAGTATGTATTACTTCACAGATACAGTATGTTCTACTTCACATATACAGTATGTACTACTTTACAGATAAAATACAGTATGTTCTACTTCAAAAACACAGTACGGTCTACTTCACAGATACAGTATGTACTACTTCACAGATACAGCATGAACTACTTCACAGATACAGTATGTACTATTTCACAGATACAGTATGTACTACTTCACAGATACAGTATGTACTACTTCACAGATACAGTATGTTCTACTTCACAGATACAGTATGTTCTACTTCACAGATACAGTATGTACCACTTCACAGATACAGTATGTTCTACTTCACAGATACAGTATGTACCACTTCACAGATACAGCATGTACTACTTCACAGATACAGTATGTTCTACTTCACAGATACAGTATGTTCTACTTCACAGATACAGTATGTACTACTTCACAGATACAGTATGTACTACTTCACAGATACAGTATGTTCTACTTCACAGATACAGTATGTACCACTTCACAGATACAGTATGTTCTACTTCACAGATACAGTATGTACTACTTCACAGATACAGTATGTACCACTTCACAGATACAGCATGTACTACTTCACAGATACAGTATGTACTACTTCACAGATACAGTATGTACTACTTCACAGATACAGTATGTTCTACTTCACAGATACAGTATATATTCTACTTCACAGGTACTGTATATATTCTACTTCACAGATACAGTATGTTCTACTTCACAGATACAGTATGTACTACTTCACAGATACAGTATGTACTACTTCACAGATACAGTATGTACCACTTCACAGATACAGTATGTTCTACTTCACAGATACAGTATGTTCTACTTCACAGATACAGTATGTTCTACTTCACAGATACAGTATGTACTACTTCACAGATACAGTATGTTCTACTTCACAGATACAGTATGTACTACTTCACAGCTCGTGGTACCTGTTGGCACACTTTATGATGGGGAGCGAAACTTGTCATAACACCACGTTCTCAGTATTGGTGTCTGGTACTTAGAAATGGATTATGCGTACCAAATGGCACCCTATTCCCAGTCAAAAGTAGAGCACTATATATGAACCCCATTTGGATGCAGCCACAGTCTTAATACAGGTACCAGAATCACAATGGACAAAAAAGGGAAGAAGTGCTCTCAGGTTTGAACAATACTTCAAGTGCACTTTTTTAATCTCACCTTGACCCTGAGTAAAATAAACTAAATGGGTGTGAGGATGTCATTTCTGACTTCTCAGAAATAGTGAATGGCCTTTTTCTGAAGGAAGAGAAAAGCGTCTTTGGCAATTCAAGAAGCTAATAAAAGGTATTCCAATAATGTTTTCTGTACGATTTGCATCAGGGCAACCACTACATACTGAGAGGAGTAACTCAAACCTGAGTTCTTAGAATCAGAGCTGATGCAAACACCATTATCACAGGAAATCACGGTTGATATAAAATTAAGATTGTGACAGTCACAGTTGGGTAACACTTCAAAATAAACATAAGGACTACGTAAGATTCATTACACCTTCATAACACTGCCAAAGTCTTTAAGAATTAGTCTTTAATTTTTGTATGACACAACATACTTACAACAATAAGAATGCATTAATACTTTCTATTATTATATATTATGAGATTTATTAGGATCCCAATTAGCTGACACCAATGGCGACAGGTAGTCTTACTGGGGTCCAGCACATAACTACAATTTCAATTAGTTTACAATGCAGTAAACTAATTGAAATCATCATATTATGACATTGCAGTCCAGACTAGTCAAAGCACAGTATACATTGATCCAAGTAGAGCTCATTTGGAAACCAGCAGACAAATCTGGCCATGCCAAACGAATGAGCTTTCATTTATTTTCCCGTAAATCCTAACTGGTGTTCTCATTAAAGAACAGGCCAAGACTCTGTGTAAGGGTAGTACTGTATTCTTAGAATTTAGGTGAGTCATGGCTGATAAAAGTTTGCCTGGGACTACGGTGCATCACAAAATGTCACCACATTCCCAAGATAGTGCACTACTTTTGACCAGGGCTTTAACTCTACTAGGGCTCTGGTCAAAAGTAGTGCACTATATAGGGAAAAGGTGCCAAATGGGACACAGACTACATCTGGCACGCCCACTTCCCTGAGTGTTTCGGAAAACCCCTCAGATGACAAGGGCACTTATTATCAACATCTATATTACTAACGTCTTTATTATCGACATCTTTATTATCTTACCTTATTAACAACGTCTTTATTATCTTACCTTATTATCAACATCTATATTACTAACGTCTTTATTATTGACGTCTTATTATCAACGTCTTTATTATCTTACCTTATTAACAACGTCTTTGTTATCTTACCTTATTAACGTCTTATTATCAATGTCTTATTAACAACGTCTTTAATATCTTACCTTATTAACAATGTCTTTATTATCTTACCTTATTAACAACGTCTTTATTATCTTACCTTATTAACAATGTCTTTATTATCTTACCTTATTAACAACGTCTTTATTATCTTACCTTATTATCAACGTCTTTATTATCAATGTCTTTATTATCTTACCTTATTATCAACGTCTTTATTATCTTACCTTATTATCAACGTCTTTATTATCTTACCTTATTATCAACGTCTTTATCAACGTCTTTATTATATTACCTTATTAACAACGTCTTTATTATCTTACCTTATTATCAACGTCTTTATTAATGTCTTTATTATCTTACCTTATTATCAACGTCTTTATTATCTTACCTTATTATCAACGTCTTTATTAATGTCTTTATTATCTTACCTTATTATCAACGTCTTTATTATCTTACCTTATTATCAACGTCTTTATTAATGTCTTTATTATCTTACCTTATTATCAACGTCTTTATTATCTTACCTTATTATCAACGTCTTTATTATCAACGTCTTTATTATCTTACCTTATTATCAACGTCTTTATTATCTTACCTTATTATCAACGTCTTTATTATCGACGTCGGCAGGTGGCCTAGCGTTTAGAGCGTTGGGCCAATAACCGAAAGGTTTCCCGTTCTAATTCCCAACCTAACAAGGTGAAAAATCGGTCGTTCTGCGATTGAGCAAGGCAGTTAAGCCCCCACTACAACAGCTCCCAGTGTGGCAGCCTTTAATCCTTTATTATAGACGTCTTTAAAAAAATTAAGTAGAAACCATTTGTCTCTGTACAGACCGCTCTCTGGCCTTGGCGTTGAATGCTGAATCGCTGAAAACGGCTCAGTCGGCTGCCAAAGGGTTTGTCAGGGAGCTAAGAGTTTCAACGTAAGGAACTTTGGAAGGGAGAATGGCATGCACATTACCTTTTAAGGTTTTGTTTCGTGTTTATAGTCGGAGAGAAACAATATTTTGATTATTTTCCATTCATACCCCAACAACCTAGTGAGCGGATTAGCTGTAACGTGTACGCTAGGAGTCAGTAAGCAAGTACAGGGAATGAATTTAATAATAAATGAAACATGGAACAAAACAAGAAACACAAGTAGCGTACAGACATGACACACAGGAACAGAATCAATAACCAAAGGGATTGACACATATAGGGGAGGTAATCAGGAAGGTGATGACTCCTAGGGAAGGAACCAAAGGGAGTGACATATATAGGGGAGGTAATCAGGAAGGTTATTGAGTCCAGGTGTGCCTGATGATGACGTGCAGGTGCGCGTAATGATGAATCCCAGGACCGGTGACCTCAAACGCCGGAGAGGGAGTATACGTGACAGCACCCCCCTCCTGACGCGCGGCTCCAGAGGGACGGTCCCGAAGACAGTCGCTTCTCTGAGACCCGGGAGCCGGTCGCTTCTGCTGAGGTGCTGAAGACTGTCGAGCCAGCCGAGGCGCTGGAACCTGTTGAGCCAGCCGAGGCACCGCAGGACGACGCCGACCAGAGGGACGGTCCCGAGGACCAGGGGCGGAACAGCCGCTTCTCCTGAGACCTGGGACCAAGTCGCTTCTGCTGAGGCACGGAACCTGTCGAGCCAGCTGAGGCATGGGAAGCTGTCGAGCCTACCGAGTCTTGTGAACCTGCCGAGCCAGCTGAGGCATGGGAAGCTGTCGAGCCAGCTGAGGC
Organism: Coregonus lavaretus; assembly: GCF_964263955.1. Taxonomy (NCBI): domain Eukaryota; kingdom Metazoa; phylum Chordata; class Actinopteri; order Salmoniformes; family Salmonidae; genus Coregonus; species Coregonus lavaretus. Next base: position 73,855,038 of record NC_139991.1, read on the forward strand.
ATGGGAAGCTGTCGAGCCAGCTGAGGCATGGGAAGCTGTCGAGCCTACCGAGTCTTGTGAACCTGCCGAGCCAGCTGAGGCATGGGAATCTGCCGAGCCAGCTGAGGCATGGGAAGCTGTCGAGCCTACCGAGTCTTGTGAACCTGCCGAGCCAGCTGAGGCATGGGAAGCTGCCGAGCCAGCTGAGGCATGGGAAGCTGTCGAGCCAGCTGAGGCATGGAAGCCTGATGAGCTAGCTGAGGCATCCTCGGTAGACTCGGCAACGGACGCTTGACGGGCCAACCGGGTCTTGTGAACCTGACGTGCCGGCTGAGGCATCCCCGGTTGCTCCGGTAGTGGCACCCTGACCCGACGTCACCTACACTAACAAAAAAACAAAAAACACTCCCTGATGCTTCCCTTTGGTGAGGCATTATTCTGTAACGTGTACACTGGGAATTGGGAGGCAAGTACAGGGAGTGAATTTAAAAATACATGAAATATGGAACAAAACAAGAAACACGAGTAGCGTACAGACATGAAACACAGGAACAGAATCAATAACATCTGGGGAAGGAACCAAAGGGAGTGACATACAGTAAGAGAAACAAGTATTTGATCCCCTGCTGATTTTGTACGTTTGCCCACTGACAAAGACATGATCAGTCTATAATTTTAATGGTAGGTTTATTTGAACAGTGAGAGACAGAATAACAACAACAAAAATCAAGAAAAACGCATGTCAAAAATGTTATAAATTGATTTGAATTTTAATGAGGGAAATAAGTATTTGACCCCCTCTCAATCAGAAAGATTTCTGGCTCCCAGGTGTCTTTTATACAGGTAACGAGCTGAGATTAGGAGCACACTCTTAAAGGGAGGCTCCATGCAAGATCTCACCTCGTGGAGTTGCAATGATAATAATAATAGGTCATTTAGCAGACGCTCTTATCCAGAGCAACTTACAGGAGCAATTAGGGTTAAGTGCCTTGCTCAAGGGCACATCGACAGATTTTTCACCTAGTCGGCTCGGGGATTAGAACCAGCGACCTTTCGGTTACTGGCACAACGCTCTTAAGCTACCTGCCGCCTCATGAGAACGGTGAGGAATCAGCCCAGAACTACACGGGAGGATCTTGTCAATGATCTCAAGGCAGCTGGGACCATAGTCACCAAGAAAACAATTGGTAACACACTACGCCGTGAATGACTGAAATCCTGCAGCGCCCACAAGGTCCCCCTGCTCAAGAAAGCACATATACAGGACTGTCTGAAGTTTGCCAATGATCATCTGAATGATTCAGAGGAGAACTGGGTGAAAGTGTTGTGGTCAGATGAGACCAAAATCGAGCTCTTTGGCATCAACTCAACTCGCCGTGTTTGGAGGAGGAGGAATGCTGCCTATGACCCCAAGAACACCATCCCCACCGTCAAACATGGAGGTGGAAACATTATGCTTTGGGGGTGTTTTTCTGCTAAGGGGACAGGACAACTTCACCGCATCAAAGGGACGATGGACGGGGCAATGTACCGTCAAATCTTGGGTGAGAACCTCCTTCCCTCAGCCAGGGCATTGAAAATGGGTCGTGGATGGGTATTCCAGCATGACAATGACCCAAAACACACAGCCAAGGCAACAAAGGAGTGGCTCAAGAAGAAGCACATTAAGGTCCTAGAGTGGCCTAGCCAGTCTCCAGACCTTAATCCCATAGAAAATCTGTGGAGGGAGCTGAAGGTTCCAGTGGCCAAACGTCAGCCTCGAAACCTTAATGATTTGGAGAAGATCTGCAAAGAGGAGTGGAACAAAATCCCTCCTGAGATGTGTGCAACCTCTGTGATTGCCAACAAGGGTTTTGCCACCAAGTACTAAGTAATGTTTTGCAGAGGGGTCAAATACTTATTTCCCTTATTAAAATGCAAATCAATTTATAACATTTTTGACATGGGTTTTTCTTGATTTTTGTTGTTGTTATTCTGTCTCTCACTGTTCAAATAAACCTACCATTAAAATTATAGACTGATCATGTCTTTGTCAGTGGGCAAACGTACAAAATCAGGAGGGGATCAAATACTTATTTCCCTCACTGTATATAGGGGACGTAATCAGGAAGGTGATTGAGTCCAGGTGTGCCTGATGATGACGTGCAGGTGCGTATGGACAGATACTCAGATACTCCAATCTCTGCTGCGGAGCTTTGCAGCTCCTTCAGGGTTATCTTTGGTCTCTTTGTTGCCTCTCTGATTAATGCCCTCCTTGCCTGGTCCGTGAGTTTTGGTGGGCGGCCCTCTCTTGGTAGGTTTGTCGTGGTGCCATATTCTTTCCATTTTTTTATAATGGATTTAATGGTGCTCTGTGGGATGTTCAAAGTTTCAGATATTTTTTTATAACCCAACCCTGATCTGTACTTCTCCACAACTTTGTCCCTGACCTGTTTGGAGAGCTCCTTGGTCTTCATGGTGCCGCTTGCTTGGCGGTGCCCCTTGCTTAGTGGTGTTGCAGACTCTGGGGCCTTTCAGAACAGGTGTATATATACTGAGATCATGTGCCAGATCATGTGACACTTGCACACAGGTAGACTTTATTTAACTAATTATGTGACTTCTGAAGGTAATTGATGCACCAGATCTTATTTAGGGGCTTCATAGCAAAGGGGGTGAATACATATGCACGCACCACTTTTCCGTTATTTATTTTTTAGACTTTTTTTGAAACTATTTTTTTTCATTTCACTTCACCAATTTTGATTATTTTGTGTATGTCCATTACATTAAATCCAAATAAAAATCAATTTAAATTACAGGTTGTAATGCAACAAAATAGGAAAAATGCCAAGGGGGATGAATACTTTTGTAAGGTACTGTATGTTGCATTACTCATCTCATCTGTATATACTGTATCCTATACTATTCTACTGTGTCTTAGTCTATGCCGTTCTGACATTGCTCGTCCATATATTAATTTATATATTCTTAATTCCATTGCTTTACTTAGATTTGTGTGTATTGGGTATGTGTTGTAAAATTGTTAGATATTACTTGTTAGATATTACTGCACTGTCGGAGCTAGAAAAAGTATTTTGCTACACCCGCAATAACTAAATGCTAAACACGTGTATGTGACCATTAAAATTTCGATTTGATTCATTTGAAAATCGCTCTAACTCATCTCGCATTCAAGTGTGCTCCATTTCCTATGTGAGCAAGTGACTGCGCTAAACTCTGACTGGGCAAAAGGTTACATCCTTAATGACTATTTACAGACAGCGCTCGCACACAAACACACACCGGGGTTTCCGTTAGCCGGTAATTGGCAGCTTTTGTCAACAACAAAAAAATATGAAAAAACGATAAATACAATTGTTGCTGGCCAAATTGACCGGGAGATAAAACAAACGTAGGCAGGCTATCAGCACGTCACCCCACCACTTTACAATGTGAGCTGGAAGCAGTATGCATTTTGAAAACATACTTAAATTGTTTGAAACCTGACTGTTTTACTTCAGGTCTTACCTTGCTTGAAAATCCGACCATAGAAACATGGAGGCAATTCTTTTATAAAGACTTCATAGGAGGGGCATGAGTTTCAAGTTTGGGGAAGCATACAATTGATTATATCTACCATTTCTACCGATCTGCGTGCCAGTTATGATTTTCATGTGCGCATGTGGAACGGTTTAATTTTTAAAAAATAATGTTTTTGTTTCTCATAATCATTGTCACGTGGTTAATCATACTGTACAAATCTTAATGAAAAAAAATATAAAAGTAAAACATTAAACTAATGCGAGAGTGTCAGCCTCTGCCATATGGACACATTGATACACCGTGATCACTGGCGGCTAAATAGCCAAAAAAAAATTATATATATATATATATATTTTTTTTTTAGTCATTTTTACAGACGCTCTTATCCAGAGCGACTTACAGGAGCAATTAGGGTTAAGTGCCTTGCTCAAGGGCACATCGACAGATTTTTCACCTAGTCGGCTCGGGGATTAGAACCAGCGACCTTTCGGTTACTGGCACAACGCTCTTACCCACTAAGCTACCTGCCGCCCCAGATGTGTTAGAACTCAGAGACGGGCCAATGCAGCCATTGGCCTATAAACTTCCATTGTCAACTAAGTAAAAATACAGAAAAGCAGACAAATAAAAACAGTAAAAAAATATGCAGGTGAAAATTGAAAAGGTTGTTTCAATCACAATCATCTCCCTACAGTCTGTCTGTCTGTCTGTCTGTCTGTCTTCCATTCTATCGGTCTTGACTTGAGCTATTGCTAGTGAAGTGCAACATTGTATCAAAATCAATCAAACTGGATCCAGCCAAAAGCTGTCTCTAGCAAATTTTGCAACACTGTATCAACTAGTCTATTCCCTCAGAGTTTTCCATGCCAGTGAGCTCAGGACAGACAGCTGGGACAGACAGCTGGGACAGACAGCTGTTTTTGCACAAGGGAAAGTTATCTTATGATGTTTCCACTGGATACATGGGATCATCGGGCGATGATTCTTTTTGCTCTTTCACACCGAGGCTTGGTGATTATCGAGGGGGAATAGGCCTACTGTGAGGAACTATTAGGCTATCAAGAATACTTTGTTGACTTCCTGTGTGAGGTGAAGAAAATATGACTGGGAAGCTCTGCTTATTAGTGGTGGACGTGGTGAGTTAAGACGATTAGAAATCAAACATCACCAAAATGGGCACTTTCCTTACATTTATGAGCAGCAGACGAAGTAGGCTGTGGTCCTCTGTAGCTCAGCTGGTAGAGCACGGCGCTTGTAACGCCAAGGTAGTGGGTTCGATCCCCGGGACCACCCATACACAAAAAATGTATGCACGCATGACTGTAAGTCGCTTTGGATAAAAGCTTCTGCTAAATGGCATATTATATTTCTATGCGTGCTCAGATGTGCACGCTCCCTCAACTTTAACAGAGATCATTGCACACATGAATGAATGTGGTCCTCTGTAGCTCAATTGGTAGAGAGCATGGCGCTTGTAACGCCAGGGTAGTGGGTTCGGGACCACCACCATACGTAAAAATGTATGCACACGTGACTGTAAGTCGCTTTGGATAAAAGCGTCTGCTAAATGGCATATTATTATGAAGCACTCCAAAACAAAAGACAATGTAGCTCAGTTGGTAGAGCATGGCGCTTGCAACGCCAGGGTTGTGGGTTCGTTTCCCACGGGGGGACCAGTATGAAAATGTATGCACTCACTAACTCTTAAGTCGCTCTGGATAAGAAGAGCGTCTGTTAAAATGACTAAAAATGTAAAAACGAAATGAAAAAAAATTGACAAGTCATAAATTATGGTTATGATATAAAACCAAAACTTGTTTCTCACAAGTGAACTCTGCAAACAAGAATGAGTATGGTAAACAACTATAGGCCTAATTAGTAATACAATGCATTAACAGAAATTAATGTAACCAAATGACGGGGATTAACGGTACATTTACTATTTTGGTATTTTATTAGCATCCCCATTAGCTGTTGTGAAAGCAGCAGCTACTCTTCCTGGGGTCCACACAAAACATGACACATGACATAATACAGAACATTAATTAGACAAGAACAGCTCAAGGACAGAACTACATCAATTTTTTAAATGGCACACGTAGCCTACATATCAATACGTACACACAAACTATCTAGGTCAAATAGGGGAGAGGCGTTGTAACATGAGGTGTTGCTATATCTGTTTTTTGAAACCAGGTTTGCTGTTCATTTGAGAAATATGAGATGGAAGGGAGTTCCATGCAATCATGGCTCTATATAACACTGTACACGTTCTTGAATTTGTTTTGGATTTGGGGACTGTCAGACATAGTGGGCCAGACATAGTGGGCCAGACATAGTGGGCAAGACATAGTGGGTCAGACATAGTGGGCCAGACATAGTGGTCAGACATAGTGGGCCAGACATAGTGGGCCAGACATAGTGGGCCAGACATAATGGTCAGACATAGTGGTCAGACATAGTGGGCCAGACATTGTGGGCCAGACATAGTGGGTCAGACATAGTGGGCCAGACATAGTGGGTCAGACATAGTGGGTCAGACATAGTGGGCCAGACATAGTGGGCCAGACATAGTGGGCCAGACATAGTGGGCCAGACATAGTGGTCAGACATAGTGGGTCAGACATAGTGGGTCAGACATAGTGGTCAGACATAGTGGTCAGACATAGTGGGTCAGACATAGTGGGCCAGACATAGTGGGCAGACATAGTGGGTCAGACATAGTGGGTCAGACATAGAGGGTCAGACATAGTGGGCCAGACATAGTGGGCCAGACATAGTTGGTCAGACATAGAGGGTCAGACATAGTGGGCCAGACATAGTGGGCCAGACATAGTGGACAGACATAGTGGGCCAGACATTGTGGGCCAGACATAGTGGTCAGACATAGTGGGCCAGACATAGTGGGTCAGACATAGTGGGCCAGACATAGTGGGCCAGACATAGTGGGCCAGACATAGTGGGCCAGACATAGTGGTCAGACATAGTGGGCCAGACATAGTGGTCAGACATAGTGGGCCAGACATAGTGGGCCAGACATAGTGGTCAGACATAGTGGGTCAGACATAGTGGTCAGACATAGTGGTCAGACATAGTGGGTCAGACATAGTGGGCCAGACATAGTGGGTCAGACATAGTGGGCCAGACATAGTGGGTCAAACATAGTGGGTCAGACATAGAGGGTCAGACATAGTGGGCCAGACATAGTGGGCCAGACATAGTGGGTCAGACATAGTGGGCCAGACATAGTGGGCCAGACATAGTGGGCCAGACATAGTGGTCAGACATAGTGGGCCAGACATAGTGGGTCAGACATAGTGGGTCAGACATAGTGGGCCAGACATAGTGGTCAGACATAGTAGTCAGACATAGTGGGTCAGACATAGTGGGCCAGACATAGTGGGCAGACATAGTGGGCCAGACATAGTGGGTCAGACATAGTGGGCCAGACATAGTGGGTCAGACATAGAGGGTCAGACATAGTGGGCCAGACATAGTGGGCCAGACATAGTGGACAGACATAGTGGGCCAGACATTGTGGGCCAGACATAGTGGTCAGACATAGTGGGCCAGACATAGTGGGTCAGACATAGTGGGTCAGACATAGTGGGCCAGACATAGTGGGCCAGACATAGTGGGCCAGACATAGTGGTCAGACATAGTGGGCCAGACATAGTGGTCAGACATAGTGGGCCAGACATAGTGGGCCAGACATAGTGGTCAGACATAGTGGGTCAGACATAGTGGTCAGACATAGTGGTCAGACATAGTGGGTCAGACATAGTGGGCCAGACATAGTGGGTCAGACATAGTGGGCCAGACATAGTGGGTCAAACATAGTGGGTCAGACATAGAGGGTCAGACATAGTGGGCCAGACATAGTGGGCCAGACATAGTGGGTCAGACATAGTGGGCCAGACATAGTGGGCCAGACATAGTGGGCCAGACATAGTGGTCAGACATAGTGGATCAGACATAGTGGGTCAGACATAGTGGGTCAGACATAGTGGGCCAGACATAGTGGTCAGACATAGTAGTCAGACATAGTGGGTCAGACATAGTGGGCCAGACATAGTGGGCAGACATTGTGGGCCAGACATAGTGGGTCAGACATAGTGGGTCAGACATAGAGGGTCAGACATAGTGGGCCAGACATAGTGGGCCAGACATAGTGGGTCAGACATAGTGGGTCAGACATAGTGGGCCAGACATAGTGGGCCAGACATAGTGGACAGACATAGTGGGCCAGACATTGTGGGCCAGACATAGTGGTCAGACATAGTGGGCCAGACATAGTGGGTCAGACATAGTGGGTCAGACATAGTGGGCCAGACATAGTGGGCCAGACATAGTGGTCAGACATAGTGGGCCAGACATAGTGGTCAGACATAGTGGGCCAGACATAGTGGGCCAGACATAGTGGGCCAGACATAGTGGGCCAGACATAATGGTCAGACATAGTGGTCAGACATAGTGGGCCAGACATTGTGGGCCAGACATAGTGGGTCAGACATAGTGGGCCAGACATAGTGGGTCAGACATAGTGGGTCAGACATAGAGGGTCAGACATAGTGGGCCAGACATAGTGGGCCAGACATAGTGGGTCAGACATAGTGGGCCAGACATAGTGGGCCAGACATAGTGGGCCAGACATAGTGGTCAGACATAGTGGGCCAGACATTGTGGGCCAGACATAGTGGTCAGACATAGTGGTCAGACATAGTGGGCCAGACATAGTGGGTCAGACATAGTGGGTCAGACATTGTGGGCCAGACATAGTGGTCAGACATAGTAGTCAGACATAGTGGGTCAGACATAGTGGGTCAGACATAGTGGGTCAGACATAGAGGGTCAGACATAGTGGGCCAGACATAGTGGGCCAGACATAGTGGGTCAGACATAGTGGGTCAGACATAGTGGGCCAGACATAGTGGGCCAGACATAGTGGACAGACATAGTGGGCCAGACATTGTGGGCCAGACATAGTGGTCAGACATAGTGGGCCAGACATAGTGGGCCAGACATAGTGGGTCAGACATAGTGGGTCAGACATAGTGGGCCAGACATAGTGGGCCAGACATAGTGGGCCAGACATAGTGGTCAGACATAGTGGGCCAGACATAGTGGGCCAGACATAGTGGTCAGACATAGTGGTCAGACATAGTGGGTCAGACATAGTGGGCCAGACATAGTGGGTCAGACATAGTGGGCCAGACATAGTGGGTCAGACATAGTGGGTCAGACATAGTGGGTCAGACATAGAGGGTCAGACATAGTGGGCCAGACATAGTGGGCCAGACATAGTGGGTCAGACATAGTGGGCCAGACATAGTGGGCCAGACATAGTGGTCAGACATAGTGGCCCAGACATTGTGGGCCAGACATAGTGGTCAGACATAGTGGTCAGACATAGTGGGCCAGACATAGTGGGTCAGACATAGTGGGCCAGACATAGTGGTCAGACATAGTGGGCCAGACATAGTGGTCAGACATTGTGGGCCAGACATAGTGGTCAGACATAGTGGGCCAGACATAGTGGGCCAGACATAGTGGGCCAGACATAGTGGGCCAGACATTTCCGTGGGTAACTGCAACAGCCCTTCAGATAGATGGCGCTTAATAACAGGTCAGCAAGCAAATTTGTTCAAGGGCACAGGACGGCAATCTGGCCAAACAAAAAATGTATCCTGCCGACGTCTCCCCCCCCCCTATTTCCAGGGAGCGCGGCAGTGGTGAATAAATCTCCAAAGACTTGGACGGGCGCCAGGGATCTGGTGACCTATTTTCAACCAGGGAGAGAGACAGGCAACAGGCAAGCAGAGGAAAGACTCTCTTTTGTGGCTGTCTTTTTCTCTCTGCAGAATGCCACTGCTTCCAATGATTGAGACCTAGATGAGAACGCTTTATCTCGCTCTCAAATTTCGATAAGAGACCAAACATATTTTAAAAAGGCATTTGGGTGCACTGGTGAGACCTCATTAGAAGACAGGCAGTCTTCTCTGAACTGCTGCTAGGCCCCAGGTTTATTCAGCTGTGGTAGTGAAGCTTTGTGCCCTATAAAATCAATTTTGCAGTCCAGACATTAAAACGGACTACAACTATTTTCTAAAATGTGTTGAACTTAGTAGGAAATCAACTAAATGTACTGAACTTAGTAGGAAATTATTTAATTTGCCCAAGTTAATCATAAGACATTAACAAAATGCATTAGTGATTGGTATTTTCCTGCAACTTTCTGAAACGGCACAGGAATGCCCGTCTGTGTGTGTTGTGTGGTGCAAGTATGTCTCCACTTTGTGTAGCCGTTAGCGATAATGCTAATGATAACCGTCTGCTGGTAGATGGAAAGGCTTTTCCCAAAAACCTTCTCAATTAAATGTTAACTACAAAGTAGCCTATGCCTACCTGGCACAATTAAATCATGATTATTTGCATCATTCCAGTGGCCATTTGTTTTGCAAAACTCTGCAATCCCATGAGCGCTACAGAAACACCACTAACCAAACAATGGTCTCTGGCTGGTCCGCACTTGCATTAAAGGGTAACTACACCAACAATTCAGTGAAAATGTACTTGATACGATTGTGATGTTTTGTTGTCTCACCTAGCGATCTTTAGATGAATGCACTAATTGTATGTCGCTCTGGATTTATGCATAAGAGCGTCTGCTAAATTACTAAAATGTAAAAAAATCGACACTTCTTAGATTTTTCCCAGAGCTCAAAAGTGGTCTACTGATGTGGGTTAAGTGTTGTTGTGGACTCAGAACATCAAATGTTGTTTTTCTATTTTTAAAAAAGTGTGATTCTGAAAGCGAAAATCTGAAAAAATTGTGAAAACTGAAACCTGGAAAAACAAAATGGAAAAAAACGAAATTTGAGAAAAACATGAATTGAATAATAAATGAACGGATTCTAAAGGGACATAGAAGCTCCTTCAGCCTGATGGAGTTTACCAATTATCTCTCCTTCTTCCCAAAGTGTGCACTTGTTCACTTCCCTTCACTGATTTGAAAGGAAATGACAGGTGTAAGAAATATGGTGGACACTCCCACTAGCTTTTGGCTACACCAATCCAATGCGAGTGCACACTTCAGGAGAAAGGAGATATTATTGGGACACACTCCTTGGACTGATGACCTTCAGTTTATCAGCTGTGATGGTACAGGATCTGTGGATACTGGAGAACCTCAAGAGCTCTTTGTTGCTCTCAATTCAGAGGACCTTTAATATCCAGGGAAAAATACAAAATAAATTCCCCCAAAAATCCTTAGAACATTATTTGTAAGGGGAAGTGACTTGTAACATTTTAAATGATGCCCAGCGAGAAGGCGGCGTTTATTTATACGAGATTGAAGTAAATAGTGCATCAATGAGTTGCATGCGATGCAATCACCAGCTGTCGTCCTAAAGTTCATTTGGGTTTGCATCCATCTACATCAAATCTGTTATTTTGGGAAACTTTTGGCGCTGCGAGAGCTTTTCTGTGGACACGATTGATACTCTAATGAACACAACTCACTACTAAAATCTCAATAATGATACATTTTAGGCCACTGACAGATCATTAGGTCAATCCTCAATAGTCAAATTTGACTTAAAAATAATGAAATGTGTGACAACTGTGGCTGTCAAATATCCAACAAAATAAATTGTGAGGAGAGATCAGCAGAGAGAGAAATGAATTTCAGAGAGGGAGCCAGCGAAATGTCAAGAGCTAAATCCCTTAGGCCTTGAGAGAAAGACAAAAGGGTACCCGAATCCCTGGATGAGACCGAACAGAGACAGACAAAGCTCTGACATCAACCCTGATGAATCATACAGCAATGGGCTGGTGGTGCCTCAGAAATGACTGACATGCTCTCTGTAATGTAGAACACCTGTCAGATCCAAACAGCAATTCACACTGACATACATATATCTCTGTGACAGATAGGCCCAACATGATGCTCTATACATTTGAGTGAGGGAAATGTCATTGGTGGTACATTGGTGGGGCATTGGTGGTACATTGGTGGTACATTGGTGGGGCATCTGGATAGATGACAAGTTGTCTTTTAAAAAAACACATTGATGAGTTAACTAAGAATCAGAGAATATAAATGGACTTGTTCTATAGGAACAGGTCATGCCTATTGCTTAACAGTAGAAAGTGGATCATTCAGTCGACTTCCCTACTGGTCCTAGACTACAGTGACATCATCTATATGAATGCAGCTGCCACTTCATTAAAGCCGTTGGATGCAGTCTACCAATAGCGAACTGCGTTTCATTACAGACGACAGGTTTAGTAGTCTACACATCTTCAAAAATTCTCTCCCTTCCTTTTTGGGTGGCTGGGCAGCTAATAGCTATAAAACTAGACACAGGACCTCTGTTGATGCCTCTCTATTCTTAGACTGGGGGAGCAGTAAGCTGGTTTTATTAAACAATCCTTGGGAGGGGCTTCAACACCAGTGCAGCTCTGTCAGACATGGATAGACCTATTCCCTTACTGTGTCCTGCCTCACAACTACTTCCTCAACTGTCTTCATCCAAAGTTCCCAACCGCTGCCACCGCTGAGGGAACCTGGATCTTTGGCCATATGGAAACGAGAGGAGCTCCTACTTTTACATGACAAAGGGGAAGACTTTCGTAAAACCATCAGCGGACTCTAGAGAAACGTCAAGAACATGGGGCGACAGCGTAAATGGGAGACACGTGGCCTACTGTAAAAGAGCATTCATGTAGCGAATATGGCACAGTTACATTGCTTAAGTGATGTTCGAAAGAGTTTGGGTAGCATACTGTACGTGCAATAAAAACTGTTGAGGCATATGCGCTAGAATGAGTCAGTATAAGCTTCTCCTAATGAAAGGCTGATCCACAGCAGTTCAGGGTTGTGTACATTTGTAGGTGAACAAATCTGAATTGTGCTCCTTCCTGGTTACAATGGATGAACAAAAGCAGGAAACAAACATGCATTTACCACATACATACATACATACATACATACATACATACATACATACACAAGGATACATACAGTGGGGAGAACAAGTATTTGATACACTGCTTTTGCAGGTTTTCCTACTTACAAAGCATGTAGAGGTCTGTAATTTTTATCATAGGTACACTTCAACTGTGAGAGACGGAATCTAAAACAAAAATCCAGAAAATCACATTGTATGATTTTTAAGTAATTAATTTGCATTTTATTGCATGACATAAGTATTTGATCACCTACCAACCAGTAAGAATTCCGGCTCTCACAGACCTGTTAGTTTTTCTTTAAGAAGCCCTCCTGTTCTCCACTCATTACCTGTATTAACTGCACCTATTTGAACTCGTTACCTGTATAAAAGACACCTGTCCACACACTCAATCAAACAGACTCCAACCTCTCCACAATGGCCAAGACCAGAGAGCTGTGTAAGGACATCAGGGATAAAATTGTAGACCTGCACAAGGCTGGGATGGGCTACAGGACAATAGGCAAGCAGCTTGGTGAGAAGGCAACAACTGTTGGCGCAATTATTAGAAAATGGAAGAAGTTCAAGATGACGGTCAATCACCCTTGGTCTGGGGCTCCATGCAAGATCTCACCTCGTGGGGCATCAATGATCATGAGGAAGGTGAGGGATCAGCCCAGAACTACACGGCAGGACCTGGTCAATGACCTGAAGAGAGCTGGGACCACAGTCTCAAAGAAAACCATTAGTAACACACTACGCCGTCATGGATTAAAATCCTGCAGCGCATGCAAGGTCCCCCTGCTCAAGCCAGCGCATGTCCAGGCCCGTCTGAAGTTTGCCAATGACCATCTGGATGATCCAGAGGAGGAATGGGAGAAGGTCATGTGGTCTGATGAGACAAAAATAGAGCTTTATGGTCTAAACTCCACTCGCCGTGTTTGGAGGAAGAAGAAGGATGAGTACAACCCCAAGAACACCATCCCAACCGTGAAGCATGGAGGTGGAAACATCATTCTTTGGGGATGCTTTTCTGCAAAGGGGACAGGACGACTGCACCGTATTGAGGGGAGGATGGATGGGGCCATGTATCGCGAGCTCTTGGCCAACAACCTCCTTCCCTCAGTAAGAGCATTGAAGATGGGTCGTGGCTGGGTCTTCCAGCATGACAACGACCCGAAACACACAGCCAGGGCAACTAAGGAGTGGCTCCGTAAGAAGCATCTCAAGGTCCTGGAGTGGCCTAGCCAGTCTCCAGACCTGAACCCAATAGAACATCTTTAGAGGGAGCTGAAAGTCCGTATTGCCCAGCGACAGCCCCGAAACCTGAAGGATCTGGAGAAGGTCTGTATGGAGGAGTGGGCCAAAATCCCTGCTGCAGTGTGTGCAAACCTGGTCAAGACCTACAGGAAACATATGATCTCTGTAATTGCAAACAAAGGTTTCTGTACCAAATATTAAGTTCTGCTTTTCTGGTGTATCAAATACTTATGTCATGCAATAAAATGCAAATTAATTACTTAAAAATCATACAATGTGATTTTCTGGATTTTTGTTTTAGATTCCGTCTCTCACAGTTGAAGTGTACCTATGATAAAAATTACAGACCTCTACATGCTTTGTAAGTAGGAAAACCTGCAAAATCGGCAGTGCATCAAATACTTGTTCTCCCCACTGTATCTCTCCCTTGCTTACGTATCGGAGCAGCTTTTCTTTTAGAATACACAGAGACACAGACACTGTCATAAGCTCTGTTTCTTATGCCACATTAAACAATTCCGCAACCAAAAATATATCTCTGCGTAGATTTTAATGCGGTGCACCATTTAATCCAAATTTACCCAGTCAACCTCACGTCTGGTCAACAGTTAGAGTTGGTACACCAGGGATGCTAAATAAAGAACTCTCTGGGATTCTGGGAAAGAAAAAGCCATGTGGCCCATCGACATAGGACGTGATAACAGCCAATAGAGAGAATGTCTCCATACCTGGACAAACGGTGCTATTTATTTTAAATAACAACATGCACTTGAGCTTGCCATGTCTTAGAAACACAAAACTGTTTAATTTAGAAAGGGGTTGTATATTCACCATATTGCTTGTGGTCAAATTTGGAAGGCAAGCATTTTTGGTTTGAATGTCAATTTCAGGAAATGTAGGCTTAGCACACACTGGCACAACAGCACTCTAGGAAATGAAACCTTACCTGCTCCTGGAATTATGGCGAGTTTGGTTTCAGTCAGGCCCAGCTTTGCATTGTTAGCTACAGAAAAAGGTAAATATGACAGAGTCAGAATATCTGGAATCTATCAGTTCTAGACAAACATCAGGTTATCTTTGCTCTATTTCCTTACAATAGAAAGTGAATTCCAGCATCGGCTTAGAGCAAACTAACAAACCACATATGCCTTGGCTTGAATATGTACAGTGCCTTCGGAAAGTATTCAGACCCCTTGACTTTTTCCACATTTTGTTACGTTACAGCCTTATTTTGAGATGGATTAAATAAATAAAAATCCTCATCAATCTACACACAATACCCCATAATAACAAAGCGAAAACAGTTTTTTTTAGATTTTAGCAAATTTATAAAATAAAATAAACGGAAATACATTATTTACATAAGTATTCAGACCCTTTGCTATGAGACATGAAATTGAGCTCAGGTGCATCCTGTTTCCATTGATCATCCTTGAGATGTTTCTACAACTTGATTGGAGTCCACCTGTGGGAAATTCAATTGATTGGACATGATTTGGAAAGGCACACACCTGTCTATATAAGGTCTCACAGTTGACAGTGCATGTCAGAGCAAAAACCAAGCCATGAGGTCGAAGGAATTGTCTGTAGAGCTCCAAGACAGGATTGTGTCAAGGCGGAAGAAGTTTTGAGCCACCAAGACTCTTCCTAGAGCTGGCCGCCCGGCCAAACTGAGCAATTGGGGGAGAAGGGCCTTGATCAGGGAGGTGACCAAGAACCCGATGGTCACTCTGACAGAGCTCTAGAGCTCCTCTGTGGAGATGGGAGAACCTTCTAGAAGGACAACCATCTCTGCAGCACTCCATCAATCAGGCCTTTATGGTAGAGTGGCCAGACGGAAGCCACTCCTCAGTAAAAGGCACATGACAGCCCACTAGGAGCCAAAATGCACCTAAAGACTCTCAGACCATGAGAAACCAAGATTAGACTATTTGGCCTGAATGCCAAGCGTCAAGTCTGGAGGAAACCTGGCACCATCCCTACGGTGAAGTATGGTGGTGGCAGCATCATGCTGTGGGGATGTTTTTCAGCGGCAGGGACTGGGAGACTAGTCAGGATCGAGGTAAAGATGAGCGGAGCAAAGTACAGAGAGATCCTTGATGAAAACCTGCTCCAGAGTGCTCAGGTCCTCAGACTGGGGTGAAGGTTCACTCTTCCAACAGGACAACGACCCTAAGCACACAGCCAAGACAATGCAGGAGTGGCTTCGGGACAAGTCTCTGAATGTCCTTGAGTGGCCCAGCCAGAGCCCGGACATGAACCCGATCGAACATCTCTGGAGAGACCTGAAAATAGCTGTGCAGCGACCCTCCCCATCCAACCTGACAGAGCTTGAGAGGATCTGCAGAGAAGAATGAGAGAAACTCCCCAAATACAGGTGTACCAAGCTTGTAGAGTCATAACCAAGAAGACTCTAGGCTGTAATTGCTGCCGAAGGTGCTTCAACAAAGTACTGAGTAAAGGGTCTGAATACTTATGTAAATGTGATAGTTCTATTTTTCATTTTTTATAAATTAGCAACAATTTCTAAAAACCAGTTTTTGCTTTGTCATTTTGGGGTATTGTGTGTAGATTGATGAGGGGAATAAATTATGTATATACAAATACATTTTAGAATAAGGCTGTAACCTAACAAAATCTGGAAAATGTAAAGGGGTCTGAATAGTTTCCAAAGGCACTGTGTATTTAGAGTGACTTATGCAAGTCGGTAGCCTATACAGTGAATCCATAGCAGGAAGGTAAGCCTGTTCATGTCCTGCCAATAAATATAATATAATATAATAATGCGGAAACATCTTTTTTCTTTAGTTCACCAGTTGAAGTGTCCTGGGGTAAGGAAATGTTTTGGGGGATTTTCAAGTCCCCTAGTTGAGCACCCGATTCCCCTTTTTGTTTGAAGCTGGGCTGAAGCGCGTTTGGGTGCACTTTCTTACCATTGCAGGTGTCGTTTAGAAACAAGGGAAATATGGAATACTGTATGTCTACTTGTTTGTTGCGAAAACAAGGGAAATATGGAATACTGCATGTCTACTTGTTTGTTGTAAAAACAAGGGAAATATGGATTACTGCATGTCTACTTGTTTGTTGCGAAAACAAGGGAAATGTGGAATACTGAATGTCTACTTGTTTGTTTGCGAAAACAAGGGAAATATGGATTACTGCATGTCTACTTGTTTGTTTGCGAAAACAAGGGATATATGGAATACTGAATGTCTACTTTTTCTTTTGCGAAAACAAGGGAAATATGGAATACTGCATGTCTACTTGTTTGTTGTGAAAACAAGGGAAATATGGAATACTGCATGTCTACTTGTTTGTTGTGAAAACAAGGGAAATTTGGAATACTGCATGTCTACTTGTTTGTTGCGGGAAAAAAGGGAAATATGGAATACTGCATATCTACTTGATTGTTGCGAACACCAGGGAAATATGGAATACTGCATGTCTACTTGTTTGTTGAGAAAAACCAGGGAAACAAACGAGCTGCTGTGTGAGTCTCCATCCCTACACAGGGTGTGAAATGTGACATGAGTGACTTTTTGGTAGGGATGCACAACATCTTCATATCGGTAACAGACGGCAATGGCTAAAAACATATCTGTCATTTCGTTGTTGCGTCCCTACTTTTGTGTTTATCTTCTGGTTTACAGGCCACAGAAATGCTGCAGGTATCTTTACTGTCAGTAAAGAGGGGATTATACCTTCTAGGTTGTAAATGTTTTCTGCACTCATCCTGGCACCGATAACCACACAGCTACTGAGCAGCCCTTAGTTTCATCCCTCACTAAAACAATGACAACCCCTATCGCTGTCGACAGTTGATTCATTCAGAGAGGACTCTTCAGTCACTCAGTCTGGCATGCATGATCACATCTGCGGTGTTATGATGCCATGAAACTTTAAAGCCACTTTCATCTGTGAACACCCCCCCCCCCCCTCCCCCCCATGCTTAAAATAGCTCCCCTGCCTTTAGCTCTGACTAATAAAACGATCAGAGAACATGTGTGAAAGCATATGGAATATCGCCTCTCTCATACGGCGAAGGGGAGTGACGTGTTAGAAACGAGGAACAGATTTAACTCTGAGGCTGAGAGAAACATTGCACACGCTGACATCTGTTCCTTGGCAATTTAAAGACGGTGTGTTGATTCGCTCCAGCAAATGGAAGCCGTGTGAATCTCACTAGAAGGGACTAGTCATGCTCGACGAGGACAACAACATGTACATTCAACAACAATTACAGTGATGTTTTTAGATCGGCATTCATCTTACACATATCATTATGCTAAATCAAACCATCAGTAAATGAATCAACCAACTGCCATAGTCTAATCTCTCAATGTGGGAAACTAAATATAGGT
The DNA here is from genome assembly GCF_964263955.1 of Coregonus lavaretus. Taxonomy (NCBI): domain Eukaryota; kingdom Metazoa; phylum Chordata; class Actinopteri; order Salmoniformes; family Salmonidae; genus Coregonus; species Coregonus lavaretus. The sequence goes on from NC_139991.1 coordinate 73,873,114, forward strand.
CTAGTACATTCTACTAGATCTGTTCTGTACAGTCTACTCATTCATCAGGGCATGTGGGGGCATGTACCCTCTCTTATATCTGCTCGGTGATCATTTGTCAACTAGAGAATTACAGTATTTGGAAAAACATGTCCATAACTCTGCTGAACAGGAATGTTGTCACGTCTCATAATGGACCCAGCACAAAGACAGTGTGTCAACACTTTGTTTTACTAGTATGAATCATTGGAGGCTCTAGAGAAATGCTAGCTGTCTTTACTGTAATGTCTATGTTACACCCCTATATATTATTCATTTAGCCACACTCTCTTATCCAGAGCGACTTACAGGAACAATTAGGGTTAAGTGCCTTGCTCAAGGGCACATCAACAGCTTTTTCACCTAGTCGGCTCTGGTATTCGAACCAGTGACCTTTCTGTTACTGGCCCAAGGCTCTAAGAGCGTCTGCTAAATGACTAAAATGTAAATGTAAATGTAGGCTACCTGCTACCTGTGTGTACCTGTTTTAGATACAAGCACCTGATCACCCATTTTAAAACAATGGGTTACTTACAGGCAATTCTGATGTCACAGGACAGAGCCATCTCCAGACCCCCACCAAGGGCAGCTCCATCGATAGCTGCGATCGTTGGCATGGGCAGATTACCTACATAGAGACGGGACGGGGGGGGGGGTATTTGTCAAATGGAGTATGATGGAAAACATTTTTCTCCAGCAGACACAAAGAAAATAAAGAAAACATGGTGTACTCTCTTCAGATCATCTCTCTGAAGACTTGTCTCACACACATCCACAATATAAAACAATACAAATGAAAGAGGTATAAATGACGACGCTACGAATTAGCAATGTGTCCTTAGCCCTCGATCACAGTAGTGTAAAATGTGTACAGGCGATATGACTAAATCTCCCTGAAGCACTAAAGCTTATAGCCAATGTTTAAATACATTGGTATGGGTTTATGTCATCTTTAAAACAAAGCAACTTCGTGTATGGATTTTTTGTGAAAGAACAGAGACGTAGGGAAACCTGGATGCATCAGGATAAAAGTATGAGGCATGTATAGACTATCAGCTTCTCTAAACGATGTAGGTAGTGTGGCATCTGAGTGTTAATCCCATATAGCCCTAGTGCCCTCAAACTCAACCCCTCAAAGCCAGTTCCACTGTGTTTTTTTCATTGTTCTTTTGTAATCAGGGACTGATTTAGACCTGGAAAACCAGGTGGGTGCAATTAATTATCAGGTAGAAGAGAAAACCAGCGGGCTCCGGACCTCGTGGGGTAAGAGTTTAACACCCCTTGGCCTAGTGAATAACAAGGCTCTAAAAATGGAATAAAATGAGTCATCTCATTCCAGTCCACCTGGCATGAATTTATAACCACAGGAAATGAACAAGACAAAATTATCATCAATGAATAGAATGGATTCGAGGATGATGAAATGATTCATGTGCTGCTTTGTGAACATGAAACAATTTGGGACATTATGTCCGCTTGGCGGACTAGGAGAGAAAACCAGACTCATTTGTGTGAAATACTAGGGCCGGGACGATACTAGTTAATATCGTGGAAAGGAAACAAAACACAAAGCGGATTTAACTTCTTTAGGAAAACATCCCTAATGTTGGAAACAAACATTATGTTGTCATCCAGTCAAATTTATAAATTTTCCAAGCTATAAGACACAATATTTTACATACAGCAGGTTTTTAACCCTTTAGAGTCGATGTCCGTGCCCCCGCGAAAAATCGAATTAGCATAATACAAAGATCCCCATCAGAATCCGTCAGTTTGAAGGACCAAAGTGTTTGGTCTGCTTCCTGTTTTCATCAGAATCCGTCTGTTTAAAGTACCAAAGTGTTTGGTCTGCTTCCTGTTTTCATCAGAATCCGTCTGTTTAAAGTACCAAAGTGTTTGGTCTGCTTCCTGTTTTCATCAGAATCCGTCTGTTTGAAGGACCAAAGTGTTTGGTCTGCTTCCTGTTTTCATTTTGGGATTGGAAGAAATTTTGCGATACTGGTATCGTCCCGGCCCTATAAAATACAGTACCAGTTAAAAGTTTGGACACACCTACTCATTCACGGGTTTTTCTTAATTTTTTACTATTTTCTATGTTATAGAATAGTAGTGAAGACATCAAAACTATGAAATAACACATATGGAATCATGTAGTAACCAAAAAAGTGTTAAACAAATCAAAACACATTTTATATTTGAGATTCTTCAAAGTCGCCACCCTTTGCCTTGATGACAGCTTTGCACATTCTTGGCATTCTCTCAACCAGCTTCATGAGGTAGTCACCTGGAATGCATTTCAATTAACAGGTGTGCCTTCTTAAAAGTTAATTTGTGGAATTTATTTCCTTCTTAATGCGTTTGAGCCAATCAGTTGTGTTGTGACAAGGTAGGGTTGGTATACAGAAGATAGCCCTATTTGGTAAAAGACCAAGTCCATATTATGGCAAGAACAACTCAAATAAGCAAAGAGAAACGACAGTCTATCATTACTTTAAGACATGAAGGTCAGTCAATACGGAAAATGTCAAGAACTTCGAAAGTTTCTACAAGTGCAGTCACAAAAACCATCAAGAGCTATGATGAAACTGGCTCTCATGAGGACAGCCACAGGAAAGGAAGACCCAGAGTTACCTCTGCTGCAGAGGACAAGTTCATTAGAGTTACCAGCCTCAGAAATCGGCAATTAACTGCACCTCAGATTGCAGCCCAAATAAATGCTTCACAGAGTTCAAGTAACAGACACATCTCAACATCAACTGTTCAGAGGAGACTGCGTGAATCAGGCCTTCATGGTCGAATTGCTGCAAAGAAACCACTACTGAAGGATACCAATAAGAAGAAGAGACTTGCTTGGGCCAAGAAACACGCGCAATGGACATTAGACCGGTGGAAATCTGTCCTTTGGTCTGATGAGTCCAAATGTGAGATTTTTAGTTCCAACCTCAGTGTTTTTGTGAGACGCAGAGTAGGTGAACGGATGATCTCTGCATGTGTGGTTCCCACCGTGAAGCATGTAGGAGGAGGTGTGATGGTGTGGGGGTGCTTTGCTGGTGACTTATTTAGAATTCAAGGCACACTTAACCAGCATGGCTACCACAGCATTCTGCAGCGATACGCCATCCCATCTGGTTTGCGCTTTGTGGGACTATTATTTGTTTTTCAACAGGACAATGACCCAAAACACACCTCCAGGATGTGTAAGGGCTATTTGACCAAGAAGGAGAGTGATGGAGTGCTCCATCAGATGACCTGACCTCCACAATCACCCGACCTCCACCCAATAGAGATGGTTTGGGATGAGTTGGACCGCAGAGTGAAGGAAAAGCAGCTAACAAGTGCTCAGCATATGTGGGAACTCCTTCAAGACTGTTGGAAAAGCATTCCAGGTGACTACCTCATGAAGCTGGTTGAGAAAATGCCAAGAGTGTGCAAAGCTGTCATCAAGGCAAAGGGTGGCTACTTTGAAGAATCTCAAATATAAAATATATTTTGATTTGTTTAACACTTTTGGGGTTACTACTATGTGCTATTTCATAGTTTTGATGTCTTCACTATTATTCTACAATGTAGAAAATAGTAAAAAATAAAGAAAAACCCTTGAATGAGTAGGTGTGTCCAAACTTTTGACTGGTACTGTACGTCGTCATCGATTCCCTCACCAAGTTCTGAGATTAGTGCCCTTGCTTTGGACACAAAGGGTCCCACTTCACTTTGGTGCATTTTGGCCCGCTCTTTAAGGTCCGCACCTGTACAGAGAAAACAACATGTCATAATCATACTTGCAAAAACATTTTTTTTGTGTGTGTGTGCATCAGTAGAATGCATTACATTTGCCTGAATCCAATAAATCTTCTAATAGAATGAAAATGTGAAACATTTTCTGTTTTTCAGCCAGTATCTAGGCTACGACATAGGTTACATCAATTGGTGAGGAGTTACAGACAGCATAAAAGCAACAATGATTTACACAGATTATGGCTACCGATAAACTGATTCCACACCCGTGATTTCTAAAAAAAATAAAAATAATAATACATGCAGGAAATATTCAAAAATACACATATAAATATTGGCCTTTTAAATTAACGACATACCCATTGAATTATTAAGAATATCACTTACACAGTAAATGCATCAAGGACACAGTTCAAACTGTCTAACCCCATCATCACCCAAAATATTAAGCTGTTGTGTACCTGCACAGAATATCCCAGGCACCATACTACAAATGATGACAGTCCGCACTTTGTTGTTCTTTTTCACACTCTCCACAGCCTCAGTCATCTAACAGAGAACACAATCATGATGAAAATGGGTGCTAATAACAGCCATACTTGATCTAGGCTACCTCACTGATGTCCATACATACCCTAATCACAAGGTTTTTGCTGATGGCATTTTTTTGCTTTGGTCGATTGATCCCAAAGACGACAATCCCTAAAAGATAGATAACATGTTAGAACCACAGAGAGGGGACCATGAATAACAGACAGAGAGGACCATGAATAACAGACAGAGAGGACCATGAATAACAGACAGAGAGGACCATGCATAACAGACAGAGAGGGGACCATGAATAACAGACAGAGAGGGGGCCATGAATAACAGACAGAGAGGGGACCATGAATAACAGACAGAGAGGACCATGAATAACAGACAGAGAGGGGACCATGAATAACAGACAGAGAGGGGACCATGAATAACAGACAGAGAGGGGACCATGAATAACAGACAGAGAGAGGACCATGATTAACAGACAGAGAGGGGACCATGAATAACAGACAGAGAGGGGACCATGAATAACAGACAGGGAGGACCATGAATAACAGACAGAGAGGGACCATGAATAACAGACAGAGAGGACCATGTGTAACAGACAGAGAGGGGACCATGAATAACAGACAGAGAGGGGACCATGAATAACAGACAGAGAGGGGACCATGAATAACAGACAGAGAGGGGACCATGAATAACAGACAGAGAGAGGACCATGAATAACAGACAGAGAGGGGACCATGAATAACAGAACAGAGAGGACCATGAATAACAGACAGAGAGGGGACCATGAATAACAGACAGAGAGGGGACCATGAATAACAGACAGGGAGGACCATGAATAACAGACAGAGAGGGACCATGAATAACAGACAGAGAGGGACCATGAATAACAGACAGAGAGGGGACCATGAATAACAGACAGAGAGGGGACCATGAATAACAGACAGAGAGGGGACCATGAATAACAGACAGAGAGGGACCATGAATAACAGACAGAGAGGACCATGAATAACAGACAGAGGGGACCATGAATAACAGACAGAGGGGACAATGAATAACAGACAGAGAGGGGACCATGAATAACAGACAGAGAGGGGACCATGAATAACAGACAGAGAGGGGACCATGAATAACAGACAGAGAGGGGACCATGAATAACAGACAGAGAGGGGACCATGAATAACAGACAGAGAGGGGACCATGAATAACAGACAGAGAGGGGACCATGAATAACAGACAGAGAGGGACCATGAATAACAGACAGAGAGGGGACCATGAATAACAGACAGAGAGGGGACCATGAATAACAGACAGGGAGGGACCATGAATAACAGACAGAGAGGGACCATGAATAACAGACAGAGAGGGGACCATGAATAACAGACAGAGAGGGGACCATGAATAACAGACAGAGAGGGGACCATGAATAACAGACAGAGAGGGGACCATGAATAACAGACAGAGAGGGACCATGAATAACAGACAGAGAGGACCATGAATAACAGACAGAGGGGACCATGAATAACAGACAGAGAGGACCATGAATAACAGACAGAGAGGGACCATGAATAACAGACAGAGAGGGACCATGAATAACAGACAGAGAGGGACCATGAATAACAGACAGAGAGGGACCATGAATAACAAACATGATATATGATATAATATAGTACAGTACCATGATATAATATAGTACAGTACCATAGTACTATGATATAATATAGTACAGTACCATAGTACTATGATATAATATAGTACAGTACCATAGTACTATGATATAATATAGTACAGTACCATAGTACTATGATATAATATAGTACAGTACCATGATATAATATAGTACAGTACCATAGTACTATGACATAATATAGTACAGTACCATAGTACTATGATATAATATAGTACACCCATAGTACTATGATATAATATAGTACAGTACCATAGTACTATGATATAATATAGTACACCCATAGTACTATGATATAATAATTTGTAGCATTTGTGTTGAGATGAAACAATCATTGTGAGCAGTTGATATTGACATTGCTTCCAGTCCCCTAAATAACCCTTCTGGATGTATTTAGGTTTGTTTTGTTTTGGTCCATTTAAAGCCGACAAATGGTAAGGTCTTTGTCTTACTTGAACAGTGGAAGGCATGCGTTTGCTCATCATTATATTTTCTCCTAAGCAGTGGGAGAACAGTCATTTACAGTCATGGACCACCATTACTTTTATTGCAATACTGATTGAATGTAGCCAGGAAGGGCATAAAGAATAATAAAACAAAGTTTCAAAGTAATGGAAATGCCACTTTACCTAACTTATTCTGGAGAAAAACTAAATTATCCCATTGTACCTGTTCAAGCTGATTATCTGTTCTTAGTTCACCAACCGCCATCATTTTCAGATGTGCAAAATTCCAAGTTCTGTGGTTGATAAGAGTCCCCTGTAGCTCAGTTGGTAGAGCATGGCGCTTGCAACGCCAGGGTTGTGGGTTCGTTTCCCACGGGGGGCCAGTATGAAAAAATGTATGCACTCACTAAACTGTAAGTCGCTCTGGATAAGAGCGTCTGCTAAATGACTAAAATGTAAATATAATACGGAAATTATATAATCTGGTGTGGCATAAATCAATATAGACATCACCATTACTTACTAGGTCTGTGATCATCAAATTTTATTGGTCACATGCGCCGAATACAACAGGTGCAGACATTACAGTGAAATGCTTACTTACAGCCCTTAACCAACAAAATATTGAATACCATCAATAATATTATGGCACTGTGCCCCAGAGGCTCATGGGAATGTATTATTGGTTCCATGTCTCTAAACAGAAGGCAATGGCCATGGGTGAATCTCAAAAATGTTTTCCTGGATTCCTCCAGGATTTTCCTTGCCTCCTCAATCAAATCAAATCAATTTGTATTCGTCACATGCGTCGAATACAACAGGTGTAGACCTTACCGTGAAATGCGTACTTACAAACCCTTAACCAACAATGCAGTTTTAAGAAAAATAAGAGTTAAGAAAATATTTACTAAATAAAACTAACGTTTTATTTTGAGAAGTAGGCAAGGAATTGAGCAAAATACTTTTGACATTCACTGGCAAGTCCTGGACTGGGGATTGAAGGGACAATAGCAAACAGCAAACTCATCATTTATATTGACATGGGACACCCTTAGGACAAGATCACAAGGGTGGGAGGTGGTGAGATTTTGCAAGAGTCAAGAAATTGACACTGACAAACACCTTGCAGTCAGTTTGAGCATGGATGTTGTGGGCATTTCCATTGAAAAAGTTTTAAAGGGCTTTGCTAATAATAATAATAAGCCATTTAGCAGACGCTTTTATCCAAAGCGACTTACAGTCATGCGTGCATACATTTTTGTGTATGGGTGGTCCCGGGGATCGAACCCACTACCTTGGCGTTACAAGCGCCATGCTCTACCAGCTGAGCTACAGAGGACCACATTGCTACTTACTTGACTTCTGGATAGTTATCTCTGACATTGCTAGAGAAAACGTGACAAATATTTTTGGAGAGATGATTTATCTAGATTTACAATTGGATCAGTTGGGAATCTTTTTACCAAAAATAGCCTCCCGAAAAATTACAAAAATAAAGACAATAATGGCCGTTTTCAAGCTTTCTTCAGTGTTGTGTGTCAGTCATTCAAATCCTCTTTTTATAATAATAATATGCCATTTAGCAGACGCTTTTATCCAAAGCGACTTACAGTGATGCGTGAATACATTTTTATGTATGGGTGGTCCCGGGGATCGAACCCACTACCTTGCTCTACCAGTTGAGCTACAGAGGACCATTAGCCAATAGGTCATGCATGTGATTAGTGGTTTCACCACAGCATTAATTTTGCAGTCTACACTAGTGACATAGGATTCGTTCTCGACGTTTTCTTTCAACGTTTGGTAATTAGGACATTGTAACAACTATTGAGGAACAATGTTTCTCTTTCAAGGATTAGGCATTTTAACATTGTTTTGACAAGTTATGACGTTGAGCAACAGATAGCGTAGCAGCTAACAGAGCAGCTTTATCTGCAGGCAACTCAAACGTGTCGCGTTTAGTTGTTATAGCTATTTGATTTGGCAACACTTTCTGAAACAAAGTCGTCTTACACCATCAACACGATTTGGGATTGTTTTATACACTAATTGCAATGGCTAGCTACCTGAATCTTCTCCGTCCAGATATCTAATGCTCAAGTCATCCTTAATATCGGAGCTGTAATGACGGGTCGCTCCATTGCTTGTCGGACGAATGCACAGTAGTTTGTTGTTGAGGACATTGTGCAAAGACTTCGCATGCTCCGGCAATCTGCGCACTCCCTCGAGGGTACCCGTTTGGGGTCGAATAGCTTGCAGAAGAACTCGGCACCCCACAAGAACCGCCATACTGTCGTGCTGCAGTGTTGTTTTGACTTTCAACTTTGAACCGAGTGTGACGTGTGTTGATCACGTGACTAGCCACACAATAGTATTCCCTCTGCTAGCTACAGCAATACAATAATGCTATCTCCATAATTGTTAAAACATTTTTTTAAATAAAAACTTCTAAATCCATCACTTTTACCTGTGTATCTTCGTCGAGTGCGTAATAACACTACAGTGAAATTCTGAGCTATGGCACGAACGCATTTTTGCCCAAACATGCATTATATGGGCAAAAACAAAGCAACTTGAATGGTTGCTTGCGCTCAGAATGCATTGGTCTCAGGTTGTCCATCAAACCATCAAAGAGTGATTCCACCAACAAAACGTAAACACTGCAGTGTGCTGTATCACATTACATTATCACATGGTAACTGCCCTTGGTCCTGTATGCAGTGCTCAAGGAATGACATTCCATGAAAGTAACCAGTTTGGCTACTAGAAAACATGACTGTGCATGACTCCATTGTTCTCCTATGGCTTAGTTTCATAGTTATGATGGATTAAGAAAGACAGTTGTATTAATCTCATTAAGGTACGCTATTCATGAAAATCAAGTGGTATTTCATTAATTGAAATGACTGAGACTGGAGTCTTGAAACAAGTATTTCGGTAGTACCCCAGTCAGCCAGTGAAGGAATGTAGACATGCCAACTGTATCGTCGTTTTTTCTGTGATGAGGCTGGATTACTTTCCCAGATTTGATGAGATAGTAATATTGTTATTATTGGGTGTTTGTAGCCTTGCATCCCAGGCATCATCTTGTAAGTGGATACTGGGGACAGAGCCAACATGGTCTGCAATGCTTTTCTATGTTATAGTTGTGGCCATATGACCCCAAATCAATAAACCCTTTTTCTGACAAAATGCAAGTTAGGTTGGTTGCTGTGAGAAAACAGGTCCTCAACGGGATAATATTTGTTGGCTTCAGATAGCAATAATATATTCATACATGGGATGTTCTCATTTCAAGGTAAAGGCTGCATAGTTAGTTGTACGTTAGTCAGCTCATTTTCAGGGTTAAAGAGGGTATTGTTTTGCCTATGGGTGCTCTTGAGCCAAAATGGTTCCCCTAAATGGACAGAAATATTGTCCAGAAATGACATATAGGCTATTGTTGGCCAAATACTAAGCATTTGTGTGGTTTCATGATATACTGTAAGAAACTGATTATTAACATGAATGTATATGACTTGAACCATTCAGCCAAGATTCTATCCAAAATTGTACATAAATAATTAGCAATTTAACTCATAGTGTTTCTTTAACTTGTAGGGGCGGGAACACAAAAGTGGGCATCTGCAGAGCTACCTTCATTAACATGCCTCATCAATAGTTTTTCCCCTGCTAAACTCTTCAGAGATTGTGATGGACATGAACGGTTTCTGATGAGTGTATTGCATTAATCCTACCAGTATCAGAGACAATGATTTATTTGCATCCTTGTCCTGAACTGTTTGTTGAAATACTTAACAGATCAACTGAAAATAATACTGTTAAAAGACACACACGCACAAGGTTCAGTGCTTACACATATTTATTGTCAACAAAAAGTCACCATTTACAACATAACTTTAAAAAGTTAACATAAAATGTGCATGTACAGTAGCCTCAGCCTGACATTTGGCTTTGGGTTACAGGTGGAGTTATCAAGAAGATACACCGAACTACAACAGCAAGTGCACAACACACCATTAATTTTAAATGTACTGCATTTATACACCATATCAACCGCACAGCGCAATAGTAAATGCAGTGGAAAACAAGGCATTGTGCAAAACAGAAATCATTTTGAGTAACATCCTTTCGATAATGACTCATGGTCAGTAGTGCTTTTGGTTGATTCTATCACGGACCCTTGCCGCGTCGTTATCAGTCTTTTCAGAGAGAGAACTTCTACAGACAGGTCAGCTATGCCTCGTTTTAAGTACAAGTTCTCAGAGTCTGACTGGGCGTAGGAGCCATCATCAAGGTCCACATTGAGTTTCTTGGAGGCAGGGCCCGGGGAGAGCCTGTTCTGGTAGCCATTTTGTGGCTTCTCTGAGCTGTCTTTGTGCCAGTGCTCTGGCCGGTGGGTCCAATCCCGGATGTTGGTCACTTGGAGTGACAAGGGGCTGAGGGACGACTGCATGTAGTCTGCCGCGGCACTCTGGCCCCTCTGGTAGCATTCTCTGGCCGACATGTCAATGGGAGAGGAGGACTTTCCAGAGGAGTCGTAGTCAGGGTCGATGGCCTCCACTTTGATTGGAATGGCCCTGGTCTTGATCCGCAGTTTGTGGGGCAGAGCCGATGAACAAGCATCTGGCGCTTTGAGGCGGGCGACAATGACACTCTTCTGGTCGGCTGCATGCGGCATGGGGCCTTTGGGGACCTGCTGCTCATCCTCGCCGTCCGAGGACTTACTCAAGGCCCCGTCGTCCGAGGTCCTCGGGGAGTTGCTGGACGACCTGGTGAGCGGCAGGAACAGGGAGGGTTGGGAGTAAACCCCGGGGAAAGGGCTGGCCATGTAGTTCCTGTACAGTTCGTACGGACTGCTCCTCTCACGCGCGTAGCTTCCGTGCTCGGCTGGCTCTTGCTTGATGATCTCAGGGGTCCTGCACATGCTACCCTTGGTCGCTGCAGAGATTTCGGCCATGTCAGATAGCGCGCTGTGAGGGGAGTGCTTGATGACCGATATGCAGCTGCTGCCCAGGTGAGGGGACTCTAGGTCCCTGATGTAAGAGCCTCGGGCTTCGCCAGGCGAGACAAAGTCGTGGTAGAGGGCGGCCGTTGACACAGAGATCTTCTGCACCTCCTGCGTGTAGGCCGCAGAGCTGACCAGGCCGAATTTGAGCTTCAGGGCCAGCAGCTCTCCTTTGAGGGAAGCATTCTCCTCGCCCAGGGCCAGTAGCTTGTTCTCCAGCACCATGTCGTTGAGGCGCCGCTTCTCCCGCGAACGCTTGGCCGCCTCGTTGTTCTTGCGTCGCCTCTCCCAGTAGAGATAGTCTTTCTTTTCGTCCGGGGTGAACTCCCGTTTCCTGCGGCAGGTGGTGCCTTTGGCCTTGAAGGGCATGGCGGAGAGCTTGTGGTCCATCAGATCCCTGTCGGCCCCTTGAAGGGCCACAGCCAGGACCAGGGCATCGTCTCCGCTGTAGGAGCCATTTGACAGTGGCTCGCTCTTGATGGTCTGCATATTTCAAAGATTGGGATATTTGTGTTCAAGAAACTCATAGGTCCTTAGTCCTTTTGACTGGACATCTCGTTATCTTAAACCCAAAGGTACCAATGACATTTGTGTCCAACAATGGTACTTCTAACAGGGGGATGGTCCTTTGGAATTCACCGAAGCTGTGAAGAAAAGAAAATGGCACGTTTTAGATATCAAAGTTTAAGATCAGACGGCTTTTCACAATTGTCTCTGGCTTCCATTTCATGTGCTCAGTCGCAGTGTACATCACTATTACATTAATCTTTCGGCTGCGTAAACATAGATGTTGCTTAGTACTCATGGAGTACTGTAAGAAACAAAATCTTGAAGATTCACACTCACCATTTCTACATACTACTTAATAAAGGGTTGAAGAATGGCAACATTTGTGTTTGAAGTTTTTTATGGGGATTGTTTTGTGCAGAACATACCATATATACCCGAAAAGGAGTAGCCAGGCTAGTTCATTGTTTATACAGTGCCTTGCAAAGGTATTCATCCCCCTTGGAATTTTTCCTATTTTGTTGCATTACAACCTGTAATTTAAATGTATTTTTATTTGGATTTCATGTAATGGACATATACAAAACAGTCAAAATTGGTGAAGTGAAAAAAAAGAACTTGTTTAAAAAAATTCTTACAAAATTAATCACGGAAAAGTGGTGCGTGCATATGTATTCACCCCCTTTGCTATGAAGCCCCTAAATAAGATCTGGTGCAACCAATTACCTTCAGAAGTCACATAATTAGTTAAATAAAGTCCACCTGTGTGCAATCTAAGTGTAACATTATCTGTCACATGATCTCAGTATATATACACCTGTTCTGAAAGGCCCCAGAGTCTGTAACACCACTAAGCAAGGGGCACCGCCAAGCAAGCGGCACCATGAAGACCAAGGAGCTCTCCAAACAGGTCAGGGACAAAGTTGTGGAGAAGTACAGATCAGGGTTGGGTTAAAGAAACTTTGAACATCCCACGGTACACCATTAAATCCATTATTAAAAATGGAAAGAATATGGCACCACAACAAACCTGCCAAGAGAGGGCCGCCCACCAAATCTCATGGACCAGGCAAGGAGGGCATTAATCAGAGGCAACAAAGAGACCAAAGCTAACCCTGAAGGAGCTGCAAAGCTCCACAGTGGAGATTGGAGTATCTGTCCATAGGACCACTTTAAGCCGTACAAGCCACAGTGCTGGGCTTTACGGAAGAGTGGCCAGAAAAAAAGCCATTGCTTAAAGAAAGAAATAAGCAAACACGTTTGGTGTTTGCCAAAAGGCATGTGGGAGACTCCCCAAACATATGGAAGAAGGTACTCTGGTCAGATAAGACAAAAATTGAGCTTTTTGGCCATCAAGGAAAATGCTATGTCTGGCGCAAACCCAACAACTCTCATCATCACAGTGAAGCATGGTGGTGGCAGCATCATGCTGTGGGGATGTTTTTCATCGGCAGGGACTGCGAAACTGGTCAGAATTGACGGAATGATGGATGGCGCTAAATACAGGGAAATTCTTGAGGGAAACCTGTTTCAGTCTTCCAGAGATTTGAGACTGGGACGAAGGTTCACCTTCCAGCAGGACAATGACCCTAAGCATACTGCTAAAGCAACACTTGAGTGGTTTAAGGGGAAACATTTAAATGTCTTGGAATGGCCTAGTCAAAGCCCAGACCTCAATCCAATTGAGAATCTGTGGTATGACTTGAAGATTGCTGTACACCAGCAGTGGTTGGCATGTTGTGTAAAAACAAATGATACAAACCCCCCAAAAATCCATTTTAATTCCAGGTTGTAAGGCAACAAAATAGGAAAAATGCCAAGCGGGGTGAATACGTTCGCAAGCCACTGTAACACCATAGCTACATAAGCAAGCAAGGTACATTAGTATGGTTTTGTCTTCAACCTTACAGCTTACGAACTTGAAAAACTGGTTTTGGGGTTAGTGATGCCATAATCTCCTCATAACGTTTAGTATAATTGACTCACAAAGTAGCTGAAATCCTCTGCGGATTTGAGATGTGAAATATCCTCCACACCATTATTCAAACTCATCTTGTATTCTTACACCATAATATAAAGCGACTTTCACAGCAGAGGAAAATGAACGTCTGAGCTGATGTTGAGCTTCGTAACAGATGAATTAGCGCAGACGGAATGTAATGGCTTTAACATTTACCTTCTGCTTTACAGTAGATTTACACCAGTCCGTGTCCAATTAAATACACTGTTTTGGTATAGGTATGTATTATTCTTTATTCTGTATTGTTTACTGACATGGTGCCTGTGAGCAGGTTACACCACTCAGGGTGGCCCTTGGCCAAATACAGATCTTACAAATCTGACCCTGCTGGTCATCTATGAACGTTTGGACATCTTGAAGAACAATCTGGCCTTAATGGCCATGTACTCTTATAATCTCCACCCGGCACAGCCAGAAGGGGACTGGCCACCCCCTCAGAGCCTGGTTCCTCTCTAGGTTTCTTCCTAGGTTCTTGCCTTTCTAGGGAGCTTTTCCTAGCCACCGTGCTTCTACATCTGCATTGCTTGGTGTTTGGGGTTTTAGGCTGGGTTTCTGTACAGCACCTTGTAACATCCGCTGATGTAAAATGGGCTTTATAAATACATTTGATTGATTGAACTCATCCTGAGAGCAGACATAAACTGTTAAACTTTGCAACCTCTTCAGATCACAATATCAAGAGGGATATGCTTGCTGAACCAGGTCTTCATTTCCCTATTACAACAGACCAATCAGATTCCCTGTCTTCATTCTTCACTTCAGAAAATGTATTACAGTGGATTCAAGGTTTTATGACCTATTACCAATAGTTGTGTCCCATTCTCTCTCTCCCTCTCAAATTCTAATTCAAAGGGGCTTATTGGCATGGGAAACGTGTTTACATTGCCAAAGCAAGTCTCTCTTGCTCGCCTTCTCTCTCTCTCTCTGTCTCTCTTTTTCGCTCTCCCTCTGTTTCTCTGTCTATCTGTCTCTCTCTCTCCCTCTAAAAGTACAGTGTAGGAATTAGGTAAAAACATTATCATAAATACATTAGATTGTCCATCTATATCTACAGGCAAAGTAGATGCTTGTAACAAGTCCAACCTTTTCCAGGCCGAATGGAGGACTAGACTACTCTGACATTTTAGGGTGACACAACTGCGAAATCCATTGCTCGGAGAGTGGCGAAAATTATGCGATTTTTGAGCGCGCACGACCCCATTCAGCGCTACAGATTATGTCATCGCCAGAGGTCTTCACGCATTAAGTCATGCACACTGAAACAATGCCCGTTTCAAAACAGTCTAGGAGGAAAAGCTATTTGCTATTTTCTTGCAGCAAGTCAGTTGAAAAGCAACATCTATTAGTGCCGTCAACCCACTGCCCTAAACATAGATTTTTAGCTCCAGTCGTAAAAGCGCCGAGAGACTGCCTGACAATGACCTTCAATGGTCAAGCTTGGTGGTGCGTTCAAATCCAATGAGATAAACATCTCGAAGCCAAATGCGTGGGCTTTACAAAAGGCGTAGTCCTTTAGTAACCACTAACTACCGCCTAGGTTTATAGTCAGATTAAGCAGCAATTGGAAGAAAAAAACTACGCAGCTATACTGTAGTTACATTGTGTTCCTATATTGGAGCCTACAACATGCTCCCATAACTCCTAAAAACAAGGAACAAAGGAATGCGTCCAGCCATAATCATCACACGTGGTTGGACAGAAACAACAAAATAAAGACAAAATCAGGGAACAATGACGCCACACTCACACAATTGACACTAGGTTAACTAAAGGCCCGAAACACGTGCGAATGAGTCTGCGATGCTTTTGTACACATTTATAATGGAGTCGCTTTTGGAATGAATTTGAGTCAATATCGCGCCAATAATGTAGCCAACAACGGAATAATAACGTATTATACAACGGTAGCTTAGAATGTCGCCAATCGCGCACCAAATGGAACAATACATTATGCAAATATTGATTCCCCGCTCTTTTTTTGATACCATGCTCGGATTTGTGAGTCATTTTAGCCTATGGGCATCAACTCCAGACAGTATAGGTGTAGCATGCATAGTTCGTCAATCGTTCAACAGCGACGGAATGTTCTGATTGTCAGTTGGAAGGACGCGAAAGGATGAGGTGCTCGTTCACCGTCATGTACCATTGCCCCTGTCAGAATTATAAAATAAGCGCGATCAACACCCTCCCTCCGCAGAAAATTCTGAGGCTGAAGAGGTTATGCAATTTTAGCCTATACTGGACTGGTAATTGGTTTAAATAAAAAATTATCTAACACTAACAACAAATGCAGGTCTACTTGAAATATATTATCCAAGCCTATTTCCTCAGCGGAAAGCATCACACATAGGTAGTACCATGCATGTCTTACATGCTGTATTGGTATTTAGTCTAATGCCCATTTTAAACTGCAGCGGTGTGATGTAAAGCAATGCTTGGATAAGCCACCAACCCAGGCATATTAGGCTATTATATTATTATTATTATATATTGACTTATTTCCATCCGCAGAGCGACAGCAGCAAATCCACCCACATCGAATTCCAGGTCACTGTGCCATGCTCCGTCTGCGCGTGATGTTTACTGGTAGTTATCTAGCCTACAATGATACAAAATATCCAACTAAACCGCACGCTTGTTACTGTAGCAACATGTGAAGTCTCCAGCCGTTACAGCTAACAAAGCAGGCGAACCTCATACGTAACCTCATACGTGATACCACAGCTGTCCAACTAGCTAATTACACAGTAATACACTTGTTATGAGTTAATGTAATACGTAAGAAAAGAAAATAACACGTAAACTTTTTAAATAAATGAATATGGTGCAATACAAAAGCTACAGAGCTTTTGTCTTTAGAGACAAAATAGTTAGGGCGGCCAACTAGACTACGTAAACATAATTTCTACCAGTATGGCTGGCTTTCCAACGCTGAACTAAAATAAAAATTACCTTTTCAAGCATCAGGTTGATCAAAAATGTATTGTTTTCCGATGTATACCGTGTAAAAGAGTAAAGGCTAAGTTTCTGATACACAAAAACTAATAGTTTTGCCGGTGGTAAAATCCAGTAAATTTGAAGTAACGTTCCTTGTCTGCTTCGCTTTTCCTTTCGGAGTGACACTAGTATTCGGCCAGCAGCACAAACGATGACGTATGCTAATAAAGAATTCTTCAAAATAAAAGCCCGCATTTCAAAACATTGCAATGTGGATAACTAATTCATTAAAAAGATATTAGATTTTAATCAATGTCCATTTTTATTGTGATTATAAGCGAATGAAAGAAGGACTTTGTGGAAACAATTACAAATATGCTTCTAAAAACATTTCTTAAGACCACTATCGAAAAATACAATGTTCAGATATGTTCACAATATTGGCCTTTCTACTCCACCCATTTCATTGGTCCCAATGCAATACACTGTAGGGCCTATACATTACATATTGGCTTATAGAGAAAAAACTATTCTATGTGCCGAGGTAAAAGTGGGGTTTGGGTATACTCAGTTGGGTCTATAGAATCTATATATGGTGTTATTTCATGGGGGACTGCGGTCTAAATACCCAGCAGCAGTTTATACTCCAACCACTCCATTCACTGTAATGCCTATAAATTACAAATTGGCGTATAGAGAAGAAAACGAGGTCATAAAAATAAAAATAAACACTTTAACCAAAGGCACATAGAATATTTTTTTTCTCTATAAGCCAATATGTAATTTATATGCCTACAATGTATTGCATTGCAGTGAATGTAATGGGTGGAGTAGAAAGTGCTTCTGGGTATTTAGACCACAGTCCCCCATGAAATAACACCATATATAGATTCTATAGACCCAACTGAGTATACCCAAACCCCACTTTTACCTCTGCACATAGAATAGTTTTTTCTCTATAAGCCAATATGTAATTTACAGTGTATTGCATTGGGACCAATAGAATGGGTGGAGTAGAAAGTGCTTCTGGGTATTTAGACCACAGTCCCCCAATAAATACAACCCATATACAGATTCTACAGACCCTGCTGAGTTTTCCCAACA
This sequence comes from Coregonus lavaretus, assembly GCF_964263955.1. Classification (NCBI taxonomy): domain Eukaryota; kingdom Metazoa; phylum Chordata; class Actinopteri; order Salmoniformes; family Salmonidae; genus Coregonus; species Coregonus lavaretus. Next base: position 73,891,119 of record NC_139991.1, read on the forward strand.
CCACTTTAGAAATACAAGAAAATCCGCAATCGCGACGCCAGCATAATATCCTGCTGCCAGGAGAACAGTAATCGAAGTGACCGCTACCTCATGAATTTGTGTTAGTAGGTCAGTGGAGAAGTGTATTGGCAGCGTGCAGTGAGTGAAAGCCCACACAGCCTATTGAAACCCAGTATTTTCTGCTTTGAGCCAATGATTATTTTATTCCAGTAGACATATCAAGTCCGATGCTCGTGAAGTCACAAATGTTTTTCGGGGAACACAGTAACAAGAGATATTCATATCAATTTAAACATTGTGTATTTTTGATTGATGGCAATTTTTTATATTTTAATTAGATGGAAACATTTAAGTACAAATATGATTCTAGAAAAAAAAACATTCATGTGAAAGATTTTTGCATTAAAGTAACCAAAGCCAACTCTTTAGTAGGCTAACATACCCAGCAAAACAAGAGTGCCCTCTATTGACTAAAATAGATACAAAACGATATATTTTTGCACCTGTTTGATGCCATATTTACAGGCCATTTCAATCATTTATGTTACAAGAAATAAATAAAAATATGACAATAACTTAGGCCAAGTTAATATAAATCGAAATGTGCAGTGCAGTTTCTAGGCTACTCAAGCGAAATGACTTGGAGTAATCGAACAGGAGTTAGGCTAGACTAACTGATTGACACAAGTAAGATCATTTATCCAAGTAGCTACATTTCGGTTTATAAACGGATGAAAAACGAATTAGTATGAGCAGTCTTTGTGCGAGGGCACCTACTAATGTGTAGGTAGGCCATACTGGCTCATGCGCTTTATAGAGAAAGCGCGACATCACCTGGCTGTAAAGTCCATATTCATGATTTTGCAAGCCTAACAACGTTGTTACTGTAATGTACTGTGCAATGTATGATTGAATAATAAACGAACTAGGCATACAATAGGACCGTTGTCGTTTAGGGAATTTTAATCATGACATAACATTTAATTTTCATTTTATAATAGGCTTCAATAGTTTTAAGCCAAAACAGATGATGGAAGGGCAACACAATACCATAATAATATTTTTTGAAAAGGCTATATAAAGTTATAACAGTCAATCGGGTTTCAATCCAAAAATCTGTGTGATTTTGCCAAAATGATTTGCTTTAGGTTTTTCACCTCGGCACATAGCGACGCCAACTGTTGCCTTAAATGTCCATTCTCAATTATTTCACCTGGGACGATTGTGGCAGGTGAACTTGTCATTATTTCTGGCGTAGTTGCTTCTTTTGACACTAACAGTTTACTGCAAGAGCTGGCAAAATATTGCGGCAACTTGTCTTTGTCAGGTTGAACGATAGACCAACTTGAATTAGGCTTACTTTCTTTTGCGCAATCCCTTTGTGCCAATTCTTGCTCATCCATAGGCCTACTCCCATTGTAGATGCACAGTTGACCACTGTTCTTTATTTCATTGTCGTTATCTGTCGAAGCTCTGCTAAACCAATTCGTTTGTTCCTTTAAAGGTTTGTTAGCTTTGAACCTTAATTTGTGTGGTAAAAGGTACATTGTCCCACCGTCAGATGTTTCGGTGGTTGTTCTGTCATGGGCTTGTGCGGCCCTTTCATTTCTTTCCGAAGAGCTCGGTTCTATACTGTGACTCTGTCCGTCAGTTGAGATTCCTTTATTTGCGCGGTCCAAATCCACACGTTTGCTTCCGTTTGCCCAATCTTCAATGACGGCATCTCGCGCATGGTGCGCACGTGCATTGGGGTATTGAGCGCTTGACCGAATCACTGAGTATGATATGCCTACATTTGGAGAGGTGCTATATCTGGATGGTGATTCAAATATATGAGACGGATAATGTCCAACATTGCATGCAATACCAGCATTTCTGTAGCACTGATAGTCATTCAAACTTGGCACCGGTGGATAAGAATCGGGAACTCCAGCTCCAGAGAAACATTCCTTGTCTGGAGAATGGAATTGGTGGGAAACATCTGAACAGTTAAAATGGGTTCTTCGACAGGTGCCAACGTTGGGGAAACCTGGGTTATGGATTAATCCAGGAACATCAGTAAATGTATTGTCCAACACATCTTTTAAAACGTTAAAGTGTGTGCCAGATGACACGTCAGGAGGCAGCATCCAAGGAGCCGCACGAGGTACACTAGTTGAGGACGGATGAAAACAATGTGTTGAGAAGTGTTGTTCATCAACGGGTTTATCATGACCACCCTGCACTCCCATGGCGCGATATTGGACAGCCGAAAGGGTCGCTTTTAGTTTTTCGTTCTCTCTGAGAAGGTCATTAGCTCGGCCCTCCAAAAGAATCCCCTCCATTCTCCGACGCTGCCTTGACATTTTCGCTGCCTCGTTGTTTCTTTTCCTTTTGAACCAATAATTTCCATCTTTTTGCTCCTCGGGTATGAACTCTCTCTTTCTGCGCACTCCTATTCTCCCTTTAGGACTAAAGGTTGAATTTAATCCCAAAACGGATTTTGCGTAAAGACTCACAGGGCTGCTGGAGTTGTCACCAGACTCGTGAGAAGGAGAGGACAACATGGTGGTCGTGGACATCACATTTGGATAAAGCGATGTATCTTGGCTAGTCTGCATCCCACCAACACTTATCCATTGGGTTGCCATAAATTATGTGCGTAAATCCACCCTTTTTCTGTGCACGGGCAACTTCCATTCTGTAGGCCACAACTTCGAGGTCCATCCCATGTGCATGCCTTTTAAGTGAATTCAGAGGGACGTTCAAGGATGCTGTCATGTCAGTTGGATCAGTGAGGCACGCCTACACTTTGCAAAACCACAAGGATAAATCGAGTGAAGCTGTGTGTCTGTTATGTTTTTACGCGCCAGCCCAGCATCGGGCAGCTCGTGCACTTTTGTTAATCACAATGCAGCATTTGACAGCGCTTTACGTTTTTATCCGAATCAAGGCCATTTTGTTTTTCATTTCAAACACTTAGAAATGGGATGCCAGCAAGGGAGAGATATCAAAACCACTCAACGTGTATGTTCACTGCAGATATTATGATCGTTTCAGATTTTCCTAATTTAATACTATTTCCTGTTCATTGTAATGCATTTATATATTTTTGCTTTTGATGGTTAAGGTTATGTAAAAGGTTCATTCTCCCCTTTGCTTTTTTCATGGAAAAATATCAGCAAATCATTTACATTAATTACATCTCTCTTCTTCAGGGGATGAAGTGGATAGATATAATAATTAAAAGATAGATATACAGTACCCTCCGTAATTATTGGGACAGTGGAGCATTTTATCTTCGTTTGGCTCTATACTCCAGAAGTTTGGATATGAAATCAAACAATTACAACGAGGTTAAAGATCAGACTGTGAGCATTAATTTGAAGGTATTTTCATCCATATCGAATGAACCGTTTGATGTAGTCATTGCGGGCTATGAAAATGGGACCAAATACTTAACGTTTTACTACTTTAATACACATATAAGTACATTTGTCCCAATACTTATGGTCCCCTAAAATGGGGGGACTGTGTACCAAAAAAGTGCTGTAATTTCTAAACGGTTCACCCGAAATGGATGAAAATACCCTCAAATTAAAGCTCACAGTCTGCACTTTAACCTCATAGTAATTGTTTGATTTCAAATCCAAACTTTTGAAGAAAAAATGCTTCACTGTCCCAATATTTATGGAGGGCACTGTATTGATTGAATTATACATATTCAGTTACACTTACGTGGAATGATGAAAAAAAGAAATAGTTTTGTTTGACTTTTATTTTCAGGTTTACTCTGATCAGTTGAACTTTAAGTGCATTCGGAAAGTATTCAGACCCCTTGACTTTTTCAATTTTGTTACGTTACAGCCTTATTCTAAAATGGATTGAATTGTTTTCCCCCCTCATCAAGCTACACACAATACCCCATAATGACAAAGCAAAAACAGTTTTTTATAAATGTTTGCAAATATATATTTTAAAAAAATAAACACGGAAATATTACATTTACATAAGTATTCAGACCCTTTACTCCGGACTTTGTTGAAGCACCTTTGGCAGCAATTACAGCCTTGAGTCTTCTTGGGTATGACACTACAAGCTCGGCACACCTGTATTTGGGGAGTTTCTCCCATTATTCTCTGCAGATCCTCTCAAGCTCTGTCAGGTTGGATGGGGAGCGTCGCTGCACAGCTATTTTCAGGTCTCTCCAGAGATTCAAGTCCGGGGTCTGGCTGGGCCACTCAAGGTCATTCAGAGACTTGTCCCGAAGCCACTCCTGCGTTGTCTTGGCTGTGTGCTTAGGGTCATTGTCCTGTTGGAAGGTGAACCTTCACCCCACTCTGAGGTCCTGAGCACTCTGGAGCACGTTTTCATCAAGGATCTCTCTGTACTTTGCTCCGTTCATCTTTCCCTCGATCCTGACTAGTCTCCCAGTCCCTGCTGCTGAAATACATCCCCACAGCATGATGCTGCCACCACCATGCTTCACTGTGGGGATGGTGCCAGGTTTCCTCCAGATGTGACACTTGGCATTCAGGCCAAAGAGTTGAATCTTGGTTTCATCAGACCAGATAATCTTTGTCCTTTAGGTGCCTTTTGGCAAACTCCAAGTGGGCTGTCATGTGCCTTTCACTGAGGAGTGGCTTCCATCTGGCCACTCTACCATAAAGGCCTGATTGGTGGAGTGCTGCAGAGAAGGTTGTCCTTCTGGAAGGTTCTCCCATCTCCACAGAGGAACTCTGGAGCTCTGTCAGAGTGACCATCGGGTTCTTGGTCACCTCCTTCTCCCCCGATTGCTCAGTTTGGCCGGGCGGCCAGCTCTAGGAAGAGTCTTAGTGGTTCCAAACTTCTTCCATTTAAGAATGATGGAGGCCACTATGTTCTTGGGGACCTTCAATGCTACAGAAATTTTTTGGTACCCTTCCCCAGATCTGTGCCTCAACACAATCCTGTCTCGGAGCTCAGTAAACCAATGCCGTCATACAGTGCTGAAATAGGAAAGGGCCTTCCCCAAACTGTTGCCACAAAGTTGGAAGCACAGGATCATCTACAATGTCATTGTATGTTGTAGCGTTAAGATTTCCCTTCACTGGAACTAAGGGGCCTAGCCCGAACCATGAAAAACAGCCCCAAACCATTATTCCTCCCCCACCAAACTTTACAGTTGGCACTATGCATTCAGGCAGGTAGCATTCTCCTGGCATCCGCCAAACCCAGATTCATCCGTCGGACTGCCAGATGGTGAAGTGTGATTCATCACTCCAGAGAACGCGTTTCCACTGTTCCAGAGTCCAATGGGGGCGAGCTTTACACCACTCCAGCCGACACTTGGCATTGTGCATGGTGATCTTAGGCTTGTGTGCGGCTGCTCGGCCATGGAAACCCATTTAATGAAGCTCCCAACGAACAGTTCTTGTGCTGACGTGGCTTCCAGAGGCAGTTTGGATCTCGGTATTCAGTGTTGCAACTGAGGACAGACCATTTTTACGCGCTACGCGCTTCAGCACTCGGCGGTCCCGCTGTGTGAGCTTGTGTTGCCTACCACTTCGCGGCTGAGCTGTTGTTGCGCCTAGACATTTCCACTTCACAAAAACAGCACTTACAGTTGACTGGGGCAGCTCTAGCAGGGCAGAAATTTGATGAACTGACTTGTTGGAAAGGTGGCATCCTATGACGGTGCCACGTTGAAAGTCACTGAGCTCTTCAGTAAGGCCATTCTACAGCCAATGTTTGTCGATTTTATACACCTGTCAGCAACGGGTTGTGGCTGAAGTAGCAGAATTCACTAATTTGAAGGGGTGTCCACATACTTTTGCATATATAGTGTATCTGCAATGCACACAGAGATAGTGTACCTGCCTCCATGGTTATAATGCCATTTGTGCGAAGATTGCAATGTATGCCACAGATTTTCAGGATTCCAAACATTATGATTCTGAAGTAGTACACCCCCCTCACTCACACTCTCACTGGTGCTGTGAAAAAAGCCTGGAAAAGACAGAACACATATGGGTTTCTCCCCCCCTCACCCCTCTCTCTTTCTCGCTCTCACAACGCTTACAATATACAACTGCAGTGAAGGATACATTATAATTCACCATTTGTTGGGTTCTAGTGCTTGCCGATGTTAGTGAGGATGTTTTTTGTAGACCAGGGAAGTATATTGAAGGGTCCATAGTAACCACTAGTCCCCAAAGTAACAGAGAATGCCACCTTCCATTCTGTAAGAGGAAACACACACGCACGCACGCCTATCTGTGTCTCACCTGTGTTCTCCATCTTCAGTTCCTCCACCTCAGTCTCCTGCAGTTCCAACCTGGCTCTCAGTGTGGTTGGAGCGGACATCAATAGGCCTCAGCTCCAGGGCTTGGGCTGGAACCAGAGAGTTCAATCGATCAATGGTTAGAGTAACAAATTACAAAATATTGGTAGATTATCCATTTCACCAAAAAACAGCCCAAATATCTTGTTTTCTGTGTCATCACCTGCATTCTCTACAGCTCTTCCACCTGCATTCTCTACAGCTCTTCCACCTGCATTCTCTACAGCTCTTCCACCTGCATTCTCTACAGCTCTTCCACCTGCATTCTCTACAGCTCTTCCACCTGCATTCTCTACAGCTCTTCCACCTGCATTCTCTACAGCTCTTCCACCTGCATTCTCTACAGCTCTTCCACCTGCATTCTCTACAGCTCTTCCACCTGCATTCTCTACAGCTCTTCCACCTGCATTCTCTACAGCTCTTCCACCTGCATTCTCTACAGCTCTTCCACCTGCATTCTCTACAGCTCTTCCACCTGGCTCTTACTGGCTGTCAGCCTGGCCTGTGTTTCTGAAATGTAATGACAGTAAGGGCTCTATTCAATCTGTATCCTTAAAACGTTACAGATTGCGAGATATACAGTTGAAGTCGGAAGTTTACATACACCTTAGCCAAATACATTTAAACTCAGTTTTTCACAATTCCTGACATTTAATCCTAGTAAAAATTGTTGATCCTAACTGTTTTAGGTCAGTTAGGATCACCACTTTATTTTAAGAATGTGAAATGTCAGACTAATAGTTTATTTAATCACCTTCCCAGTGGGTCAGAAGTTTACATACACTCAATTAGTATTTGGTAGCATTGCCTTTAAATTGTTTAACTTGGGTCAAACGTTTCGGGTAGTCTTCCACAAGCTTCCCACAATAAGTTGGGTGAATTTTGGCCCATTCCTCCTGACAGAGCTGATGTAACTGAGTCAGGTTTGTAGGCCTCCTTGCTCGCACACACTTTTTCAGTTCTGCCCACAAATGTTCTATAGGATTGAGGTCAGGGCTTTGTGATGGCCACTCCAATACCTTGACTTTGTTGTCCTTAAGCCATTTTGACACAACTTTGGAAGTATGCTTGTGGTCATTGTCCATTTGGAAGACCCATTTGCGACCAAGCTTTAACTTCCTGACTGATGTCTTGAGATGTTGCTTCAATATCTCCACATAATTTTCCTTCCTCATGATGCCATCTATTTTGTGAAGTGCACCAGTCCCTCCTGCAGCAAAGCACCCCCACAGCATGATGCTGCCACCCCCGTGCTTCACGGTTGGGATGGTGTTCTTCGGCTTGCAAGCACCCCCTTTTTCCTCCATTATGGCCAAACAGTTCTATTTTTGTTTAATCAGACCAGAGGACATTTCTCCCAAAAGTAAGATCTTTGTCCCCATGTGCAGTTGCAAACCATAGTCTGGCTTTTTTATGGCGGTTTTGGAGCAGTGGCTTCTTCCTTGCTGAGCGGCCTTTCAGGTTATGTCGATATAGGACTCGTTTTACTGTGGATATAGATACTTTTGCACCTGTTTCCTCCAGCATCTTCACAAGGTCCTTTGCTGTTGTTCTGGGATTGATTTGCACTTTTCGCACCAAAGTACGTTCATCTCTAGGAGACAGAACGTGTCTCCTTCCTGAGCAGTATGACGGCTGCGTGGTCCCACGGTGTTTATACTTGCGTACTATTGTTTGTACAGATGAGCGTGGTACCTTCAGGCGTTTGGAAATTGCTCCCAAGGATAAACCAGACTTGTGGAGGTCTACAATTCTTTTTCTGAGGTCTTGGCTGATTTCTTTAGATTTTCCCAGAATGTCAAGCAAAGAGGCATTGAGTTTGAAGGTAGGCCTTGAAATACATCCACAGGTACACTTCCAATTGACTCAAATGATGTCAATTAGCCTATCAGAAGCATCTAAAGCCATGACATAATTTTCTGGAATTTTCCAAGCTGTTTAAAGGCACAGTCAACTTAGTGTATGTAAACTTCTGACCCACTGGAATTGTGATACAGTGAATTATAAGTTAAATAATCTGTCTGTAAACAATTGTTGGGAAAATTACTTGTGTCATGCACAAAGTAGATGTCCTACACCTCTCACACAACGTCAACAAAACAAAGGAGCTGATCGTGGACTTCAGGAAACAGCAGGGGGAGCACACCCCTATCCACATTGACGGGACCGCAGTGGAGAAGGTGGAAGGCTTCAAGTTCCTCGCGTACACATCACTGACAATCTGAAATGGTCCACCCACGCAGACAGTGTGGTGAAGAAGGCGCAATAGCGACAGATGCACAATTGAGAGCATCCTGTCGGGCTGTATCACCGCCTGGTACGGCAACTGCACCGCCCGCAACCGCAGGGCTCTCCAGAGGGTGGTGCGGTCTGCCCAACGCATCACCGGGGGCAAACTACCTGCCCTCCAGGACACCTACAGCACCCGATGTCACAGGAAGGCCAAAAAGATCATCAAGAACAACAACCACCCGAGCCACAGCCTGTTCACCTCGCTATCATCCAGAAGGCGAGGTCAATACATGTGCATCAAAGCTGGGACCGAGAGACTGAAAAACAGCTTCTATCTCAAGGACATCAGACTGTTAAATAGCCATCACTAGGCGGCTTCCACCCGGTTACGTAACCCTGCACCTTAGAGGCTGCTGTCCCATATACATAGACTTGGAATCACTGGCCACTTTAATAATGGAACATTAGCCACTTTAATAATGTTTATGCACTGCTTTACTCATCTCATATGTGGTCCTCTGTAGCTCAGCTGGTAGAGCACGGCGCTTGTAACGCCAAGGTAGTGGGTTCGATCCCCGGGACCACCCATACACAAAAAAAATGTATGCACGCATGACTGTAAGTCGCTTTGGATAAAAGCGTCTGCTAAATGGCATATTATTATTATTTTTATTCTATTCTACTGTATTTCAGTCTATGCCACTCTGACATTGCTCGTCCTAATATTTATATATTTCTTAATTACATTATTCTACTTTTAGATTTGTGTGTATTGTTGTGAATTGTTAGATACTACTGCACTGCTGGAGCTAGAAACACAAGCATTTCGCTACACACGCAATAACATCTGCTAAACATGTGTATGTGACCAATAAATTGTATTTTATTTTATTTGAATGCAGTCTCTGCTCAGGCGGGAACATTGACTTTACATTTCAATACGCTGTAACGCTGAACTTTAGCGATACAGACTGAGTAGAGCACTAAAACGTGACATAATGGTGTGTGTGTGTGTGTGTTTGTGTGTGGGTGAGTGAGTGTGTGTGTGTGTGTTTCTGTGTGGGTGAGTGTGCGTGTGTGCATGTTTACCTTCATTCTCAGCCTTAACTCCTTGTCTGGAACAACAACAACAACAACAACAACAACAGTGATAGATCTGTTGTTGGACTCTATATCTGCCGATATATATCATAGACAGTAATGGTTTGAGAAAATTCCATGATTTGAAAGATACATACAGATTACCGGGCAGGTGGGCGGGTAGATCGAGATATGGGGGTTAGGGACTGACAACCAACCTCTGTTGCTAGGAGGGTTGGAAAACATGGTTTCCAGGTGGGGGGAGGGATGTTGGGCTGGGGGGAATGGGATGGGGAGTTTGGGGTGATGTTGGGCTGGGGGGAATGGGATGGGGAGTTTGGGGTGATGTTGGGCTGGGGGGAATGGGATGGGGAGTTTGGGGTGATGGGATGGGGAGTTAGGGGGTAATGGGATGGGGAGTTGGGGGTGATGTTGGGCTGGGGGGAATGGGATGGGGAGTTTGGGGTGATGTTGGGCTGGGGGTGATGGGATGGGGAGTTAGGGGGGAATGGGATGGGGAGTTGGGGGTGATGGGATGGGGAGTTGGGGGTGATGGGATGGGGAGTTAGGGGGGAATGGGATGGGGAGTTAGGGGGGAATGGGATGGGGAGTTAGGGTTGATGGGATGGGATGAGATGGGGAGTTGGGGGTGATGTTGGGCTGGGGGAAATGGGATGGGGAGTTTGGGGTGATGTTGGGCTGGGGGTGATGGATGGGGAGTTGGGGGTGATGGGATGGGGAGTTGGGGGTGATGTTGGGCTGGGGGTGATGGGATGGGGAGTTGGGGGGGAATGGGATGGGGAGTTAGGGGGGAATGGGATGGGGAGTTGGGGGTGATTGGATGGGGAGTTAGGGGGTGATGGGATGGGGAGTTGGGGGTGATGGGATGGGGAGTTAGGGGGGAATGGGATGGGGAGTTAGGGGGGAATGGGATGGGGAGTTGGGGGTGATGGGATGGGGAGTTGGGGGTGATGGGGAGTTGGGGGTGATGGGATGGGGAGTTGGGGGTGATGGGATGGGGAGTTGGGGGGAATGGGATGGGGAGTTGGGGGTGATGGGATGGGGAGTTGGGGGGGAATGGGATGGGGAGTTGGGGTGATGGGGAGTTGGGGGTGATGGGATGGGGAGTTGGGATGATGGGTAGTTGGGGGGAATGGGATGGGGAGTTGGGGGTGATGGGATGGGGAGTTGGGGGGGAATGGGATGGGGAGTTGGGGTGATGGGGAGTTGGGGGTGATGGGATGGGGAGTTGGGGTGATGGGTAGTTGGGGGGAATGGGATGGGGAGTTGGGGGTGATGGGATGGGGAGTTGGGGGTGATGGGATGGGGAGTTGGGGGGGAATGGGATGGGGAGTTGGGGTGATGGGGAGTTGGGGGTGATGGGGAGTTTGGGGTGATGGAATGGGGAGTTGGGGGTGATGGGGAGTTGGGGGTGATGGGGAGTTGGGGGTGATGGGATGGAGAGTTGGGTTGATGGGATGGGGAGTTGGGGGGGAATGGGATGGGGAGTTGGGGGGAATGGGATGGGGAGTTGGGGGTGATGGGATGGGGAGTTGGGGGTGATGGGATGGGGAATTGGGGGGGAATGGGATGGGTAGTTGGGGGGAATGGGATGGGGAGTTGGGGGGGAATGGGATGGGTAGTTAGGGGGGAATGGGATGGGGAGTTGGGGGTGATGGGATGGGGAGTTGGGGGGAATGGGATGGGGAGTTGGGGGGGAATGGGATGGGGAGTTGGGGTGATGGGGAGTTGGGGGTGATGGGGAGTTGGGGGTGATGGAATGGGGAGTTGGGGGTGATGGGGAGTTGGGGGTGATGGGGAGTTGGGGGTGATGGGTTGGGGAGTTGGAGGGGAATGGGATGGGGAGTTGGGGGTGATGGGGAGTTGGGGGTGATGGGGAGTTAGGGGGGAATGGGATGGGGAGTTAGGGGGGAATGGGATGGGGGATTAGGGGTGAATGGGATGGGGAGTTGGGGGTGATGGGATGGGTAGTTGGGGGTAATGGGATGGGATGGGTAGTTGGGGGTAATGGGATGGGTAGTTGGGGGTGATGGGATGGGGAGTTGGGGGTAATGGAATGGGATGGGTAGTTGGGGGTAATGGGATGGGTAGTTGGGGGTGATGGGATGGGGAGTTGGGGGTGATGGGATGGGGAGTTGGGGGTGGAGGCACACCTCTTTTTGTACCAATTGTATTATTAGAAAATCCTGTGTGATCAAAATGATAATTTCTCTGTATGTATTTATTTGTCATTTTTGTTTTGGAGTGGCAGCCGACGGGTACCTGTGGTATTAACGGTATAAATTGACATGAGTATTGTACCTGTAACCCCCACCCCAAACAAAACAAGCTAATAAAAATATACAATAAAAATAACTCTTATTGAGCCCATTTATACCTGGTATTAATATGGTCTTGTGTTTTCTATCTAATTGCAGTTCAGAGCATTTACTCCGGGTGTCTTCTATCCACATTATATTCAATATGCTGTATTGGGGTGACTCGTTACATGAATTCTGTGTCTTCATGTTCTCCAGTAGACTCTGAGTGACAGCCAGCTCCATTTTCTGCTCCACCACCATGTTCCCCAGCTCCACTTTCTGCTCCACCACCATGTTCCCCAGCTCCATTTTCTGCTCCACCACCATGTTCCCCAGCTCCACTTTCTGCTCCACCACCATGTTCCCCAGCTCCACTTTCTGCTCCACCACCATGTTCCCCAGCTCCACTTTCTGCTCCACCACCATGTTCCCCAGCTCCACTTTCTTCTCCACCACCATGTTCCCCAGCTCTACTTTCTGCTCCGCCACCATGTTCCCCAGCTCTACTTTCTGCTCTGCTACCATGTTCCCCAGCTCTACTTCCTGCTCTGCCACCATGTTCCCCAGCTCTACTTCCTGCTCTGCCACCATGTTCCCCAGCTCCACTTTCTGCTCTGCCACCATGTTCCCCAGCTCTACTTCCTGCTCTGCCACCATGTTCCCCAGCTCTACTTCCTGCTCTGCCACCATGTTCCCCAGCTCCACTTTCTGCTCTGCCACCATGTTCCCCAGCTCTACTTCCTGCTCTGCCACCATGTTCCCCAGCTCTACTTCCTGCTCTGCCACCATGTTCCCCAGCTCTACTTCCTGCTCTGCCACCATGTTCCCTAGCTCCACTTTCTGCTCCACCACCATGTTCCCCAGCTCTGCTTTCTGCTCCGCCACCATGTTCCCCAGCTCTACTTCCTGCTCCACCACCATGTTCCCCAGCTCCACTTTCTTCTCCGCCACCATGTTCCCCAGCTCCACTTTATTTTCCGCCACCATGTTCCCCAGCTCCACTTTCTGCTCTGCCACCATGTTCCCCAGCTCTACTTCCTGCTCCGCCACCATGTTCCCCAGCTCTACTTCCTGCTCCACCACCATGTTCCCCAGCTCCACTTTCTGCTCTGCCACCATGTTCCCCAGCTCTACTTCCTGCTCCGCCACCATGTTCCCCAGCTCCACTTTCTTCTCCGCCACCATGTTCCCCAGCTCCACTTTCTTCTCCGCCACCATGTTCCCCAGCTCCACTTTCTTCTCCGCCACCATGTTCCCCAGCTCCACTTTATTTTCCGCCACCATGTTCCCCAGCTCCACTTTCTGCTCTGCCACCATGTTCCCCAGCTCTACTTCCTGCTCCGCCACCATGTTCCCCAGCTCTACTTCCTGCTCTGCCACCATGTTCCCCAGCTCTACTTCCTGCTCTGCCACCATGTTCCTCAGCTCTACTTCCTGCTCTGCCACCATGTTCCCCAGCTCTACTTTCTGCTCCACCACCATGTTCCCCAGCTCTACTTTCTGCTCCGCCACCATGTTCCCCAGCTCCACTTTCTTCTCCGCCACCATGTTTCCCAGCTCTACTTCCTGCTCCGCCACCATGTTCGCCAGCTCCACTTTCTTCTCCACCACCATGTTCCCCAGCTCTACTTCCTGCTCCGCCACCATGTTCCCCAGCTCTACTTTGTGCTCTGCCACCATGTTCCCCAGCTCTACTTTCTGCTCCGCCACCATGTTCCCCAGCTCTACTTTCTGCTCCGCCACCATGTTCCCCAGCTCCACTTTCTGCTCCGCCACCATGTTCCCCAGCTCTACTTCCTGCTCTTTCACCATGTTCCCCAGCTCTGCTTTCTGCTCCGCCACCATGTTCCCCAGCTCTACTTCCTGCTCCACCACCATGTTCCCCAGCTCCACTTTCTTCTCCGCCACCATGTTCCCCAGCTCCACTTTATTTTCCGCCACCATGTTCCCCAGCTCCACTTTCTGCTCTGCCACCATGTTCCCCAGCTCTACTTCCTGCTCCGCCACCATGTTCCCCAGCTCTACTTCCTGCTCCACCACCATGTTCCCCAGCTCCACTTTCTGCTCTGCCACCATGTTCCCCAGCTCTACTTCCTGCTCCGCCACCATGTTCCCCAGCTCCACTTTCTTCTCCGCCACCATGTTCCCCAGCTCCACTTTCTGCTCCGCCACCATGTTCCCCAGCTCCACTTTCTTCTCCGCCACCATGTTCCCCAGCTCCACTTTATTTTCCGCCACCATGTTCCCCAGCTCCACTTTCTGCTCTGCCACCATGTTCCCCAGCTCTACTTCCTGCTCCGCCACCATGTTCCCCAGCTCTACTTCCTGCTCTGCCACCATGTTCCCCAGCTCTATTTCCTGCTCTGCCACCATGTTCCTCAGCTCTACTTCCTGCTCTGCCACCATGTTCCCCAGCTCTACTTTCTGCTCCACCACCATGTTCCCCAGCTCTACTTTCTGCTCCGCCACCATGTTCCCCAGCTCCACTTTCTTCTCCGCCACCATGTTTCCCAGCTCTACTTCCTGCTCCGCCACCATGTTCGCCAGCTCCACTTTCTTCTCCACCACCATGTTCCCCAGCTCTACTTCCTGCTCCGCCACCATGTTCCCCAGCTCTACTTCCTGCTCTGCCACCATGTTCCCCAGCTCTACTTTCTGCTCCACCACCATGTTCCCCAGCTCCACTTTCTGCTCCACCACCATGTTCCCCAGCTCCACTTTCTGCTCCGCCACCATGTTCCCCAGCTCCACAACCATGTTTCTCAGAGCTCTCATCTCAGCCCAGATGTCCGGCTCGGCGGATGTCTGTCTGTCTGCTGACGTTTTGATCTCATTTCCTGTCTCGAACTCTACACCTTTACCTTTAGTGAACTGTATACTTTAACCTCTCGTGATCTCTACCCCAGACAGACCGAGCAGTAGCAGAGGAACAACAAAGACTTGCATTTTCATATCACAAACACACCTTTCTTATGGAAAAGGAGGGGGGGGGGTCTTTGAATATCTCTCACCCTTATATGCACACACACATATGCAGGTGCAAGGAACCCACACACACACACTCACACACACACACACACACACAGCCTGTGCAGGTGTGTGATAGTCAATCATTACCTGTGTTTGTCAACAGCTCTGCAGTGTTACAGCTAGTTTGGTCTGGTTAACAGTGTCCTCAACTGCCCTGGTCAAAAGAATAGGGTACCATTTTGGATGCAGCATAGGATTTTGGAGGAAGCATAGGATTTTGGAGGATCAAGTGTACATCTATATTGTAATACCACAAACTTGCAGCGGGGTCTGCTCCTACAATTGTATACAGATTTTCTTCATTTTAGGCTCAGGAGAACATGCCACAGGCCACTTAATGTTTGGTATTTGTGTTTATTTTTCAGGTTTTTTGTTTTTGGCATGTCTGTAACCCAAATCAACCCTGATGTCACAATGCATGCTACTTAATTAGGCTAATTAGGAAACTGTAGAATGACTACATTACCCATAATGCTCTATATATCGGCTTCCATAGAACTATGTGATGTCATGAATATGCATCATAATGCTTTTGGTACAAACCTCACAATGACCAATTGAACTATGGCTCTGCCAAACAGGTGTTGAAGGTAAAAGCTTGGTGTCCCTCATATCAGCAATCTCAAGGGCACGGCCCACTGTCACGCTTCCCTGTTTACACAAACTCCTAAAAAATCCCTCAAATCCTTTCAAATAATGCTGCTTTTAAATAATGCTGTCAAATGAAGCAAGGTTTATAATGAATCAAACAAGCACTAGGCCTAAAACATAGGCAACAAACGTGAGCGGGTAGATTTGTCAGCCTACACTGGACAAATAGCCTATATCGTCACTCTTTGTGAATTCTGTCTCTCTTTGTTTCTGTGTCTGCGTGTGTGTCTCTCACTCGCTTTCTTAGTTGTCCCTGTCTATAGAGCAGGAGAAGCCTATATGTAACAATGTTTACCTAATTCAATGTGCCTACCTATGTAACTAATCATTCTCTGGGTGGACAGCATCTGACCAAATGACACAATATTTTAGTTCTGGTTAACTAAGATTACTATGTAACTAAACATTTTTTACATTTTTTTAGTCATTTTAGCAGACGCTCTTATCCAGAGCGACTTACAGGAGCAATTAGGGTTAAGTGCCTTGCTCAAGGGCACATCGACAGATTTTTCACCTAGTCGGCTAGGGGATTAGAACCAGCGACCTTTCGGTTACTGGCACAACACTCTTACCCACTAAGCTACCTGCCGCCCCATGTAGGGGTACTTATTGTACTGCGGTGGGCTTTAATAAAGAGAGGAACAAGGCTGATGTCTTTATAATGTATCACTTTATTGGGCACTCCATGTGGCTGGATGTATACAATATATGGTTTACATTTGTTATTACACCTTTGGGGAAAAAAAGCAAATATCTGGTTGCAATGACATTTAAGTATTAACCTCAGACTAAACACTCTTTGCCAACAAGGCATGATAAAACAAAAATTGTGTTAAAAAAATTATAATTACATAAATTACAAATCTGTAAAACAGGGTATCAAAGTTGAAGTTGAGCAATGTCTAACATACAAGTCCATACAAAGGAGAATATGAGCATAAGGCAGTCATACGGAATAAGGCTAAACATCAACAATTCCCACGCTAATATACTTATCATGTACAGTTCTTTCTTGTCTTATCACATGAAGATGTATGTTGAGTAGTGACACATCCATGTTCAGTGACAGTGAGCAATTTCAATCTACTGAGTATACAAACGATTTGATAAAGTTTTATCCAAATACTGTTTCTAAGGAAGGTGTAAAAAGGCAATTCCAACCTCATACGCTACGTTTCAACCTCATATTCATTATCTCCAGCACCATACCGGTGTCTACATACTGTATGTGAAAACAGTGCTTCTCTATGATCTGCGGTTAAAGAGATAAGGTCCTAAAAAATGCTTCTCTGTGACATCACATTGTAGGATTAAAAGTCAGATTTTTTAATTAAAAGTAAGACAGTGATTTTCAAAATCGGCAATGAGTTTCTAAAAAAATCACTTTTTTTAAATTATTATTTTTTTTAACTTTTGATGATGTCATCAGGTAGAACTTTTTAACCTCCTATTTATTTCTACAAAACGTAAAAATGTGCCATTTTTACATATGAAGACAATGAAAATGAGGTTGAAAAGTGGTGGAATTGCCCTGTAAGCTCCAATTAATTTTCTGTCCATTCATCATACATTCTGCCAAATTGACACACTCCTATCTCACGTAAAACCACAGTATAAAATCGTGTCTGGAGTAGGCCTACTACTATACAATTTAAAAGTTTGAAACATTAACACAAGGAAACTTCAGGAATCCTTGTCGAAAAGAAAAGACTTCATGTTGCACAGAAACAGTAAGAATGTACATTCTTCTGAATGGCTTTGCAACTAAGTGAAAACACTGTCCATGCCGGTCGCACCCACAGCCCAAATGGTGAAAACGGTTCTCTTCATTGACGTTTTCTGTCGAGCGGCTTTCAGGGTTCAGGGTTAGTTTCATGACACTTCGCTAAAGGGGTCCTGCAGGGAAGAACCTGAGACACTGATAGCATTCGGATGCACCCGTGACAGCTAAACAACCCATAAATAACATTCAGTCACTGTTTTTCCAATGCGTTCCCTTCACTTATTCATGACGCTCAATTGAACTCAAACAAACTAAGTTCACAGAGCGTTTCAGCTCTAGTTTGTTCCCCAGTCCTCCAGACTTTCGGTCCCCCTATGCCTCAGAGTGAATCTCCATGTCGTCAGTCTGTGGCAGGTCATTGTCACCCAGTAATTCCGTTTCGGGGACTGTCGTGTCCTCCCCATGCCCCAGCCCGTTCTGTGACGCACCGTCCGCCATGTCCTCCATGTTTGCCTTGGGGCTATCGCTGAGCAAGGCTGCCCGCTCCGTACCTGAGGTGTTGGAGGGCGCCGTGGTGACGTAGCCCGTGGAGGTGGAGCCGCTGCCACTGTGGTGCGATCCCGCCTTGGCCACCATCTGCGGCGGGTGGTGCGCCATCTGCTGGTGCGCCATCTGGTGCATTGACATCTGCATGGGGTAGAAGTTCTGCAGGTATGGGTACGCCGGCATGGGCTGGTAGCCGTTGACCGGGATGTAGAGCTGCTGCGGGTGCTGCTGCAGCATGGGCCGGTGCATCTGGCCCTTCATGGGCATGAACTGTGGCTGGGGGAAGGGCGAGTTCTTCTTGGGGCTGGCGTAGCGCGCGGCGTTGGTTGCACTCATGCTGATGTTGCTGATGGGGCTGGTGCTCAGGGAGCTGGTCTGGGTGGTGTTGCTGGTGCCGGAGGTCTGAGCCGAACTGTTGTAGTTGGACAGGCTCTCCCAGGTGCGCAGGCGCGTGTGGACGTCCTTAAAGCGTGGGCGGCGTGCCGGGAACTCGCTCCAGCACTCTAGCATGAGCGTGTAGATCCAGGCGGGGCAGTCGTCGGGACAGGCCAGCACCTGACGGTTGCGCACCATCTCGATGACATCCTGGTTGGAGTAGCCGCAGTAGGGCTGCAGACCGTAGCTGAAGATCTCCCACAGCACCACACCGTAGGACCAGATGTCAGAGTCGGTAGAAAACTTGCCGTACATGATGGCCTCCGGGGACATCCAGCGGATGGGGAAGGGGCTGGCGCCCATCAGCTTGTAATAGTCGGCTGAGTAGACCTCCCGGAAGAGGCCCAGGTCCAGGATCTTGACGTTGAGCTTGTCGCAGACTAAGATGTTGCGGGCGGCCAGGTCCTTGTGTACCACGTGGTGGCTGGAAAGATACTCCATGCCGGCGGCCACCTGTGTCACCACGTGCAGGAAGTCGGCCTGCTCCAGCGTGGACTTCACCGTCTTGTCGTCGTCTGAGCTGCCCACGTCCGAGTGCGGCGAGCGCATGACCAGAAACTCGTGCAGGTCGCCCAGGCCAGAGTAGCTGAAGATCATGCTGATGGGCTGCTCCTTGGTCACCACGCCCAGCAGGCACACGATGTTGGGGTGCTGGAGGCGCGAGCGCAGCATGGCCTCGTGGCGGAACTCCTCGCGGAGGGTGCCCTCATCCTTGTCCTTGACCGTCTTGATGGCCACCACCTGGGTCTGCTCGCCGGGTGCCGTGCCGTACAGGTGGCCCTTGTAGACCTTGCCGAAGCGGTCCTCACCCAGCTCCTCCATGAAGCGCACCGCCGAGAGGTTGATCTCCCGCAGCTTCGCCTGGGTCACAAGGAGAAAACAGAGAGAATCAGAGTTAATAAAACAGACAATGATTCATGCTGATGTTTCATTACCACATATGACAGTAGCTAGCCAATACAGTGGCTTGCGAAAGTATTCACCCCCCTTGGCATTTGTCCTATTTTGTTGCCTTACAACCTGGAATTGAAATAGATTTTTTGGGGGTTTGTATCATTTGATTTACACATGCCTACCACTTTGAAGATGCTAAATATTTTTCCTTGTGAAACAAACAAGAAATAAGATTAAAAAACTGAAAACTTGAGCGTGCATAACTATTCACCTCCCCAAAGTCAATACTTTGTAGAGCCACTTTTTGCAGCAATTACAGCTGCAAGTCTCTTGGAGTATGTCTCTATAAGCTTGGCACATCTAGCCACTGGGATTTTTGCCCATTCTTCAAGGCAAAACTGCTCCAGCTCCTTCAAGTTGGATGGGTTCCGCTGGTGTACAGCAATCTTTAAGTCATACCACAGATTATCAATTGGATTGAGGTCTGGGCTTTGACTAGGCCATTCCAAGACATTTAAATGTTTCCCCTTAAACCACTCAAGTGTTGCTTTAGCAGTATGCTTAGGGTCATTGTCCTGCTGGATAGTGAACCTCTGTGTCAGTCTCAAATCTCTGGAAGACTGAAACAGGTTTCCCTCAAGAATATCCCTGTATTTAGCATCATCCATCATTCCTTCAATTCTGACCAGTTTCCCAGTCCCTGCCGATGAAAAACATACCCACAGCGTGATGCTGCCACCACCATGCTTCACTGTAGGGATGGTGTTCTCGGGGTGATGAGAGTTGTTGGGTTTGCGCCAGACATAGCATTTTCCTTGATGGCCAAAAAGCTAAATTTCTGTCTCATCTGACCAGAGTACCTTCTTCCATATGTTTGGGGAGTCTCCCACATGCCTTTTGGCGAACACCAAACGTATTTGCTTATTTTTTTCTTTAAGCAATGGCTTTTTTTTCTGGCCACTCTTCCATAAAGCCCAGCTCTGTGGAGTGTACAGCTTAAAGTGGTCCTATGGACAGATACTCCAATCTCCGCTGTGGATCTTTGCAGCTCCTTCAGGGTTATCTTTGGTCTCTTTGTTGCCTCTCTGATTAATGCCCTCCTTGCCTGGTCTGTGAGTTTTGGTGGGCGGCCCTCTCTTGGCAGCTTTGTTGTGGTGTAATGGTGCTCTGTGGGATGTTTAAAGTTTCGGATATATATTTTTATAACCCAACCCTGATCTGTACTTCTCCACAACTTTGTCCCTGACCTGTTTGGAGAGCTCCTTGGTCTTCATGGTGCCGCTTGCTTGGTGATGCCCCTTGCTTAGTGGTGTTGCAGACTCTGGGGCCTTTCAGAACAGGTGTATATATACTGAGATCATGTGACAGATCATGTGACACTTAGATTGCACACAGGTGGACTTTACTTAACTAATTATGTGACTTCTGAAGGTAATTGGTTGCACCAGATCTTATTTAGGGGCTTCATAGCAAAGGGGGTGAATACATATGCACGCACCACTTTTCCGTAATTTTATTTTTTTAAATTTTTGAAACAAGTTATTTTTTTCATTTCACTTCACCAATTTGGACTATTTTGTGTATGTCCATTACATGAAATCCAAATAAAAATCAATTTAAATGACAGGTTGTAATGCAACAAAATAGGACAAAACGCCAAGGGAGATGAATACATTTGCAAGGCATTGTATGACAGCAGCTAGCCCATATGACACTAGTTAACCCCCATATGACACTAGTTAACCCCCTAGTTAACCCCATATGACACTAGTTAACCCCCTAGTTAACCCCCATATGACACTAGTTAACCCCATATGACACTAGTTAACCCCATATGACACTAGTTAACCCCCATATGACACTAGTTAACCCCATATGACACTAGTTAACCCCCTAGTTAACCCCATATTACACTAGTTAACCCCCATATGACACTAGTTAACCCCCTAGTTAACCCCCATATGACACTAGTTAACCCCCATATGACACTAGTTACCCCATATGACAGCAGTTACCTCCATATTACACTAGTTACCCCCATATGACAGCAGTTAGCCCATATGACAGCAGTTAGCCCATATGACAGCAGTTAGCCCATATGACAGCAGTTAGCCCATATGACACTAGTTACCCCATATGACTGTAGTTAGCCCATATTACAGTAGTTAACCCATATGACTGTAGTTAGCCCATATTACAGTAGTTAACCCATATGACACAAGCTAGCCCATATGACACAAGCTAGCCCATATGACACTAGCTAGCCCATATGACACTAGCTAGCCCATATGACACTAGCTAGCCCATATGACACTAGCTAGCATACATTTCAGTATTTAACCCATATGACGGTAGCTAGCCCATATGACACTAGCTAGCCCATATGACACTAGCTAGCATACATTACAGTATTTAACCCATATGACACTAGCTAGCCCATATGACACTAGCTAGCCCATATGACACTAGCTAGCATACATTACAGTATTTAACCCATATGACACTAGCTAGCCCATATGACACTAGCTAGCCCATATGACACTAGCTAGCATACATTACAGTATTTAGCCCATATGACGGTAGCTAGCCCATATGACACTAGCTAGCCCATATGACACTAGCTAGCATACATTACAATATTTAACCCACATGACGGTAGCTAGCCCATATGACACTAGCTAGCCCATATGACACTAGTTAGCATACATTACAGTATTTAGCCCATATGACACTAGCTAGCCCATATGACACTAGTTAGCATACATTACAGTATTTAGCCCATATGACACTAGCTAGCCCATATGACACTAGCTAGCCCATATGACACTAGCTAGCATACATTACAGTATTTAGCCCATATGACGGTAGCTAGCCCACCTGGTGCTTGTGCTGATTGAGCAGTGGCAGCTCCATGTCCTGGCTGGGCGAGGCAGTAAGCTGACGGCGAGGGGGCGTGTCAGTGGGCTCCTTCTGCTTGTTGCGGCACATGCAGACAAGGAAGAAAAGGCAGGCGATGACCAGCGGGATGGCGATGCTGGGGATCAGGATGTACAGGATCTCCTTCTTCAGGTTCTCTGGCGGTGCTGGAGGTCAAAGGTCAAACAGGGTATGTTGTTAGTCAGCCTTAAACTGAGACTCAGCAGTATAACGTCGCCGCGAGCAGCACCGCACATATTTAGATGAGCACGTTGCAAGACTTTGCTCTCACACACGTGCACAGGTGCATTTCACACTGCTATGTGGTAGCTATGGGACCAAAACAGCTGAGAAGTTTACCCTCGCACTTAGTTGTTTGGTAATTGACCCGATATTGCGGTTTACTTCGTGTATCGCTGACTCTACCTTTAACTGGGCCTTGATGAGTTATCTACTTTAGTGTTTTTATTGATTTAATGCTGGTTTTCCCGATTCAGATTGAGCCTATTCCTGGACTGAATAACATTTTCTCCATTGAGTCTACATTTTAGTCCATTAAAGGCTTTATCTGGGTCCGGGAAACTGGCCTATAATGTGTGTACATATAATCCAATGTAGAAAAAGTCCAAGTGTACTCTTGTAAGAGGAATGGAATGGCATGTAGTAAAATTAAACGGTATCATTATGCACATATGGTACCACTGGCAACACAAACAAACACATTCCCTTTTGTTACACATTTTCCACCAGACTGTGACTCTCAGATCTCACACCTTTTATGTGAAGGGGGGGGGGAAATGTGCCAAATCGGTGACAAAATGCTAAAAAGACATGCTCAGCTCTTACTAAGTTTAGTAAATTAGTCTTTGTAGTGCTGTAGCCCAGGATGTAATTTCCATGCAAATCAGCGGCCAGCCATAAAATAACTCTGGGCTTCAGTACTCACTGCAGGGGCGGACGTCGCACAGGTCCACTCTGACCTGCTGGTCCAGGGTGAAACACCATGGACCCTCCATCTGGCCCCCGGGGTTACGGCAGAAGTTGTGGCCTCCTCGCAGCTCAGGGTACTCCACGGGTGACAGGTGGTGGCTGTGTGGGTACTGGGCACTCCATGGCTGGCAGGGGTAGCCCGACTCAGAGACGCTCACCGTGCCCTTGTAGTTGGCTCCGCTGCCGTTGTAGCAGCTGTGATCTGTTGGCGAATCTTTCACGAAGATTGAAAGTTAGTTTTGGGTGACTTCAACTATGTTTTTACAATGTTTGAATTATAACTGCCAGGAAATGAAATAAGGAAGATAACAAGAAGAAAGTTGAACGTTTCTTCAAATGTAGTTCCCCCTGCATAAATGTACCAAAATACCAATCTCCAGAAATGCCACAAGAGGGCCCCCTAGATACACAACACAAACAACCATAGTTCCTTGACCTTATGATGTAATGAAATGTCATCCAAAAATATGCATAATACAAAATATAGGCTACAGCCTCTGTCCGTCTGTCTGTCCGTCTGTCCGTCTGTCCACTTCTGCCTGCATGTTTGTGTTCAGGTGTCCACCTACATGTCCATGTCTTGTGTGTCCCTGTCTTGTGTGTCCCTGTCTTGTGTGTTCATGTCTGTGCGTCTATGTCTATTGTCCACTTACATGTGCCCAGCTTGTCCAGGGGCACCCCGATCCTCATGCAGCTGGCAGCGTCGGGCGAGCCCGGGTGGGGCAGTAGGTGGCAGCTGGGCAGCTCCAGCTGCATGAGGATGAGCGGGTTGGAGCGGGCGATGGTGTACTCCGTGTGGCACAGCTCGTTCTCCAGCGCCTCGCACTCGTCCCGGCACAGCTGGCGGCGCCGCGGGCCGCGCGACCCCTCATCGCACAGCGGGAACACGTAGTGGCAGAAGGAGGGGATGGCGAACTTGGAGCACTGGTCCGAGAGTTGCGTGGACGTGCCGATCATGGTGAAGGCGGCTGCGGGGGGGGGGGGGGTCGAGAGTCATTATATTGTAGCGACTTTAGTGCAACACCTAGTGACCTCATTAAAAGGTTCAGACCTCTAATGGACCCCCGAGTGTTCCGGGGCTCCTGTTCATTAAGCGTCTCAGACTAGGAGTGCTGATCCAGGATCAGGTCTCCCTGTCCATGTAAATCTTATTCATTGCGACCTAAAAGGCAAAATTGATCCTAGATAAGCACTCTTACTCTGAGACATTTTGAATAATTATGGGCCCTGGTCAAACAACACCTTGAATTCACAAGAATATATGATGGTGATGAGTTTGGTCAAATGTAGAGATGATGCCATTCTAAGAGTATATTCTGATTCTAGTATTTAGCATTGTATTAGGATCTCCATTAGCTGTTGCTGAAGCAGCAGTTACTCATCCTGGGGTCCATTCTGCAGCACTACTGTCTTTATATCAACTTTTGTATGCAATCAATGCAAAGTAAGCAAAGTGAATGGGAAATTCTTCCCATAAGCCTTTTCTGTTCTGGGGGGTTAGTCTCTACTTGAGGTAGGGACACCATGTCCTCACTATAGATATTATTACATAGAGGAGTGAAAGTAATGAAATAAAATACCCTAATTTCCCGAGAGAACGCATGCCAAACAGAATGGGGGTACGTCCGAAATGGCACCCTGTTCCTCATGTAGTGCACTACTTTTGACCAGAGCCCTATGGTCAAAAGTAGTGCACTATATAGGGAATAGGGTGCCATTTGGGATGCAGCCTGAGTTTAGGATGAAGGAATCATGGGGCAATATCTTCTCCGACAGAGTTATTGCTTCGAATTTATTTCATTTGAGGGGCTTAGCGATAAGATTATACTTCTTAGTCGTATTTTCTGTGTCCTTATGGTATCTTAAACTCAAGTTAGGTAACTGTACTTGGCATCTGTTTTGTGTAGAGACCCGTGCATTCCAAAGGTTTAAAACCTCCAGAACCCCCAATTTTACAGATCTGATGTACCGCGATCTGCCAGGGCAATTTTCACCAATCAGATTTGGTTGCCATACATACTTTAATAGCCTCCAGATCTATACAAAAATAATCCTTTCCTTATGTATCCTACAAAACGACCACTTGGAAAACATGGAAACGTTCAAAACACACATCATGCCTGTGCGAAGGCATGTTTATGTGCATGCATTTTTGTGTGTGTGTGTGAATAAGCGAGAGAAACAGACAGTGTTTTACTCCAGCAGAGCTTGTGACTGTATTTTGGCATACCTCCCCACGGGCAGCCCCGGGACACGCCTCCCCACGGGCAGCCCCGGGACATGCCTGCCCACGGGCCGCCCCGGGACATGCCTCCCCACGGGCAGCCCCGGGACATGCCTCCCCACGGGCAGCCCCGGGACATGCCTCCCCACGGGCAGCCCCGGGACATGCCTCCCCACGGGCAGCCCCGGGACACGCCTCCCTACGGGCAGCCCCGGGACACGCCTCCCCACGGGCAGCCCCGGGACACGCCTCCCTACGGGCAGCCCCGGGACACGCCTCCCCACGGGCAGCCCCGGGACACGCCTCCCTACGGGCAGCCCCGGGACACGCCTCCCCACGGGCAGCCCCGGGACACGCCTCCCTACGGGCAGCCCCGGGACACGCCTCCCCACGGGCAGCCCCGGGACATGCCTCCCCACGGGCAGCCCCAGGACACGCCTCCCTACGGGCAGCCCCAGGACACGCCTCCCCACGGGCAGCCCCGGGACATGCCTCCCCACGGGCCGCCCCGGGACATGCCTCCCCACGGGCAGCCCCGGGACATGCCTCCCCACGGGCAGCCCCGGGACATAACTTCTCATGGGCAACCCCAGGTCTAGGGTTGCAAAATTCCGGGAACTTTCAACAAATTCCCCGGTATTACCGAAATCCTGGTTGGAGGAAACCAGATTTCCTTATTATTCCCTTCTGATACCGGGAACCCTCAACCGGAATTCAGGAAAAAACAGGGAATTTATTGAAGGTTCCCAGAATTTTGCAACCCTACCCAGGACATATGAGTCACAGTGAAAATAAAAGAAGCGCTGTACAGTGGGTCAGAACAGTATAATATAAGTGGGCAGCAATTTGGCGAATGATGACTGAGAGATAAATGCAAGGCGCATCACTACTAAACCAACAAAGCAGACATAAAGCAGACAAAATATTTTCTTCATGACATGGGATCATTGCATTTTTATTCCAATTCCAGTGTCCAGTTTTCCAATTCTAGGTGTTGAACTGGATGTGGAACATCTACATTATGGCCAATAAATGCATGTATTATTGTCTAATAATTGACCAGCCTTGGAATGGATCTGAGCAACACTATGGACGTCGTCAGGGTATTGTTGATCAATGCACTATGCTTTAAATCAAAATAAGACAACACAACATTGTATCTCTGGTAGTAATGGAGACAAAACACAGTGTACTGAATTTGCCCCTAGATGGCGCTGCTCTTGGGTCAGTTTTGAAGTTTCCTCCACCAATAGTTAAGGTTAGGATTTGGGGAGGGGAAGCTGATCCTAGATCTGTACCTAGGGGGGAACTTCACCCCAGAGCATAACGCTGGTCGAGGGGGGGGGGGGGGGTGTGGTCTCACCTGTGATGCGGTTCTCGCTCTCTCCCTGCATCTGCAGAGACTCCACGTAGATGCTGCGGTTGCCGATGAAGCGGGCACAGGCGATGCCCCGGTATGGCTGGCAGAAGCCCTTCTCATGCGTCCTGTAGGAACACAGACAGACCATTTAACATTTTAGTCATTTAGCGGACGCTCTTTTCCAGAGCGACTTACAGTTAGTGAGTGCATACATTTTCACTCAGTGTTTCCCCTGCCGTTGTATAGACGGGGCAGAGAGAGAGAGACACACACACTTACTTAGATACTCAAACAGACACACACACACACACACACACACACACACACACACACCGTGTGTTGAAACCGTGACAGGACACAGAGAGCATGTTCAGCCAGATCTCTCGGCTAGGCTACATGCTAACACTAACATGCTACCGTATCACATAACAGCCTCTCCTGTGTACGCTGATGTACAGGTAGCCTGTGAGCTAAACCGAAGGGGAAATGTCTAATGTAATCTTGCCTTGTTTTGAAACTTCACTTTTCTCTGAGAACCATTTTGTGTTTGCACTGGGCTTAATTCTGGTTCTAGATCAGTCAGGGAGCTGCCAGGGTCAACTACAGACCTTAATCCAAAAACACAAACAAGCAGTGGGTTCAGTGACAAAACCTGTATGTTACCGAAATGTGAGACTTACCTTAGGTTTGCACATTATCTAGAATGGGTGGGATCATTTTCTGTATCCCTGAGAGGTTGGTGTGTGTGTCTTTCTGTGCAGTGTCTCTTTTGAATAGCCGGTATATGAAAACACATTGAACTGAGCGTGTAAACTCATTAAACAGACTGAAGGTAGGAATATGATTTATAGAAACTCAACGCAATTAACCGATTAGCACCTTGCAGTTGGTAGTCTGCAGAGAAAGATAGAGAGAGGCTACATAAATGTAGCAACAAGTAGCATTGTGACTTGCGAGTGTTGAAAACCGACTTAGTACTACATCTAAATTGGAGTTCACAATCCCAGAGGCATTGCAATAAAAGGGCCTAAAACAGCCTTTAAATAAGCAGGCCAATAGTATTTGCTTCACTGTCTTTATATAAACTTTGTATAAATGTGACCGATGCATGACCACTTGCGTTGCCCCTGTCTATGTGTGTGCGGTCTACCACTTTGTGTGGCAGTTAGCGATAATGCTAATGATAAATGTCTGCTGGTAGATGGAAAGGCTTTCCCCCAAAAAAACCTATCTCAATTAAATGTTAACTACAAAGTAACCTACTCTTACCTGGCAGAATGATATCATGATTATTTTCATCAATCCAGTGGGTATTTGTTTTGCAAACTCTATCATCACGTGTGGACTACAAAGACACCACTAAACAACAGCCTTTTGCCAGGTGCACACTTGAATTAAAGGATAGCCACACCCAAAGATCTACATTTCTCAATACTTTTCTCAGACCTCAAAAGTGGTCGGTCTCCTGATGTGGTTTAAGCATTGTTGTGGACTTACAACATCCAATTGTGTTGTTTTTATATTTAAAACGTTTGATTTTGAGAGTGAAATCCTGAAAACAATTGGAAAAAAACTGAAACCTGAAAAAACAAAACCTTTTTCTAGATAATGTGGGCTATTTACTTCATTTTTACTGTTTTAATCAAATACATAATTTAAAGAACAAACATCAGTGTTAAACTGTAAATAATACTTAAATCTCAAGAGAAGACGGGTTAAATGTTTAAAAAAAAACAAAGAACAGGTTGAATGTTCTCTTACTTAGAAAATAGTCCAGATCATATAGGCCTAGATCTAGGTAATATCCAAAATAACTAACACACTGAATTCATACATTTTCAGTAATTTAAATGGTAAAGTCATGTCTTTCTACACAATACCACAACACACTTTTTCCAATCCGGGAGGTAAACACAATAAAGTATTCAATAAATTCGCTGTGAATGTCAAATGGAATCAAGGCATTAGAATGTACCAGAGGCCACCAAAAGAGAGCTCCTTTGACCCAAGGGTGTGCCTGGCTGGCTACCTTTTCTATTTGGCTGGCTACTCTATGTACTTGTAGAAAACACTGCTTTGGGTGAGCTTGAATCATACTTCCTCACAACAGAGAGTGGGGAGTGACACGGGAAGAGCATGGAATATCGCCAAGCTCCCAATCCTACAACTCAGCTGCCGCTCGCAGACCTCTCAGCTGACAGGCAGCCCATAGGTATAGGGTGATGTTGCCTCTAGATCTTGGGTCAGTTTTGCATCTTTCCCACTAATGGTTAAGGTCAGGATTGGGGGAGGGGAAGCTGATCCTAGATCTGTACCTAGGGGAAACTTCATCCAGAGCCAGCCCATTTGGAAGCAGCATGAGGTGGGAAGGGGAAAAAGAAAGCTGGGAAGCAAAGCCACAATGACGTACGTCGACTCGCCAAGAGAGACTTCAGCATTCTAGAGTGTCCCGTGATCTGCCCTTTTCCCAGATGAAAGAAAAGTGGGATCCAAGCAAAAGACGTGGGCCAGTGGCGAGGTTAAGGATTTCAACTACAATACTGTGGGTTGGGAATCTTGGGATAAAATTCACTGTTCGTAAGACTCTTGTAGGATACACAGTAGTCCTACCTTCCTTTAGTAAAGGTCTTGTTGATACACAGTAGTCCTACCTTCCTTCCTTTAGTAAAGGTCTTGTTGATACACAGTATGCCTACCTTCCCTTTGAGTACAATGCGTTTGCTTTCCCGAAAGGATCTTGGTGCAGTAGTCAAATAAGAAGTGAGGACATCCTCTTTTCCAAACCCAAGCAAGCAATCCGGAGAACCTGATACTGATCTCTTAACCCGTACCAACACAAACTGTCTGGAGAGCTAGCTCAAGGCTGCGGTTACTGCTCGCTGCCCTTAACAACTGAATTAAGATCAGTTCCCCCAAACCCCAGTCCTGAGCTTAAGCAAGATTAACTAGAACACTGGTCCAAGGCCAGTTGTTAAAAATTTACAATAACCACACACAGATCTTGAATATCAGATTCATAGTAGGGGAACATGCAAACTTCCCAGCTAAGAGGCACACCTTTCCCTAGGCACAGATCTAGGACCAGTTTAATCCTAAAGACAAATCATAACCCCAATCCATACAGGACATAAACTGATCTCAGATCACTGTCTAGGGGCAACTTCATCCAACTCCGATTTAAAGGGATTTTGGCACTTAAGCCATTCTTTTTACTCACCCTGAGTCAGATTTCTCTGCATGCAGTTTGCAGAAAGTTGAAGGTAGTTTCTGGCACCATTGCTAACTAGCATTAGCGCAATGACTGGAAGTCTACAGGAACAGCTAGCATGCTACTGACCCCCAGATATAGATTAGAGAGACTGGCGAGATCTAGCCTAGGGAGATCTGGGGTCAAGCCTGTGTTTGGGCTTGCCCTGTAATCAGTAGCAGACAAGACCTGCCGTCGTAAATCAATCTAGATTATCTCAGGGAACACAAATCAGAGAGTGCTCGTGCTTTGTGTGTATTGTGTACCTCAGCGTGTTGTCTTCCTCAGATTATCTATAATCCCCTTCACGACGGTTATCGTCGACACCTCTGACTGAATCTTTCCCCTATGACCAATAATATTGTACTGTCGTCATCCGTGCTTGGCTTCAATTGCTCACAAAAAAGCTGCAGGTACACGTGAAGTTGTCGTGGATTTGAGAGGTTGAGAGCCAATTTCCAAAACGTCAAAACATAAAGCAAAAAAGCAGCCAGCGGTCAATACGCCTCAGAGAAAGGAAACTTGCTTGATTCCTAAAAAAAGGAGAACCTTTGTAGTTATTCCTCAACGGAAGAGGGGAAATGCAGGAGTAGATGTGGCAGATAAACTGGGGACATAATTGCATGTGGCGGGCCAACAAAGGCTACTTTGAAAACGGCCATGCCCCTGGGGACTTTGTCCAGACTTTGTTCAGCCGTACTGTAAACACAAAAGGAGTTACTAGAACCAGACCGCTTTGAGAGCACAATGATGCTGTAAAAGTTTAAAGGTCAGGAGTAATAGTGTTATGACATATTTTCTCCAATTCATGGGTTAAGATTACAACAGCTTGGATATATGGATCCTCTTTTCAGTGTGTTTGTGTGATTTGTGCGATTTGTGCTTTCTCTCTATTCAAACAAATGGGGTGTGTGAATGGATATGGTGCAGAGTGTGGCACCTCTAGAACAGGAATGTTTCCACCATTCACTTCTCGTTTGCTTCAATGTCCTCCAGAGAGGCACGTTGCCAGGAGAGCTGTCAATGCTTTAAGCCCCGCAGTCCTTCCAGCTTCAATATCCCATATGGTTACAATTTAACTCCAGCTTGGATCAACTGCGGGGGATTTTTGCCCCAAAACTCACGTTTGAAGACGTGAACTTTAACAAGAATTACTGTAGGTTCGACATCCTACTTTCTTACTTCTTTTTGGCCGACAAATGCGTGGTGAAGGTAAAAAAATAAAATACTTGCGTGAATAAAAAAATAAAAGGGAGGACGGAAAACGTTTCCAACTGGACACAGCCAAAACGCAGCTACAGAAGCTGGAGTGTGTTAAAAATGCTTGTGGGTACTGAGGGTCAGATGAGTTTCAGAAAAGAGAGAGAGGAGAGGTCACTATAGTTCAGAGCTACAGGGTCATGGACAAAGGCGTCAAAACTGACAGGAAGAACTCCCTAAGGCTACTCTGGCATTGACACTGTTTATAGACCTATGGCATTGATTTGCCTCCCTGTTTTTTACAAATGCAGCTCAAGCATTATTAGCACACATTCCACACAAAAAAAAGTATTAAAACGACATGCGTGTAGTGTACAATTGTGTGATGTGTGTGGAAACTGGATCGGATAATTATGCACCAAAAAAATAAAATAAATAATAATTCACTTCATTTAGCCCTCATTCACATCAGCTGGACTGAAAAACACTGGAATTGTATTTATAAAAAAAACGCCTGCATGTGGTGCGAGCAATTTCAAACAGCTTTTGATCTACGCGAGCATCTACTTATAAAGCTATGGCTTCCTTCTCGGCCTCAACCACCTATTATCTTTGTGACTGCACAAAGTATATAGAGAGTCTGGAACCTAACCTATATTTATGCGAGAAGGTTGTGGACAGTAAAATAACTCCAAAGCAGCCAAGACGAGTTGCCGGATGGTTTTCGATGTGATTGCACAAAAGGGGGAGATACTCAAGAAACAAATTTAATCGGCACGATCCGTTGGGCTGTTTTGCTACGAAGGATACTTTTCCAACTCCAACCCCCCCCCAAAAAATAAATAAAAACATTGTTGATTATCTGCAAAGACACCGGCTTGATTACTTGGCTTTGCAGTTTGTCCTGCAAAGAAAACTTGACAATACCAAAACCTGTATCATCTTTTCTCCAAGCCTGCTGAACTCTCCAAACAGAGAGAGAGAGAGAGAGAGAGAGAGGTATTGGTATCATAACATGCAAGCTCCAAATAAACTCTTTGTTCTGCATATCACAGCAAAAAAAACAGCATCATCTCCACACTACAAAACACACCATTCCAAACCTGCTCCACTCCACACTGAGAGAAGTGGGTAACATTACAAGCACATAACATGCAAGCACCAAATATGAAATTCCCTTTGCTGAAACCCAACGCTCAGAAATGCCGTTTGTTTGGGCATTTCACAGGGGGGAGCCAGCCTGAAGGTGTGTGGAGTGGGGCGAAGGGGCGAGGGAGAGACAGAGGAGGGTTTGTGTGAGTCGAAGAGAGGGGAGAGAGGGGAAAGCAACCAGGTCAGGCCAGAGGGCCGCAGAACACAGAGAACCTGTATAAAGGCAACATTCTCCCTGATCAGCATTAAGCTATGTACACACACACACACACACACACGTGTGTAGAAACACAAACCGCACACCCACACACACACACGGACGGACGCGCACACACACAACCATTTTGCAAATTGCAACCTGACAAACACAAACCAGACCCCTTCACCAGAAATCGCAAACCTGGCTAAGAACGCTTTCTCAAACTGACAAATTCTTAAGAAAGTACTTTTGGCTAGGTGAGACATTTGGTTTCTGTTTCAAGGTAAAATACATATTTTCCACTGTAAGTGAACCATTAAAGTTATACATCCTATTCACCTCTATTGCAATAATCTACTCAATTCTATATCACTAGGTTAAAAGGTTACGTTTTACATTGGCAGCCAGATATTCTAAAAGCATCAGTAGTAATAGTCAATCTGTGTATTGGATCAGAGACAGGCTCCTATTGGCCAGTTAGTCTCACACTCTTCAGATGGCTCAACAACAATGTAGTTAGTTGTAAACACACCGAATGCGGGGGGGGGGGGGGGGGAGAAAAGTCTCCAGTTTTCCATTCATTCTAAAACAATGTACTCTATAGGCTTTTAGAAAGGGTGAGATTCTCTGAAACAAACAACTTGTCAACAGAGCTAGTGTGTGGAGTTGGACTGGGAGTAACAATGACTACACATAATATGAAGCACACAGTTGCTGCTAAAATAATTGTAGGTTTATTGTCTGTCTTTTGAGAGTGCCCCGTATGCCGTTCAACTCCGTGGCATAAAGAGCAAAGACTTAGCTGTAGTTTGACTTATCTTAACTTTACTTAAAAACAACACAAGCTTTAAATTGTGCACACCTGACTAACAACAGCCCCATATCTCCACACGAAGCCCGCTGAGGTAAGCCAAGCCACACATGAATTACGCTCACAGAGTGAGGCTGGCACCTCTTTTGAAGCCTGATGAGACATTTCCTCACAACTCACGGGTTCTCACCATTGATTGGGCGATGCCAAGTAGCAGGTGACCTATTACAACCCTCCACAAACAAGCATGCTAATTGCTAGGAAGCTCTATAAAGATCTGAGGCCCTCAGCAAGGTTGAGCTCTATTGCGTCCTTGCAGGCTACGAATGGAAAACTTCGCCTTTGGTGGCAGAGAAACATCACATTTACCTCAGCGGATAGGTGAATATTGCCTTCTGAGGTAAAATGTGATAGTTTACGACCGTTTCATTTACTTTGGCTGAATTCACCAAGCCATGTAAATGAGTTCCTCCAGGGGTAAAATTGGGTTTAATGGCGTTACTAGAGGCAATTATGTATTTACGCACGGGCAGTGTGGTTTGTTTTTCTAATAGAGGGGAAAGCTACAGAAATGTCACTTGTTTGGCCTCTGGATTAAATTAAAAACAGTTCATGCAGTGGCCTTTGTGGCAGTAAAGGACAGTGGACATTGCAAGTAATAAATGAAGTTCACCACAAGGTGGCGATAATGAATTAAATAATGGGATAGATTGGTTTATATAGAAGTGCGGCCAGGCCGTTAATAACTGCTGTTCACAAAGTTGGAAAAAACTAAATCTGTTCCATCTCACCAGTGACAAAACAGACAGGACCATCTTCAGTGCCACATGTGAGACTCGGTCTTGGTAATTCCATACAAAAACTATGAGTGGAAAACCCTGGGCCATCTTCGCTGCGCCACTGAGGTTTATTTTAACCCACACAACACTACGTCTCCCATGACGACAAAAGGGTGAGAGAGTGGTGCTCTCCTTTCTCCTTTTACCATCTCTGAACACACAGCATCTCTCCCTCGCTCTGTAAAATCAGTGTGTGTGTGTAGTAACCATTAGCATTACAGGGTCTTGACTGGGGGGCTACTCAGAGATACAAAGGCATTCTTCCAGTGTGGTATTTACGACAGAGCACTAATCTACCACCAGTCCTCCGTTTGATTGGGCTAGGGAACCATCGTCACGGAAACAGCCCCCCACTATCAGTACTAGCCCGAGAGCCTCTTCTTCGCCCATGAGCCTCCAGGAAGGGACAGATCTAGGATCCGCTTCCCCTCCCCCAAATCTGAACCATTAGTGGGGAAAAAATACTAAACGGACCCAAGATCAGCATCTAGGTGCAACTTCAACGCTACTCCTTATATTGTGTGACCCCTTTGGGATAATAATGACTGTCTGAATTTGCAGTTGATCAAAACATTATTTGCACATAGCTTATTGACTGCATCCCAAATGGCACCCTATTCCCTATTTAGTGCACTACTTTAGACCAGGGCTCTGGTCAAATGTAGTGCACTAGGGTATAGGGTGCCACATTTGGGCCGCAGACAAGATCACAGAAGAATGATTCACTACTCTTACGTCTTCCTCCAAGTTCTACTTCAAAGGGAATTATCTTGGTTGTTTATTGCTAAGTAAGGTGTTGTTAAGAGATCTGTCGGAATCATTACTTAGTCAGAATTCCAGTTTAGGTGACGAGGGTTACAGTTGAACTCCAATTGAGGTAACCACACACTGAATGGAAGAGTGGTGGCTCACTTGTGGGTTCATTAGAGGTGTGTGTGTGCGTGTGTGTGTTGGGGGGTTCATTAGAGGTGTGTGTGTGTGCGTGTGTGTGTTGGGGGGTTCATTATTGGTGTGTGTGTATAAAATTGACCACACCCCATCAACAGCTCGCACTTCTGAAACAACCAATCCACAACAAGTCACTACCTAGCCCTGTCTCATATCAGTGTCCCCTAAAAAACATCCCCCCTTCAGTAGCCTACTTTGGTTAACATGCTACATTCAGTGTGCGTCGCTTTCAGAATGCCCCCTCAGACATGGCACTATTTATTTGACCTTGACTAGGAACAATTACGACCCCAAACCGAGGGTGACCGACAGCTTTCTTAAGGCTCTCTGGGACATTAGACAGGACCTGTCCAGGATTAGAATGAGTCTTTTTGTTTCCCAGCCTACGTAAAGCGGTCCCAAGCAGGGGTCCCAACACTACTGCACCTACGGAGGTCCACCACTCCTTTCAGACACCCCAACCCCCTCGCTTATCGGCTTCAACTTCCAATCATCAACCGCTTTGTTAGGCTTTATTAGGACGCCACAGCGGCCAAAAGCAACAAGTACTTTTTTTTTTGTAACTGGGTGTGTTGCTGTGTGTGTGTGTGTTTTGGG
This sequence comes from Coregonus lavaretus, assembly GCF_964263955.1. Lineage (NCBI taxonomy): Eukaryota > Metazoa > Chordata > Actinopteri > Salmoniformes > Salmonidae > Coregonus > Coregonus lavaretus. The sequence goes on from NC_139991.1 coordinate 73,926,815, forward strand.
GGGCAACTAGCAGTGCCAGGGTCATTGAGCTGGTCTGGTCTTGAGGAAACAGAGTGAGTGGGAGTGTGATTTATATTGGCCAAGCGCTCTGTTGAGTTAGACACGGTCTGCGTAGAGAGTGTGTGTCTGTGTGGACAGGGGTGGGCGGTGTGAACGGAGCAGAATACCAGGTCTGACACACACACACAGACAGGTCCAGTGCTAAGCTACGCTAACGCCGAAGCTTGACGAAAGAAACACTGACTGGATTCTAGAACATGTCTGCCCTTAATAAAAACAATAATAACACATGGGTTTCATATAAGCCTAGTGCTTTTCGAAGTCACTTAAAGCTAGGCTAGCAATTCACATGACGACTGGTTAGCATCCTGCATTTGACAAAACTGCTTCAGACAGCTAATTTCATTGTTAGCCTACTAAAGATACAAGCTACTTGGTCTGAGAGAGGTTCCAAAAACAACTGGTCACAATATAGAGACTATGAATCAGCCAGTGTTGTGTTCGAGACCACCTAAAGCACGACCGATTCAACACCAAGACCCGAAGCTAATCAAGTCAGAGTCAAGAATATGGAGACTATGAATCAGCATTCTTTCCACTTTTGGACCAACCTCGACAAAAACCGCTAGCGTCTGACTCATTGAAGGAATTTATTCCCAGCTCTGTCTTTAACTCATTCACCTCAAGAGAGATTCAAAGGACAGGAGAAGAGGAACCTCAGTTCTCAAATGAGTTCTGCTTCCATGTATCTTCTGTTCAATGACATGCTGCTACATTTTACATTTAAGTCATTTAGCAGACGCTCTTATCCAGAGCGCCTTACAAATTGGTGCATTCAACTTATGATAGCTAGTGGGACAACCACCCTAGGTGTTATATTTTTATAGAAGGATTACTTTTATACTATTCCAGGTAGACTATGTATTGATAATTGCGTAAACCCACAATGGTGTGGAAATCATGAGAGTGGGATAGAGGTAGAGAGTGAACATGCCTGTATTTGAGTGTGTTTTTGGGTGCAAGTGAAGTCACGTACTCATATATATATATATATATATATATATATATATATATATATATATATATATATACAGTGCCCTCCACAATTATTGGCACCCCTGTTTAAGATGTGGTCGAGGACTTCCAAAAATTCTCCTTTTTTTTTAAACAACATAGAACCCAAATGCAAAAAAAGAGAAAAATCCAACCTTTTATTTAAGTACATTACTTTGGTGTAAAAAAAAGAAATCACACATTTAGAAAAAAAAAAACTTGAAATCATGTGTCCCACAATTATTGGCACCCCTGATGTTAATACTTTGTACAACCCCCTTTTGCCAACAAGACAGCACTTAATCTCCTCCTATAACATTTCACAAGATTGGAGAACACAGAGAGAGGGATCTTTGACCATTCTTCTTTGCACAATCTTTCTAGATCATCCAGTGTCCTGGGTCCTCTCTTATGCACTCTCCTCTTTAGCTCGCCCCACAGGTTTTCGATTGGGTTGAGGTCTGGGGACTGAGATGGCCATGGGAGGACCTTGAGTTTGTGACTGCTGAACCATTTTTGTGTAGATTTTGCCACATGTTTTGGATCATTATCCTGCTGAAAGACCCAATGACGACCCATCTTCAGCTTTCTGGCAGAGGCCATCAGGTTTTTATTTTAAATGTCCTGGTAGTTCAAAGCGTTCATAATGCCATGGACCCTAACAAGGTTCCCAGGGCCTTTGGAAGAGAAACAGGCCCACAGCATCACAGATCCTCCACCATACTTCACGGTGGGCATGAGGTGCTTTTCAGCATACTCATCTATTGTTTTACGCCAGACCCACTTAGAGTGTTTGTTGCCAAAAAGCTCAATCTTAGTCTCATCTGACCAAAGTACACGATCCCAGTTGAAGTCCCAGTGCCGCTTAGCAAACTCCAGACGTTTACGTTTGTGAGTGTTAGTGAGAAAAGGCTTTTTCCTTGCATGCCTCCCAAACAGCTTGTTGGCATGTAGAGAGCGTCTGATGGTTGTTTTGGAGACTTTGTGACCCCAAGATGCCACTATTTGATGCAATTCTGTGACAGTGAGCTTAGGACTTTTTTTTACTTCTCTTACCATCCTCCTCACTGTGCGTTGTGGCAAGATAAACTTGGGACCTCTTCCAGCCTTGTTTGTCACTGTTCCAGTTGTTTTAAACTTCTTAATGATTCCTCTGACTGCAGATACGGGCAAGTTAAGGCGAGTGGCTATTTTCTTGTAGCCATTGCCTGACTTATGAAGGTCGACACAAATCTGCCTTACTTGAATGGTGTGTTCTCTTGTCTTTGCCATGTTGACAAATGGGTAAGAGAATTAGGCCTCTGTGTCACGTCATATTTATACCCCAGGGAAACAGGAAGTCATGAATTACTAATTAATTCCTAGATACCCTGACCAACTTTAGCAACTACAGAAAAATATATTTTTAAAAAAATCAATTAAAATTTTCAGCGGAATTGTTAGGGGTGCCAATAATTGTGGGACACATGATTTCAAGTTTTTTTTTTTCTAAATGTGTGATTTCTTTTTTTACCACCAAAGTAATGTACTTAAATAAAAGTTTGGATTTTTCTATTTTTTTGCATTTGGGTTCTATGTTGTTTAAAAAAAAAAGAGAATTTTTGGAAGTCCTCGACCACATCTTAAACAGGGGTGCCAATAATAGTGGAGGGCACTGTGTATATATATATATATATATATATATATATATATATATACACACACACACACATACATACATACACACATATACACAGTGCCTTCGGAAAGTATTCAGACCCCTTGATTTTTCCCACATTTTGTTACGCTACAAACGTATTCTAAAATGGATAAAACATTTAAAGATCCTCAGCAATCCACGCCAAACTGAGCAATCGGGGGAGAAGGGCCTTGGTCAGGGAGGTGACCAAGAACCCGATGGTCACTCTGACAGAGCTCTAGAGTTCCTCTGTGGAGATGGGAGAACCTTACAGAAGGACAACTATCTCTGCAGCACTCCACCAATCAGACCTTTATGGTAGAGTGGCCAGACAGAAGCCACTCCTCAGTAAAAGGCACATGACAGCCCGCTTGGAGTTTGCCAAAAGGCATCTAAAGACTCTCAGACCATGAGAAACAAGATTCTCTGGTCTGATGACACCAAAATCGAACTCTTTGGCCTGAATGCCAAGAGTCACTTCTGGAGGAAACCTGGCACCAACCCTACGGTGAAGCATGGTGGTGGCAGCGTCATGCTGTGGGGATGTTTTTCAGCTGCAGGGACTGGGAGACTAGTCAGGATTGAAGCAAAGATGAACGGAGCAAAGTACAGAGAGATCCTTTATAAAAACCTGCTCCAGAGCGCTCAGGACCTCATACTGGGGTGAAGGTTCACCTTCCAACAGGACAATGACCCTAATCACACAGCCAAGACAACGCAGGAGTGGCTTCGGGACAAGTCTCTGAATGTCCTTGAGTGGCCCAGCCAGAGCCCGGACTTGAACCCGATCAAACATCTCTGGAGAGACCTAAAAATAGTTGCGCAGCAACGCTCCCCATCCAACCTGACAGAGCTTGAAGGGATTTGCAGAGAGGAATGGGAGAAACTCCCCAAATACAGGTGTGCCAAGCTTGTAGCATCATACCCAATAAGACTCGAGGCTGTAATCGCTGCCAAAGGTGCTTCAACAAAGTACTGAGTAAAGGGTCTGAATACTTATGTAAATGTGATATTTCCGTTTTTTATTTTGTATACATTTTTTTTGTATACACACACCGCCCGGGCAACGAAGGAGTGGCTTCGTAAGAAGCGTTTCAAGGTCCTGGAGTGGCCTAGCCAGTCTCCAGATCTCAACCCCATAGAAAATCTTTGGAGGGAGTTGAAAGTCTGTGTTGCCCAGCGACAGCCCCAAAACATCACTGCTCTAGAGGAGATCTGCATGGAGGAATGGGCCAAAATACCAGCAACAGTGTGTGAAAACCTTGTGAAGACTTACAGAAAACGTTTGACCTGTGTCATTGCCAACAAAGGATATATAATAAAGTATTGAGAAACTTTTGTTATTGACCAAATACTTATTTTCCACCATAATTTGCAAATAAATTCATTAAAAATCCTACAATGTGATTTTCTGGATTTTCTTTTCTCATTTTCTCTGTCATAGTTGACGTGTACCTATGATGAAAATTACAGGCCTCTCACATCTTTTTAAGTGGGAGAACTTGCACAATTGGTGGCTGACTAAATACTTTTTTTCCCCACTGTACGTACGTACACACACACACACACACACACAACCAGTCAAAAGTTTGGACACACCTACTCATTCAAGGGTCTTTCTTTATTTAAAAAATGTTTTACATTGTAGAATAATAGTGAAGACATCAAAACTATGAAATAACACATGGAATCATGTAGTAACCAAAAAAAGTGTTAAACAAATCAATATATATTATATATTTGAGATTCTTCAAATAGCCACCCTTTGCCTTTATGACAGCTTTGCACACTCTTGGCATTCTCTCAACCAGCTTCACCTGGAATGCTTTTCCAACAGAAGTAGTTCCCACATATGCTGAGCACTTGTTGGCTGCTTTTCCTTCACTCTGCCGTCGGACTCATCCCAAACCATCTCAATTGGGTTGACGTCGAGGGATTGTGGAGGCCAGGTCATCTGATGCAGCACTCCATCACTCTCCTTCTTGGTAAAATAGCCCTTACACAGCCTGGAGGTGTGTTGGGTCATTGTCCTGTTGAAAAACAAATGATAGTCCCACTAAGCCCAAACCAGATGGGATGGCGTATCGCTGAAGAATACTGTGGTAGCCATGCTGGTTAAGTGTGCCTTGAATTCTAAATAAATCACAGTGTCACCAGCAAAGCACGCCCACACCATAACACCTCCTCTATGCTTTACGGTGGGAAATACACATGCAGAGATCATCCTTTCACCCACACCGCGTCTCACAAAGACACACCGGTTGGAACCAAAAATCTTCAATTTGGACTCCAGACCAAAGGACACATTTCCACTGGTCTAATGTCCATTGATCGTGTTTCTTGGCCCAAGCAGGTCTCTTCTTCTTATTGGTGTCCTTTAGAAATAGTTTCTTGCAGCAATTCAACCATGAAGGCCTGATTCACACAGTCCCCTCTGAACAGTTGATGTTGAGATGTGTCTGTGACTTGAACTCTGTGAAGCATTTATTTGGCCTGCAATTTCTGAGGCTGGTAGCTCTAATGAACTTATCCTCTGCAGCAGAGGTAACTCTGGGTCTTCCATTCCTGTGGCGGTCCTCATGAGAGCCAGTTTCATCATAGCGCTTGATGGTTTTTGCGACTGCACTTGAAGAAACGTTCAAAGTTCTTGAAATGTTCCGTATTGACTGACCTTCATGTCTTAAAGTAATGATAGACAGCTGTTTCTCTTTGCTTATTTGCGCTGTTCTTGCCATAATATGGGCTTCGTCCTTTACCAAATAGGGCTATCTTCTGTATACCCCCCCTACCTACACAACTGATTGGTTCAAATGCATTAAGGAGGAAATAAATTCCACCAATTAACTTTTAAGAAGGCACACCTGTTAATTGAAATGCATTCCAGGTGACTACCTCATGAAGCTGGTTGAAAGAATGCCAAGAGTATGCAAAGCTGTCATCAAGGTAAAGGGTGGCTATTTGAAGAATCTCAAATATAAAATATATTTTGATTTGTTTAACACTTTTTTGGTTACTACATGATTCCATATGTGTTATTTCATAGTTTTGATGTCTTCACTGTTATTCTACAATGTAAAGAGTAGTAAAAATAAAGAAAAACCCTTGAATGTGTAGGTGTGTCCAAACTTTTGACACACACGAAAAAACATATGCATACTCACACACACACACACACAGTAGAATTACTTACGCTTCATTTGGCTCGTGTGTTGGTGACTGCCCTGTAGAGAACAAGAAAACAGGAGTGTGTGAAAATGGAGAAATTTGCGATCGCCTTTTTATCACATCCCATTTCACTTCTGGTATTACAATCATAGGTCAAGGCCAAAGGCTGAGGATTCAGAAAGGGCTTTAGTATCACTGAGGGAAGTTAACACCCAGTTTGTGTTTTTTGGCCTTGGTTTACCTCCATAAATCATCTGTTTGAGACGGAGTGTAGCTAGTAGTTGATGTTCAACACTGCCAAGCATCTAATCGGTGATTTCAATTATGACTCTTGTAATTACAACTCTACAACATGGCCCAAAGCATCATTATATAGCATAACACACCATAATACACCATTATATGTCCTGGGAGAAACATGAATGATAAATTGCTAGTGCCATGAGTTTAGAAATAAAATTCCCACCAGTGACATAACACAACTTCTCCCTCTACTTCTGTTTTCAATAGCAGCCTTGGTTAATGTTCACTCACTAAAAGCACTAACATTATTGTACCGAGATTCCTACGCGTGAGGATAGCTAGCGCTACAATTTTAGCCGGCTTTCGCACTAAAACTGTCAGCGGCGTGGGCCTTTAAAAAACGAGTTTATCTAGAATCACATAAAAGCAGTTGAAAACATTTGGAGAGCAAAAAACACTGGGGAAACTGTTTCTGTGCTCGGCTAGATTTAGGAATGGTCGTTTTTACGTTAGGGAGGTGAGAGAGTTATAATAGCACTCTTCAATAAATCTCAGCGCGGTGCCAGGAGTATGAGGTTGTGCATATGGCCCCTTGACTTGTGTCGCTCCAGTTAATTTAGATCAATGGCATTGCCACATAATAACCCTCCAAAATAACTGTCCAGAACGGGAATAGGGCTATGATCGCTACTTGGGTGAATGAATCGATTGTGACTTATGAGTAGTGAACAGAAAGACCATATCCCCTGAAAGGAAAGTCCAATTACCAAAAGAGTGCAATTTGCCTGGTCCAGGAGTAGCTAAGACTGCTGGGTTTATTTATTGAGTAGGGGAGTGGTTTCTGAAACCATGTATCCCACGGTAGGTTTAACAACCATCTCTGTATCGCTCTCCTTTTCGCTCTGCCCTCTCCGTTAACGTGTGAGAGAGACAAAAAACAAGAGTTAAAGAGGGAGAGAAAGACAGACACAGGCTTAAGAGAGACAGACAGACACAGGCTTAAAAGAGAGACAGACAGACACAGGCTTAAGAGAGAGACAGACAGACACAGGCTTAAGAGAGAGACAGACAGACACAGGCTTAAGAGAGAGAAAGACAGACACAGGCTTAAGAGAGACAGACAGACACAGGCTTAAGAGAGAGACAGACAGACACAGGCTTAAGAGAGAAAGACAGACACAGGCTTAAGAGAGAGACAGACACAGGCTTAAGAGAGACAGACAGACACAGGCTTAAGAGAGACAGACAGACACAGGCTTAAGAGAGACAGACACAGGCTTAAGAGAGAGACAGACAGACACAGGCTTAAGAGACAGACAGACAGACACAGGCTTAAGAGAGAAAGACAGACACAGGCTTAAGAGAGAGACAGACAGACACAGGCTTAAGAGAGAAAGACAGACACAGGCTTAAGAGTGACAGACAGACACAGGCTTAAGAGAGACAGACAGACACAGGCATAAGAGAGACAGACAGACACAGGCTTAAGAGAGAGACAGACAGACACAGGCTTAAGAGAGACAGACAGACACAGGCTTAAGAGAGACAGACAGACACAGGCTTAAGAGAGAGACAGACAGACACAGGCTTAAGAGAGAGACAGACAGACACAGGCTTAAGAGAGAGACAGACAGACACAGGCTTAAGAGAGACAGACAGACACAGGCTTAAGAGAGAAAGACAGACAGACACAGGCGTAAGAGAGAAAGACAGACAGACACCGGCGTAAGAGAGAGACAGACAGACACAGGCTTAAGAGAGAGACAGACAGACACAGGCTTAAGAGAGACAGACAGACACAGGCTTAAGAGAGAGACAGACAGACAGACACAGGCTTAAGAGAGACAGACAGACAGACACAGGCTTAAGAGAGAGACAGACAGACACAGGCGTAAGAGAGAGAAACAGACAGACACAGGCGTAAGAGAGACAGACAGACACAGAGCCCACCAACCACCAACCTCTCCTTACCCAGCTTTACGTAGAGCACGCCGGTGGCGGAGATCACCTTGACCGGGTTGGAGGCCACGCACTGGTAGTAGCCTGTGTCCGTGGTGTCCAGGTCCGTAATGCGCAGCTTGGAGCCCGCATCGGTCTTGCGGATGGAGATGCGCCCCTGCTCCTGGACCACAGGGGCGTCGTTCTTCAGCCAGCGGATGGTGGGCCGCGGATTGCCCGTCACCTTGCAGTGCAGGGTGGCTGTCTGGCCCTGCACGATGGTGATGTTGTTCACCGGCTCCTGGAACTCCAGGAAGTAACCTAGGAGAGAGGTCACAGGTTAGGTTGAAGGTTAGGGGTTGGAGGGCTAGGGGAAATATCAATGAGGGATGGAATGTTGGGGTTGAAGACTACGTTCTCTTGTCCTGGTTGGTCTTCGGTCAAAGTTTTTCCTGCACTTCTCACACTGTTGTGCCGACTTGAACCGTACTCTGCTGGCTTGGATGTTTTGTATTCACTTTGTTGTTTCTAACATAGTTCCAGTAACTATGGTGGACGTGTAACTAACCAGGCCAGTGCAGTTCAGCTCGGCTCAGTAGTGTGAAAAGGGTACAGAGGCCTATTATAGATACGAGGCAACATACAGCACTGTGTTGAATCAAAGGGAAAGAATGCATAGAACAATATTGTGAAGCTCCAAGGCCTGTCCTGTTCTTTACTGCAGTGTTGCAGAGAGAAACACCCATTCCCCTCTACTGATATCTCTATTAGATGTGACCGAGGTCTGCAGCGGTGGACACATTATCTCAATGGCTACAATAAGGAACACGCTAGTGGAAGCATTAATGAGTGAGGGGCTGATCCTTTTCTTTTCATCCAAGGGTGCGTCCCAAATGGCACCCTATACTCTATATAGTGCACTACTTTTGACCAGAGCCCTATGAGCCCTGGTCAAAATTAGTGCAATATGTAGGAAATAGGGTGCCATTTGGGACACAGCCCCAGTTTCCTGTCTGGAAGAGAGGAGAGTTAGAGCCAAACAATCATGCTTCCCACCCACCCCCCCACTTCCTGTTCAATGGAGGTTGAGTACTTCCTGCATCCCTCTTTCTTTCTCTCTCATTCACTCTTCATCCCTCCTGCCCTCCAGCTGCCTATTTTTAGAACACAAGGCCCACAATGAGAAAAAACACGTGCACATTTATCTATATGCTAACAGCGCCTAATTTATCAACCATTACAGAGAACACATCCTAATTGTTAAATTGCTGCATATATATTCAGTCAATAAAAAAAAAACAAGTGCCATTTAAGATTGATTTATTGAAACCGTAATATGAACTGGTTATATCTTGGAACACAATCTTGAAAATGGTAGGAACCTCAGCAGTAACCTCAGCAGTGGCGGCTTGCATAAGCCTATGGCTTTGCAATGGCATAGCCTTGTTTTATTAATTTAGCAGACAAGACGCTCCTATTTCCCGAGGCCTTATCACAGTCAAGACACACCTAATATATCGTTTAAAAAAAAACATGTAATATAACAGAATAAAATAGAACAGAATATTTTTCCAAATGAAAAAAAAGTTGCCGGTGCGAAGTGATGCGCACCTCGTGCCTGGGACAGTAGTTCTCAAAGAGTGATCATTTGAAACGGGGCTCAATTTGGAGAATAAAAAAACAAAACATATATAAAACATCAGGGTTACAAACCAAAGTCGGTCTTCTTTTCAATATACAGAGGTTCGGTTTAGTTCATTCTGCCTGTTCTTTGGGATTTTCTAAATGGATGAACAATTCCACATTGAACATTGCATGGTGATGAATTACGGCCACAACATCTATTTGGTGAGTAGGGCATATGCTTAATGATTCTGATGAAAATACGCTCTGTCTTTATCAAACTAATGTTTTTGCATATTTTCAGTGTGGAACGTGTCTATGTTTAGGGCGGTTATAGCCCAGGCTAGCCAATTCTAAACGGCACTAGCAGTTTGCAAAGTAGTATACGCGGAAAATAGACGGGACTCAACTTTTCGAAAACTGCAGATCGTTGTTGGAAAACATATTTTCCTACTTCAATCAACCAGTCCATTTTCAATTTGTAATAAAACAGTCATCATTTGGCAAGGAATGTAGCTTGTGTATCCCATGAGTTAGATACGTTTTTATAGGCATTTATCTCTGTAGGCCTAACGGGAGCACTCAGTCTGCACGCGTGTGTGGAGGAAGCGGCCGGAACACAATTGAGTGAATGAGACACGGAGGGGAAAGGGAATTTAGGGAGAAGAACAGTGTGATGCTTGGTTTCTTTTTTGTTCTGCCCCGCAAACGCACATGCACAACTGGAACACTAGAGTCAAAGTAAATTAACGTGGTCTTCAAGACAACATTTCACTTGCCAGTTCGGGCAGCCAAAAAGGACATTCCACCAAAAAAGTGGGACAGTAAAAAAAAAAAAAATCTGATCTCTGATTAAAGATCGAGTTGACGTCCGTTAGAATACTCGATTACTCACGCCCATCCATGCGCGCAACCTTGTGACGGTCGCCACATCTGGATTAGGTAACACTGACTCTTCAACAAAACAAACATGTCACTTCCTCTCGACAGAGATTGAAGGAGTAGGGTGGGAGAGGGAAGGAGACCTCCTCTCCCCTCTGCTGCTCACAAGGAGGTGAGAGGAGACGAGGTGAGGAATACCACAGCCAATGAACTCTCTCTCTCGATCTCGATATAGAGGGTCCGGGAGGAAGGAATGGAGAGAGCGGAGAGAGTGTGAGAATGAGAGAACGAGGGAGAAAGACTAAAGAGAAAGACCTCAGCCATTGGATAAGAGACCCAGACCGAACCCACACTACACAGTCATGTGATCCTGCCCTGTCGCCAGGTAACCAATGTTAACAAACGTTGTCCATGGTCAACACTCTGGTCAAGACCGGTAGACCACTGAACCATAAAAATAGCCAATATAATATCTAAGGACTGAACTCTGCGTGCCAAGGTTACAGATGCCTAGCCCCAGACCTGCATGGGCTTTAGCCAACTGCTTTAGCAGATTTGGGGTCCATTCCATTTCAACTCTGCAAGGTATATATCATCAATAATCACATTGGACATGGGATTGGAGTCAAAACCATTTCTGTTCACATTTATGTCCTGTTCATATATTGTATCCTATTCCCTATATAGTGCCCATAGGCTTCTGGTCAAAATGCATGATGTAGGGCAGTGTTTCCCAACTCCAGTCTTCCAGTAACCCCAACAGCACACATTATGTAGGACAGTGTTTCCCAACTCCAGTCCTCCAGTAACCCCAACAGCACACATTATGTAGGACAGTGTTTCCCAACTCCAGTCCTCCAGTAACCCCAACAGCACACATTATGTAGGACAGTGTTTCCCAACTCCAGTCCTCCAGTAACCCCAACAGTACACATTATGTAGGACAGTGTTTCCCAACTCCAGTCCTCCAGTAACCCCAACAGCACACATTATGTAGGACAGTGTTTCCCAACTCCAGTCCTCCAGTAACCCCAACAGTACACATTATGTAGGACAGTGTTTCCCATCTCCAGTCCTCCAGTACCCCAACAGCACACATTATGTAGGACAGTGTTTCCCAACTCCTGTCCTCCAGTAACCCCAACAGCACACATTATGTAGGACAGTGTTTCCCAACTCCAGTCCTCCAGTAACCCCAACAGTACACATTATGTAGGACAGTGTTTCCCAACTCCAGCCCTCCAGTAACCCCAACAGCACACATTATGTAGAACAGTGTTTCCCAACTCCAGTCCTCCAGTACCCCAACAGTACACATTATGTAGAACAGTGTTTCCCAACTCCAGCCCTCCAGTAACCCCAACAGCACACATTATGTAGGACAGTGTTTCCCAACTCCAGTCCTCCAGTACCCCCAACAGCACACATTATGTAGGACAGTGTTTCCCAACTCCAGTCCTCCAGTAACCCCAACAGCACACATTATGTAGGACAGTGTTTCCCAACTCCAGTCCTCCAGTAACCCCAACAGCACACATTATGTAGAACAGTGTTTCCCAACTCCAGTCCTCCAGTACCCCAACAGCACACATTATGTAGGACAGTGTTTCCCAACTCCAGTCCTCCAGTAACCCCAACAGCACACATTATGTAGGACAGTGTTTCCCAACTCCAGTCCTCCAGTACCCCCAACAGCACACATTATGTAGGACAGTGTTTCCCAACTCCAGTCCTCCAGTACCCCAACAGTACACATTATGTAGGACAGTGTTTCCCAACTCCAGTCCTCCAGTAACCCCAACAGCACACATTATGTAGAACAGTGTTTCCCAACTCCAGTCCTCCAGTAACCCCAACAGTACACATTATGTAGGACAGTGTTTCCCAACTCCAGTCCTCCAGTAACCCCAACAGCACACATTATGTAGAACAGTGTTTCCCAACTCCAGTCCTCCAGTAACCCCAACAGTACACATTATGTAGGACAGTGTTTCCCAACTCCAGTCCTCCAGTAACCCCAACAGCACACATTATGTAGAACAGTGTTTCCCAACTCCAGTCCTCCAGTACCCCAACAGCACACATTTTAATTGTTACCCTGGACAAGCACACCTGATTCAACTAGTCATCAAGCCCTCAATGAGTTGAATCAGGTAAGAGGAAAATATAGTGTACCCTATAGAGGGCGTAGTGTACCCTATAGAGGGCGTAGTGTACCCTATAGAGGGCGTAGTGTACCCTATAGAGGGCGTAGTGTACCCTATAGAGGGCGTAGTGTACCCTATAGAGGGCGTAGTGTACCCTATAGAGGGCGTAGTGTACCCTATAGAGGGCGTAGTGTACCCTATAGAGGGCGTAGTGTACCCTATAGAGGGCGTAGTGTACCCTATAGAGGGCGTAGTGTACCCTATAGAGAGGCGTAGTGTACCCTATAGAGGGCGTAGTGTACCCTATAGAGGGCGTAGTGTACCCTATAGAGGGCGTAGTGTACCCTATAGAGGGCGTAGTGTACCCTATAGAGGGCGTAGTGTACCCTATAGAGGGCGTAGTGTACCCTATAGAGGGCGTAGTGTACCCTATAGAGGGCGTAGTGTACCCTATAGAGGGCGTAGTGTACCCTATAGAGGGCGTAGTGTACCCTATAGAGGGCGTAGTGTACCCTATAGAGGGCGTAGTGTACCCTATAGAGGGCGTAGTGTACCCTATAGAGGGCATAGTGTACCCTATAGGGGCGTAGTGTACCCTATAGAGGGCGTAGTGTACCCTATAGAGGGCGTAGTGTACCCTATAGAGGGCGTAGTGTACCCTATAGAGGGCGTAGTGTACCCTATAGAGGGCGTAGTGTACCCTATAGAGGGCGTAGTGTACCCTATAGAGGGCGTAGTGTACCCTATAGAGGGCGTAGTGTACCCTATAGAGGGCATAGTGTACCCTATAGAGGGCGTAGTGTACCCTATAGAGGGCGTAGTGTACCCTATAGAGGGCGTAGTGTACCCTATAGAGGGCATAGTGTACCCTATAGAGGGCGTAGTGTACCCTATAGAGGGCGTAGTGTACCCTATAGAGGGCGTAGTGTACCCTATAGAGGGCATAGTGTACCCTATAGAGGGCATAGTGTACCCTATAGAGGGCGTAGTGTACCCTATAGAGGGCGTAGTGTACCCTATAGAGGGCGTAGTGTACCCTATAGAGGGCATAGTGTACCCTATAGAGGGCATAGTGTACCCTATAGAGGGCTTGTGTACCCTATAGAGGGCGTAGTGTAGCCTATAGAGGGCGTAGTGTACCCTATAGAGGGCGTAGTGTACCCTATAGAGGGCGTAGTGTACCCTATAGAGGGCTTGTGTAGCCTATAGAGGGCTTGTGTACCCTATAGAGGGCGTAGTGTACCCTATAGAGGGCGTAGTGTACCCTATAGAGGGCGTAGTGTACCCTATAGAGGGCGTAGTGTACCCTATAGAGGGCGTAGTGTACCCTATAGAGGGCGTAGTGTACCCTATAGAGGGCGTAGTGTACCCTATAGAGGGCGTAGTGTACCCTATAGAGGGCGTAGTGTACCCTATAGAGGGCGTAGTGTACCCTATAGAGGGCGTAGTGTACCCTATAGAGGGCGTAGTGTACCCTATAGAGGGCGTAGTGTACCCTATAGAGGGC
>NC_139991.1:73941250-74016250 GCF_964263955.1 Coregonus lavaretus
GGAGATGGAGGGGGAGATGGAGAGGGGAGATGGAGAGGGGATGAGAGAGGAGGAGATGGAGGGGGATGAGAGAGGAGGAGATGGAGAGGGGATGAGAGAGGAGGAGATGGAGGGGGGAGATGGAGAGGGGATGAGAGAGGAGGAGATGGAGGGGGGAGATGAAGAGGGGATGGAGAAGGGAGATAGAAGGGGATGAGAGAGGAGGAGATGGAGGGGGGAGATGGAGAGGGATGTGAGAGGAGGAGATGGAGGGGGAGATGGAGAGGGGAGATGGAGAGGGGATGAGAGAGGAGGAGATGGAGGGGGAGATGGAGAGGTGTGAGAGAGGGGGAGATGGAGGGGGGAGATGGAGGGGATGAGAGAGGAGGAGATGGAGGGGGGAGATGGAGAGGGGATGGAGAAGGGAGATAGAAGGGGATGAGAGAGGAGGAGATGGAGGGGGGAGATGGAGAGGGATGTGAGAGGAGGAGATGGAGGGGGAGATGGAGAGGGGAGATGGAGAGGGGATGAGAGAGGAGGAGATGGAGGGGGAGATGGAGAGGGGATGAGAGAGGAGGAGATGGAGGGGGAGATGGAGCGGTGTGAGAGAGGGCGAGATGGAGGGGGGAGATGGAGGGGATGAGAGAGGAGGAGATGGAGGGGGGTGAGAGAGGAGGAGATGGAGAGGGGATGAGAGAGGAGGAGATGGAGGGGGGAGATGGAGAGGGGATGAGAGAGGAGGAGATGGAGGGGGGAGATGGAGAGGGGATGGAGAAGGGAGATAGAAGGGGATGAGAGAGGAGGAGATGGAGGGGGGAGATGGAGAGGGATGAGAGAGGGGGAGATGGAGGGGGAGATGGAGGGGATGAGAGAGGAGGAGATGGAGGGGGAGATGGAGGAGGGATGAGAGAGGAGGAGATGGAGGGGGAGATGGAGAGGGGATGAGAGAGGAGGTGATGGAGGGGGAGATGGAGAGGGGATGAGAGAGGAGGAGATGGAGGGGGAGATGGAGAGGTGTGAGAGAGGGGGAGATGGAGGGGGGAGATGGAGGGGATGAGAGAGGAGGAGATGGAGGGGGGAGATGGAGGAGGGATGAGAGCGGAGGTGATGGAGGGGGGAGATGGAGAGGGATGAGAGAGGAGGAGATGGAGGGGGAGATGGAGAGGGGATGAGAGAGGAGGAGATGGAGGGGGAGATGGAGAGGTGTGAGAGAGGGGGAGATGGAGGGGGGAGATGGAGGGGATGAGAGAGGAGGAGATGGAGGGGGAGATGGTGGAGGGATGAGAGCGGAGGTGATGGAGGGGGGAGATGGAGAGGGGATGGGAGAGGAGGAGATGGAGGAGATGGAGGGGGAAGATGGAGGGGGGATGAGAGTGGAGGTGATGGAGGGGGGGAGATGGAGAGGGGATGAGAGAGGAGGAGATGGAGGGGGAGATGGAGAGGTGTGAGAGAGGGGGAGATGGAGGGGGGAGATGGAGGGGATGAGAGAGGAGGAGATGGAGGGGGATGAGAGAGGAGGAGATGGAGGGAGGAGATGGAGAGGGGATGAGAGAGGAGGAGATGGAGAGGGGATGGGAGAGGAGGAGATGGAGAGGGGATGGGAGAGGAGGAGATGGAGAGGGGATGGGAGAGGAGGAGATGGAGAGAGGAGATTGAGTGGGGAGATGGAGAGAGGAGGAGATGGAGGGGGATGAGAGAGGAGGAGATGGAGGGAGGAGATGGAGAGGGGATGAGAGAGGAGGAGATGGAGGGGGGAGATGGAGAGGGGATGGAGAGGGGAGATAGAAGGGGATGAGGGAGGGGGAGATGGAGAAGGGAGATAGAAGGGGATGAGAGAGGAAGAGATGGAGGGGGAGATGGAGAGGTGTGAGAGAGGGGGAGATGGAGGGGGGAGATGGGGGGGATGAGAGAGGAGGAGATGGAGGGGGATGAGATAGGAGGAGATGGAGGGAGGAGATGGAGAGGGGATGAGAGAGGAGGAGATGGAGGGGGGAGATGGAGAGGGGATGAGAGAGGAGGAGATGGAGGGGGGAGATGGAGAGGGGATGGAGAAGGGAGATAGAAGGGGATGAGAGAGGAGGAGATGGAGGGGGGAGATGGAGAGGGATGAGAGAGGAGGAGATGGAGGGGGAGATGGAGAGGGGAGATGGAGAGGGGATGAGAGAGGAGGAGATGGAGGGGGAGATGGAGAGGTGTGAGAGAGGGGGAGATGGAGATGGAGGGGGAGATGGAGGAGGGATGAGAGAGGAGGAGATGAGGGGGAGATGGAGAGGGGATGGGAGAGGAGGTGATGGAGGGGGAGATGGAGAGGGGAGGAGAGAGGAGGAGATGGAGGGGGAGATGGAGAGGTGTGAGAGAGGGGGAGATGGAGGGGATGAGAGAGGAGGAGATGGAGGGGGAGATGGAGGAGGGATGAGAGCGGAGGTGATGGAGGGGGGAGATGGAGAGGGGATGGGAGAGGAGGAGATGGAGGGGGGAGATGGAGGGGGGATGAGAGCGGAGGTGATGGAGGGGGGAGATGGAGAGGATGAGAGAGGAGGAGATGGAGAGGGGATGAGAGAGGAGGAGATGGAGGGGGAGATGGAGAGGGGATGAGAGAGGAGGAGATGGATGGGGAGATGGAGAGGTGTGAGAGAGGGGGAGATGGAGGGGGGAGATGGAGGGGATGGAGGGGGAGATGGAGGAGGGATGAGAGCGGAGGTGATGGAGGGGGGAGATGGAGAGTGGATGGGAGAGGAGGAGATGGAGGGGGAAGATGGAGGGGGGATGAGAGTGGAGGAGAGAGGAGGAGATGAGAGAGGAGGAGATGGAGGGGGGAGATGGAGATGGGAGATGGAGAGGGGAGGAGAGAGGAGGAGATGGAGGGGGATGAGAGAGGAGGAGATGGAGGGAGGAGATGGAGAGGGGATGAGAGAGGAGGAGATGGAGGGGGGAGATGGGGAGGGGATGGAGAAGGGAGATAGAAGGGGATGAGAGAGGAGGAGATGGAGGGGGGAGATGGAGAGGGATGAGAGAGGAGGAGATGGAGGGGGAGATGGAGGAGGGATGAGAGCGGAGGTGATGGAGGGGGGAGATGGAGAGGGGATGGGAGAGGAGGAGATGGAGGGGGGAGATGGAGAGGGATGAGAGAGGAGGAGATGGAGGGGGAGATGGAGAGGGGATGAGAGAGGAGGAGATGGAGGGGGAGATGGAGAGGTGTGAGAGAGGGGGAGATGGAGGGGATGAGAGAGGAGGAGATGGAGGGGGAGATGGAGGAGGGATGAGAGCGGAGGTGATGGAGGGGGGAGATGGAGAGGGGATGAGAGAGGAGGAGATGAGAGAGGAGGAGATGGAGGGGGGAGATGGAGAGGGGAGGAGAGAGGAGGAGAGAGGAGGAGATGGAGGGGGATGAGATAGGAGGAGATGGAGGGAGGAGATGGAGAGGGGATGAGAGCGGAAGGTGGTGAGGGGGGAGATGGAGAGGTGATGGAGGGGGGATGAGAGAGGAGGAGATGGAGGGGGGAGATGGAGAGGGGATGAGAGAGGAGGAGATGAGAGAGGAGGAGATGGAGGGGGGAGATGGAGAGGGGAGGAGAGAGGAGGAGAGAGGAGGAGATGGAGGGGGATGAGAGAGGAGGAGATGGAGGGGGAGATGGAGAGGGGATGAGAGAGGAGGAGATGGAGGGGGAGATGGAGAGGGAAAATGCAGGGGGATGAGAGAGGAGGAGATGGAGAGGGGATGAGAGAGGAGGAGATGGAGGGGGGAGATGGAGAGGGGATGAGAGAGGAGGAGATGGAGGGGGAGATGGAGCGGTGTGAGAGAGGGCGAGATGGAGGGGGGAGATGGAGGGGATGAGAGAGGAGGAGATGGAGGGGGATGAGAGAGGAGGAGATGGAGAGGGGATGAGAGAGGAGGAGATGGAGGGGGGAGATGAAGAGGGGATGAGAGAGGAGGAGATGGAGGGGGGAGATGGAGAGGGGATGGAGAAGGGAGATAGAAGGGGATGAGAGAGGAGGAGATGGAGGGGGGAGATGGAGAGGGATGAGAGAGGAGGAGATGGAGGGGGAGATGGAGAGGGATGAGAGAGGAGGAGATGGAGGGGGAGATGGAGAGGTGTGAGAGAGGGGGAGATGGAGGGGGGAGATGGAGGGGATGAGAGAGGAGGAGATGGAGGGGGAGATGGAGGAGGGATGAGAGCGGAGGTGATGGAGGGGGGAGATGGAGATGGATGAGAGAGGAGGAGATGGAGGGGGAGATGGAGAGGTGTGAGAGAGGGGGAGATGGAGGGGGGAGATGGAGGGGATGAGAGAGGAGGAGATGGAGGGGGAGATGGTGGAGGGATGAGAGCGGAGGTGATGGAGGGGGGAGATGGAGAGGGGATGGGAGAGGAGGAGATGGAGGGGAAGATGGAGGGGGGAGATGGAGAGGGGATGAGAGAGGAGGAGGTGGAGGGGGAGATGGAGAGGGGAGATGGAGAGGAGGAGATGGAGGGGGAGATGGAGAGGGAGATGGAGGGGATGAGAGAGGAGGAGATGGAGGGGGATGAGAGAGGAGGAGATGGAGGGAGGAGATGGAGAGGGGATGAGAGAGGAGGAGATGGAGAGGGGATGGGAGAGGAGGAGATGGAGAGAGGAGATTGAGTGGGGAGATGGAGAGAGGAGGAGATGGAGGGGGATGAGAGAGGAGGAGATGGAGGGAGGAGATGGAGAGGGGATGAGAGAGGAGGAGATGGAGGGGGAGATGGAGAGGGGATGGAGAAGGGAGGTAGAAGGGGATGAGAGAGGAGGATGTGGAGGGGGAGATGGAGAGGGATGAGAGAGGAGGAGATGGAGGGGGAGATGGAGAGGTGTGAGAGAGGGGGAGATGGAGGGGATGAGAGAGGAGGAGATGGAGGGGGATGAGAGAGGAGGTGATGGAGGGAGGAGATGGAGAGGGGAAGAGAGAGGAGGAGATGAGAGAGGAAGAGATGGAGAGGAGGAGATGGAGAGGGGATGGGAGAGGAGGAGATGGAGAGGGGATATGAGAGGAGGAGATGGAGAGAGGAGATTGAGTGGGGAGATGGAGAGAGGAGGAGATGGAAGGGGATGAGAGAGGAGGAGATGGAGGGAGGAGATGGAGAGGGGATGAGAGAGGAGGAGATGGAGGGGGGAGATGGAGAAGGGAGATAGAAGGGGATGAGGGAGGGGGAGATGGAGAGGGATGATGAGAGGAGGAGATGGAGGGGGAGATGGAGAGGGGAGATGGAGAGGGGATGAGAGAGGAGGAGATGGAGGGGGATGAGAGAGGAGGAGATGGAGAGGGGATGAGAGAGGAGGAGATGGAGGGGGGAGATGGAGAGGGGATGAGAGAGGAGGAGATGGAGGGGGGAGATGAAGAGGGGATGGAGAAGGGAGATAGAAGGGGGATGAGAGAGGAGGAGATGGAGGGGGGAGATGGAGAGGGATGTGAGAGGAGGAGATGGAGGGGGAGATGGAGAGGGGAGATGGAGAGGGGATGAGAGAGGAGGAGATGGAGGGGGAGATGGAGAGGTGTGAGAGAGGGGGAGATGGAGGGGGGAGATGGAGGGGATGAGAGAGGAGGAGATGGAGGGGGGAGATGGAGAGGGGATGGAGAAGGGAGATAGAAGGGGATGAGAGAGGAGGAGATGGAGGGGGGAGATGGAGAGGGATGTGAGAGGAGGAGATGGAGGGGGAGATGGAGAGGGGAGATGGAGAGGGGATGAGAGAGGAGGAGATGGAGGGGGAGATGGAGAGGGGATGAGAGAGGAGGAGATGGAGGGGGAGATGGAGCGGTGTGAGAGAGGGCGAGATGGAGGGGGGAGATGGAGGGGATGAGAGAGGAGGAGATGGAGGGGGGTGAGAGAGGAGGAGATGGAGAGGGGATGAGAGAGGAGGAGATGGAGGGGGGAGATGGAGAGGGGATGAGAGAGGAGGAGATGGAGGGGGGAGATGGAGAGGGGATGGAGAAGGGAGATAGAAGGGGATGAGAGAGGAGGAGATGGAGGGGGGAGATGGAGAGGGATGAGAGAGGGGGAGATGGAGGGGGAGATGGAGGGGATGAGAGAGGAGGAGATGGAGGGGGAGATGGAGGAGGGATGAGAGAGGAGGAGATGGAGGGGGAGATGGAGAGGGGATGAGAGAGGAGGTGATGGAGGGGGAGATGGAGAGGGGATGAGAGAGGAGGAGATGGAGGGGGAGATGGAGAGGTGTGAGAGAGGGGGAGATGGAGGGGGGAGATGGAGGGGATGAGAGAGGAGGAGATGGAGGGGGGAGATGGAGGAGGGATGAGAGCGGAGGTGATGGAGGGGGGAGATGGAGAGGGATGAGAGAGGAGGAGATGGAGGGGGAGATGGAGAGGGGATGAGAGAGGAGGAGATGGAGGGGGAGATGGAGAGGTGTGAGAGAGGGGGAGATGGAGGGGGGAGATGGAGGGGATGAGAGAGGAGGAGATGGAGGGGGAGATGGTGGAGGGATGAGAGCGGAGGTGATGGAGGGGGGAGATGGAGAGGGGATGGGAGAGGAGGAGATGGAGGAGATGGAGGGGGAAGATGGAGGGGGGATGAGAGTGGAGGTGATGGAGGGGGGAGATGGAGAGGGGATGAGAGAGGAGGAGATGGAGGGGGAGATGGAGAGGTGTGAGAGAGGGGGAGATGGAGGGGGGAGATGGAGGGGATGAGAGAGGAGGAGATGGAGGGGGATGAGAGAGGAGGAGATGGAGGGAGGAGATGGAGAGGGGATGAGAGAGGAGGAGATGGAGAGGGGATGGGAGAGGAGGAGATGGAGAGGGGATGGGAGAGGAGGAGATGGAGAGGGGATGGGAGAGGAGGAGATGGAGAGAGGAGATTGAGTGGGGAGATGGAGAGAGGAGGAGATGGAGGGGGATGAGAGAGGAGGAGATGGAGGGAGGAGATGGAGAGGGGATGAGAGAGGAGGAGATGGAGGGGGGAGATGGAGAGGGGATGGAGAGGGGAGATAGAAGGGGATGAGGGAGGGGGAGATGGAGAAGGGAGATAGAAGGGGATGAGAGAGGAAGAGATGGAGGGGGAGATGGAGAGGTGTGAGAGAGGGGGAGATGGAGGGGGGAGATGGGGGGGATGAGAGAGGAGGAGATGGAGGGGGATGAGATAGGAGGAGATGGAGGGAGGAGATGGAGAGGGGATGAGAGAGGAGGAGATGGAGGGGGGAGATGGAGAGGGGATGAGAGAGGAGGAGATGGAGGGGGGAGATGGAGAGGGGATGGAGAAGGGAGATAGAAGGGGATGAGAGAGGAGGAGATGGAGGGGGGAGATGGAGAGGGATGAGAGAGGAGGAGATGGAGGGGGAGATGGAGAGGGGAGATGGAGAGGGGATGAGAGAGGAGGAGATGGAGGGGGAGATGGAGAGGTGTGAGAGAGGGGGAGATGGAGATGGAGGGGGAGATGGAGGAGGGATGAGAGAGGAGGAGATGAGGGGGAGATGGAGAGGGGATGGGAGAGGAGGTGATGGAGGGGGAGATGGAGAGGGGAGGAGAGAGGAGGAGATGGAGGGGGAGATGGAGAGGTGTGAGAGAGGGGGAGATGGAGGGGATGAGAGAGGAGGAGATGGAGGGGGAGATGGAGGAGGGATGAGAGCGGAGGTGATGGAGGGGGGAGATGGAGAGGGGATGGGATGGGAGAGGAGGAGATGGAGGGGGGAGATGGAGGGGGGATGAGAGCGGAGGTGATGGAGGGGGGGAGATGGAGAGGGATGAGAGAGGAGGAGATGGAGAGGGGATGAGAGAGGAGGAGATGGAGGGGGAGATGGAGAGGGGATGAGAGAGGAGGAGATGGATGGGGAGATGGAGAGGTGTGAGAGAGGGGGAGATGGAGGGGGGAGATGGAGGGGATGGAGGGGGAGATGGAGGAGGGATGAGAGCGGAGGTGATGGAGGGGGGAGATGGAGAGTGGATGGGAGAGGAGGAGATGGAGGGGGAAGATGGAGGGGGGATGAGAGTGGAGGAGAGAGGAGGAGATGAGAGAGGAGGAGATGGAGGGGGGAGATGGAGATGGGAGATGGAGAGGGGAGGAGAGAGGAGGAGATGGAGGGGGATGAGAGAGGAGGAGATGGAGGGAGGAGATGGAGAGGGGATGAGAGAGGAGGAGATGGAGGGGGGAGATGGGGAGGGGATGGAGAAGGGAGATAGAAGGGGATGAGAGAGGAGGAGATGGAGGGGGGAGATGGAGAGGGATGAGAGAGGAGGAGATGGAGGGGGAGATGGAGGAGGGATGAGAGCGGAGGTGATGGAGGGGGGAGATGGAGAGGGGATGGGAGAGGAGGAGATGGAGGGGGGAGATGGAGAGGGATGAGAGAGGAGGAGATGGAGGGGGAGATGGAGAGGGGATGAGAGAGGAGGAGATGGAGGGGGAGATGGAGAGGTGTGAGAGAGGGGGAGATGGAGGGGATGAGAGAGGAGGAGATGGAGGGGGAGATGGAGGAGGGATGAGAGCGGAGGTGATGGAGGGGGGAGATGGAGAGGGGATGAGAGAGGAGGAGATGAGAGAGGAGGAGATGGAGGGGGGAGATGGAGAGGGGAGGAGAGAGGAGGAGAGAGGAGGAGATGGAGGGGGATGAGATAGGAGGAGATGGAGGGAGGAGATGGAGAGGGGATGAGAGCGGAGGTGGTGAGGGGGGAGATGGAGAGGTGATGGAGGGGGGATGAGAGAGGAGGAGATGGAGGGGGGAGATGGAGAGGGGATGAGAGAGGAGGAGATGAGAGAGGAGGAGATGGAGGGGGGAGATGGAGAGGGGAGGAGAGAGGAGGAGAGAGGAGGAGATGGAGGGGGATGAGAGAGGAGGAGATGGAGGGGGGAGATGGAGAGGGGATGAGAGAGGAGGAGATGAGAGAGGAGGAGATGGAGGGGGGAGATGGAGAGAGGAGGAGAGAGGAGGAGATGGAGGGAGGAGATGGAGAGGGGATGAGAGCGGAGGTGGTGAGGGGGGAGATGGAGAGGTGATGGAGGGGGGATGAGAGAGGAGGAGATGGAGGGGGGAGATGGAGGGGGATGAGAGAGGAGGAGATGGAGAGGGGATGAGAGAGGATTACATTTACATTTTAGTCATTTGGCAGATGCTCTTATCCAGAGCGACCTACAGTTAGTGAGTGCATAATTATTTTTTTTCAGATGGAGAGGAGATGCGAGAGGTGGCGATGGAGAGGGGATGAGAGAGGAGATGGAGAGGGGATGAGAGAGGAGGAGATGGAGAGGGGATGAGAGAGGAGGAGATGGAGAGGGGGTGAGAGAGGAGGAGATGGAGAGGGGATGAGAGAGGAGGAGATGGAGAGGGGAGATGGAGAGGGGATGAGAGAGGAGGAGATGGAGAGGGGATGAGAGAGGAGAAGATGGAGAGGGGATGAGAGAGGAGGAGATGGAGAGGGGATGAGAGAGGAGGAGATGGAGAGGGGATGAGAGAGGAGGAGATGGAGAGGGGATGAGAGAGGAGGAGATGGAGAGGGGATGAGAGAGGAGAAGATGGAGAGGGGATGAGAGAGGAGGAGATGGAGAGGGGATGAGAGAGGAGAAGATGGAGAGGGGATGAGAGAGGAGGAGATGGAGAGGGGATGAGAGAGGAGGAGATGGAGAGGGGGTGAGAGAGGAGGAGATGGAGAGGGGATGAGAGAGGAGGAGATGGAGAGGGGATGAGAGAGGAGAAGATGGAGAGGGGATGAGAGAGGAGGAGATGGAGAGGGGATGAGAGAGGAGGAGATGGAGAGGGGATGAGAGCGGAGGAGATGGAGGGGGGAGATGAGAGGGATGAGAGAGGAGGTGATGGAGAGGAGATGAGAGGAGGAGATGGAGAGGGGATGAGAGAGGAGGAGATGGAGAGGGGAGGAGGCGATGAGAGGGGAGGAGAGGGGATGAGAGAGGAGGAGATGGAGAGGGGAGGAGAGGGGATGAGAGAGGAGGAGATGGAGAGGAGGAGATGCAGAGGGGATGAGAGAGGAGCACATGGAGAGGGGATGAGAGAGGAGGAGATGGAGAGGGGATGAGAGAGGAGGAGATGGAGAGGGGAGGAGGCGATGAGAGGGGAGGAGAGGATATGAGAGAGGAGGAGATGGAGAGGAGATGAGAGAGGAGGAGATGCAGAGGGGATGAGAGAGGAGCACATGAGAGGGGATGAGATGGAGGAGATGAGAGAGGAGGAGATGGAGAGGGGAGTTGGCGAAGAGAGGGGAGGAGAGGGGATGAGATAGAAGGAGATGGAGAGGAGATGAGAGAGGAGGAGATGGAGGTGGGATGAGAGAGTAGGGGATGGAGAGGGGTGAGAGAGGAGGGTGAGAGAGGAGGAGATGGAGAGGGAATAAGAGAGGAGGAGATGGAGAGGGGAGATGGAGAGGGGATGAGAGAGGAGGAGATGGAGAGGGGATGAGAGAGGAGAAGATGGAGAGGGGATGAGAGAGGAGGAGATGGAGAGGGGATGAGAGAGGAGGAGATGGAGAGGGGATGAGAGAGGAGGAGATGGAGAGGGGATGAGAGAGGAGGAGATGGAGAGGGGATGAGAGAGGAGAAGATGGAGAGGGGATGAGAGAGGAGGAGATGGAGAGGGGATGAGAGAGGAGAAGATGGAGAGGGGATGAGAGAGGAGGAGATGGAGAGGGGATGAGAGAGGAGGAGATGGAGAGGGGGTGAGAGAGGAGGAGATGGAGAGGGGATGAGAGAGGAGGAGATGGAGAGGGGAGATGGAGAGGGGATGAGAGAGGAGGAGATGGAGAGGGGATGAGAGAGGAGAAGATGGAGAGGGGATGAGAGAGGAGGAGATGGAGAGGGGATGAGAGAGGAGGAGATGGAGAGGGGATGAGAGCGGAGGAGATGGAGGGGGGAGATGAGAGGGATGAGAGAGGAGGTGATGGAGAGGAGATGAGAGGAGGAGATGGAGAGGGGATGAGAGAGGAGGAGATGGAGAGGGGAGGAGGCGATGAGAGGGGAGGAGAGGGGATGAGAGAGGAGGAGATGGAGAGGGGAGGAGAGGGGATGAGAGAGGAGGAGATGGAGAGGAGGAGATGCAGAGGGGATGAGAGAGGAGCACATGGAGAGGGGATGAGAGAGGAGGAGATGGAGAGGGGATGAGAGAGGAGGAGATGGAGAGGGGAGGAGGCGATGAGAGGGGAGGAGAGGATATGAGAGAGGAGGAGATGGAGAGGAGATGAGAGAGGAGGAGATGCAGAGGGGATGAGAGAGAAGCACATGGAGAGGGGATGAGAGAGGAGGACATGAGAGGGGATGAGATGGAGGAGATGAGAGAGGAGGAGATGGAGAGGGGAGTTGGCGAAGAGAGGGGAGGAGAGGGGATGAGATAGAAGGAGATGGAGAGGAGATGAGAGAGGAGGAGATGGAGGTGGGATGAGAGAGTAGGGGATGGAGAGGGGTGAGAGAGGAGGGTGAGAGAGGAGGAGATGGAGAGGGAATAAGAGAGGAGGAGATGGAGGGGGGATGAGAGAGGAGGAGATGGACTTTGGGTGAGAGAGGAGGAGATGGAGAGGGGATGAGAGAGGAGAAGATGGAGAGGGGATGAGAGAGGAGGAGATGGAGAGAGGATGAGAGAGGAGAAGATGGAGAGGGGATGAGAGAGGAGGAGATGGAGAGGGGATGAGAGAGGAGGAGATGGAGAGAGGATGAGAGAGGAGAAGATGGAGAGGGGATGAGAGAGGAGGAGATGGAGAGGGGAGATGGAGAGGGGATGAGAGAGGAGAAGATGGAGGTGGGATGAGAGAGGAGGAGATGGAGGGGGGATGAGAGAGGAGAAGATGGAGGTGGGATGAGAGAGGAGGAGATGGAGGGGGGATGAGAGAGGAGAAGATGGAGAGGGGATGAGAGAGGAGGAGATGGAGAGGGGAGATGGAGAGGGGTGAGAGATAAGGGTGAGAGAGGAGGAGATGGAGAGGGGATGAGAGAGGAGGGTGAGAGAGGGGGGTGAGAGACAATATAAAAGAGCAAGAGAGAGCAAAAGGAGAGTTTGCTAATGTTCTGACAGCCAATCATGTCCCAATCTGTCATCAGACTGTCTGTCGGCATCACCACAATATATCTCTATGGTCTGGTCATGCTCTGTTAACACCCTGAAGAGCCTCACAGTACACCCACTGCATTGGGAGACTTACAGTACACACACACACACACACACACACACACACACACACACACACACACACAAGGCCCATAACTCTAAAGATAATGACTTATTCCCATATAATTACTGAACCATCTCTGATTCAACAGTAGATGACTTCCTGCTTTCTTATCCTTGTACCTGAGGATCTGCCTGTGCTATCTGTCCTATGATCACTGGTGTCTTTGCCCAACCCTTGGTGAGGTGGCATGCCTGCTCATGTAGGTTTGCTAAATTCCTATGACCACATAACCACCAAAGTACTTGATTGCGTAACACAGTAGATCAATTGTTACATACATGCTTTAACAACATCCTATAGGACCTACCATGAGTATGCCCTCTGTAACCACAAACCTAATCTACTGTTCTACAGTAATGAAATCCATGTACACACACTCTTGCAGAAAATAACATATAGTGCATTCGGGAAAGTTTTCAGAACCCTTCCCTTTTTCCACATTTTGTTACGTTACAGCCTTATTCTGAAATTGATTAAATAGTGTTTTTCCCCTCTACATACAATACCCCATAATGACAAAGAAAAAACAGGTTTTATACATTTTTGCACGGAAATATAAGTATTCAGACCCTTTACTCAGTACTTTATTGAAGCACCTTTGGCAGCGATTACTGCCTCGAGTCTTCTTGGGTATGATGCTACAAAGGAACTCTGGAGCCCCCGATTACTCAGTTTGGCCGGGCGGCCAGCTCTAGGAAGAGTCTTGGTGGTTCCAAACTTCTTCCATTTAAAAATTATGGAGGACACTATGTTCTTGGGGACCTTCAATGCTGCAGAAATGTTTTGGTACCCTTCCCCAGATCTTTGCCTCGACACAATCCTGTCTTGGAGCTCTACGGACAATTCCTTCAACCTCATGGCTTGGTTTTTGTTCTGAAATGCACTGTCAACTGTGGGACCTTATATAGACAGGTGTGTGCCTTTTCAAATCAAGTCCAATCAATTGAATTTACCACAGGTGGACTCCAATCAAGTTATAGAAACATCAAGGATGATCAATGGAAACAGGATGCACCTGAGCTCAATTTCAAGTCTCATAGCAAAGGGTCTGAATACTTATGTAAATAAGGTCTGTTTTTCGCAAAAAAATCTAAAAACCTGTTTTCGCTTTGTCATTATGGAGTATTGTGTGTAGATTGATGAGGAAAATGTTTTATTTAATCCATTTTAGAATAAGGCTGTAAAGTAACAAAATGTGGAAAAATGGAAGGGGTCTGAATACTTTCCGAATGCACTGTATGAACTTCACAGAGCCCACCACTTGGGTATGCCTTGAAGTTGTATATTTTGCCATAACAAATGTTGCAGAGGTTACAGCATTGTATTATTCAATTCAGCAGGGCCCGTTAGTACATCAGGTTGCCAAGCAACAACTAGCTACACTAGCCTCAAACAGCCTTAATGGAAAGTAGTGGACAACGTTAGCAGGCCCAAGGATACTGTAAGGCAAAGCTCCACTCCAACTATATTCCAATTGGATAATAACCTTAATAATAATAATAATAATAATAATAATAACCTTAAATCACTTTGGTCTTTTCCCCTTCCTCAAGGCTCAACTGCTGATTCGAACAAATACATTTAAACAGTCTTGGAGTCGGTACATATCTTGGATACTTGTCCTCGAGGCGTCGATTCAAAAAGGCTGGTGATAGGATTTATCCATTTAAACGCCAACAAAGGCCAAGGGTGAAACCAATGGTGTGGGAGGAGTCTCAAGCATTTACTCTATTTAGTGCATTATGCCTATAGGCATTTCATGTGGAATGTCTTCACGGATGGCAACTAATGGGATAAAATAAGGAAGTGATGATGATCATCATTAACCAGTCAAACTGTACAAGCAATAACCCAAGTTCAAAAGTGGTATGGAAAGTTTACCAACCTATTAATGCTACTATTCTCTAGAATACATTTTACGTGATATTTTCTCCAAATTGATCTCAATATGTTGAGTTTTGGACAATTTTCCCCCATAATGCCGTTGGGTAATATAATAATAGCATTACTGTTAGACACACTTCCCCCTGTGTCAACCATAACATTACTGTTAGACACACTTCCCCCCCTGTGTCAACCATAACATTACTGTTAGACACACTTCCCCCCTGTGTCAACCATAACATTACTGTTAGACACACTTCCCCCCCTGTGTCAACCATAACATTACTGTTAGACACACTTCCCCCCCTGTGTCAACCATAACATTACTGTTAGACACACTTCCCCCCTGTGTCAACCATAACATTACTGTTAGACACACTTCCCCCTTTGTCAACCATAACATTACTGTTAGACACACTTCCCCCTGTGTCAACCATAACATTACTGTTAGACACACTTCCCCCCTGTGTCAACCATAACACAAAATGTTAGTCTATTATCAAAAATATCAGGATGACAGAGACGTTTACAGTTAAAAGTCCTCTTCCCTCACCTTCCCACTTTACTAATTACAGTTAAATTAGAGGAGTAACATAATGTCCTCTTCCCCCTTTACTAATTACAGTTAAATTAGAGGAGTAACATAATGTCCTCTTCCCCCTTTACTAATTACAGTTAAATTAGAGGCGTAACATAATGTCCTCTTCCCCCTTTACTAATTACAGTTAAATTAGAGGAGTAACATAATGTCCTCTTCCCCCTTTACTAATTACAGTTAAATTAGAGGAGTAACATAATGTCCTCTTCCCCTTTTACTAATTACAGTTCACTAGGAGGAGCCAGAGAATGCATGGTTGAATAGTGACACACACACACACACAACACACAATTTCAATCCAACAACTCGTACATCCCATCCCCTGGCTCCCCATACTAAAGCATCTGCCTGGAGTAGTTGTGGTCTGCCTCGGAGAGAGCTTACGCAATGGAAAAATGGCGCAGAGGAGTGTGCCGATCCCCGCCGCATGCAGCAGAGCACTCAACATAGCGTAGGCCAATGATGTCACCATTTAGGGTTTAATTAAAGCTTCCTAGTCCTTGACTGCGTCCCAAATGGCACCCTATTCCCTACATAGTGCACTTCTTTTGACCAGTGGTACACTATTTAAGGAATAGGGTGCCATTTGGGACATGACCCTCTATTTGGAATCCCCCCCCCCCCCAGCTCTGCAGCTGGCAGACAGAGCCAAATGGGTTTGACTGTTTGTGTGCAGTGGTGATTGGAGGACAGTAAACAAAGCGTTGAATGCTGACAGGGCATTGCACACTTCTACGACGCAGCCTCGCAGCGCCACTGGACGAGCCAAAGTACGCCGGAAGACAAACGGAGGAGCTCATTAAGAGGTGAAGATGACGGGAGGGTTTTAGTTTGGGGAAAACACATAACATGCTGTCTTTAGCCAAGATGAGGCGAATACGTTTATTTGCAGGAAACACGCCCCAAATAACTGTTAAAGTACATTTGTATCGATAACTCGATGCTTTTTTTTCCAACCCTCGGGCTAGGGTATGTAATGAAATACATCTCCAGCTGCTACGGCCCACGTGTGCTTGTAACTGGGCCTGGTTCACTGAAATCCTCTTGAGTGTTCAGCCATCATCAGTCCTGGTCAAAAGCCAAACTACTTTGTGTCCAGTGCCGGGGTTCTTGTGGCAACACGGTTGTATCGAATATCAAGGCTTGAGCGCTTGACTGATTTACCTCTCCCCGAGAGATAGACGTAATGAAAATCAGCTTCCTCCTAAAGCCCGGTACTGCCACCCTATTGGACCAGGCCAACGAAACCTCAGTCTTAGAAATGGCTGGGTATGTGTGTGGGATCATGGCACAGAGATGGTGTTGATGCCTCCAAAACATACGTCCCCACCCATGACTCTCATGCCTGTATTTCCCCTCTGTCGCTGATATCACTGTATCCCATCTCCTTTCAACTACCCAAATTCACTGGGAAAAGAAAATGGCTGGGTATGACTTGGGCAAATTCAAGCAACCACTGTTTGAGAACGTAACCTGGTCTGACCAACCCATACAGACCAAAACCTTCCCTTGCATCTGTCAAAGGAGAGGGAAACCCTGAGATTAGGGAGCTTTGATTTCTCTCGAAAGTTCAATTTGTTTTAATTAAATGAATGGTTCCGAATGTGCAGAGTAGAGCCGCTCCTCTGAAAACTACTACCACGTCCCAAGACCCGGGACCGATGGCCAACACAAAGTCTCCATGGTGCGGGCATTCCATTTTCCCTCTGCTGGTATTAAAAACAGACCCCTCCCCCCAAGAACCAAGTGGTAGCTTTTCTTTAAATGACATCCTGATTTATGCACGCAGTTGACTGAGGGGGGGGGGGGGGGGCTCGCCCGCAACGGACGTCAAACCCCCACCGCGCTCCACAACAGAATTAGGCTGCACATGGAAGATGGAGATCTGTGAGTTTGGCAGGGCTATGTCGAGTTTGATGTTTGTGCCAATGTGGCGTCCGGTGGCTTCAAAGCCTCACATTTGCCAATACGTAGCATCAGCAATCCAGGGTTTACACAAATCATTGGTTTGGCAGGGCTAGGTAGCGTTTGACGTTTGTACAGCCATTCGGAACGCTATTAAAAAGTTTGTCCGGTGGTCATTAATTATCCTAATAACATAGGGCTGTGGGCTGATTTTCATTATGAATTTTGGAGTATGGTTTTGGGTGGAGGGCTGTAGAATGGCTCTGCTCCAGTTACTTCCTGTCCTCCGTAACAGATCTAGGATCAGTTCTTCCAGCCCCAGTCTAACACATTCTGAACATCTCAGCCAATCTGGCCAGGAATCAGTTCTTATGTGGAACAAATGTGCTGTATCAACATGACAGAATAGAGGGGGCCTCTGCTACACTCCTCCACTCCAGGATCCAGATTAGAATGGGGATGGGGGGGGGGGGGGGGAGAGACAAAGGGCTACAGGAACTATCAGAACAAATGCTTTATTCTGACATAACGGCTTCCCTCGTCTGCAATCACCCAGAGTCATTCAAGCAGAGGAGGCTGGTGGGAGGAACTATAGGAGGATGTGTTCATGGAATGGAATAAATGGAATGGAGTCAAACATGTGGTTGCCATATGCTTGATGTGTTTGACTCCATTCCAGCCATTACAATGAGCCCGTCCTCCTATAGCTCCACCCAGCAGCCTCCTCTGAACTTAAGCATGGGAAGAGAAGAGCTGTGAGGCCTCGCTGCAAAGGGATGGGAGCTCTGTTCAACTCCAACAGGCTTTCATTTTGCAGGTTCCCGCGCCGCCACGCTGACCCTCAACATGGGGGTCCCACAGGGGTGTGTGCTTAGTTCTCTCCTGTACTCCCTGTTCACCCATGAATGCGTGGCCGCGCACGACTCCCAACACCATCATCAAGTTTGCTGATGACACGACGGTGGTAGGTCTGATCACAGACGACGATGAAACAGCCTACAGGGAGGAGGCCAGTGACCTGGCAGTGTGGTGCCGGGAAAACAATCTCTTCCTCAATGTCAGTAAGACCTAGGAGCTGATCGTGGACTACAGGACAAGGGGAGGCGAGCACACCTCCATCCACATCGACCTCAAGCTGAACCTCGGCAAGACGGAGCTGCTCTTCCTCCCGGGGAAGGACTGCCCGCTCTATGATCTTGCCATCACGGTTGAAAACTCTGTTGTGTCCTCCTCCCAGAGTGCAAAGAACCCGATCCTGTAGGTTCACGCTCTACAACATTCGCAGAGTACGACCCTACCTTACACAGGAAGCGGCACAGGTCCTAATTCAGGCACTTGTCATCTCCTGTCTGGATTACTGCAACTCGCTGGTGGCTGGGCTCCCTGCCTGTGCCATTAAACCCCTACAACTCATCCAGAATGGCTACACGGACTATCTGAGTTGACCTTGTATGTTATTTTTGCAGTCTCTATGCACACTCACAGAACTCTTCACACTCATGTACACTGACACTCCAATACACACACAACATGCACACACATTCATACTGACTCTACACACACACACACACACACACACACACACACACACACACACAATCATAATTTACTCTGCTGCTAATCTGTTTATCATATATCCTGATGCCTAGTCACCTTACCCCTATACATATCTACCTCCATCACGCCAGTATCCCTGTCCCCTTACCCCTATACATATCTACCTCCATCACGCCAGTATCCCTGCACATTGTTAATATGGTACTGGAACTGACTGACCCCTGTATATAGCTTCTTACTTTCTCATGTTCTTCTTATTTCTATTTCTTGTGTGTTTTTGTTCTACCTTGTGTTATTTTTTAGTACTAAATTGATATTGATTACTGCATTGTTGGGTTTGGAGCTTGCAAGAAATGCATTTCACTGTACCTTAATCTCGCCCCGGGCACTTCATTTTACTGCCTAGTGAACCGAACAAGGGTTTTTCCTACAGCTGCAATATGTCACTTTTTGGGCGACCTGACCAAATTAGCATAGAAATATGAGTCATAGATCTGTCATTTTCATTGAAAGCGAGTCTAAGAAGCGGTAGATCTGTTCTATGTGCGTTATTTCCATGCTTCCCGTTTTTTGCGTATTTTACTTTTGGTTTTGTACACCAGCTTCAAACAGCTGAAAATACAATATTATTGGTTATGGAAAATATATTTCACTGCGGTTTCGATGGTACAACGACTCTCTACACTATACTTGCTTGTTTTGTCACATAAACTGACATTCGATTTGATTTTAGCATCCAGGAAATGGCGTAGCGATTTCTGCACAGTGCATCTTTAACCGAGCAAACGAGGCTGTGTCCAAAATGGCACCCTATTCCCTATATAGTGCATTAAATAGGGAAAAGGGTGCAATGGGACACATCCAGAGACACTCAAGAAACAGGAAAGTCAAGGACATCATTGCGCTTGAGAAGAAGCAGGTCTCTGCAGAGCCTTTGGGGAGAGGTTTTGGGCCAGGGTGGGTCTGGAGGCCTGGAATGTTCTTTCCAGAGATTCTGTGCTCTGTCACACCACACTGGGTTCAGATTAACGTGAACAACTGCTCTTCAGATAGAGATAAGGGAGTCCGTCTGTCAATCAATTTGTCCGTATGACAGTAAACAGCTGTAGGAACTGATAACAAGTAAATGTGCGTGTGTGTGTGTGTGTGTGTGTGTGTTTATAGCTCAGATACACTCCTTCAGTAAATCATGATTAGGGAAGGGAGAAAAGAGGGGGGGGGGGGCAATAAAGAGAGAGGGAAGGAGAGGAGGGGGTTACCTTCAGCTGTGGGTGCTGCTCCACTTTAATAAAGAGAGAAGGAGAGAGAAGTAGAGAGAGAGAGAGAGAGAGAAGGAGAGACAAGGAGGGAGAAAAGGAGAGAGAGAAGGAGAGGAGGGGGTTACCTTCAGCTGTGGGTGCTGCTCCACTTTAATAAAGAGAGAAGGAGAGAGAAGTAGAGAGAGAGAGAGAAGGAGAGAGAGGAGGAGAGAGGGAAGGAGAGGAGGGGGTTACCTTCAGCTGTGGGTGCTGCTCCACTTTGAGCTTCTGCCAGCCCCTCAGACTCCACTGGCTGGGATAGGCTAGGGTCTGCTTCTGCTGCAGAGACAGGAAGGAGACCAGAGTTAGGAGGGCGCAGAACTCACCTAACCCTGCCTTGGTGGGCCTTAGATCCATCCAGGTGTCTGAAAATAAACCTGGTGATACTGACTACGGTGCTGCTGACGCATCAAACAATATACCACCTGAAATATTAAACACATCAATATGTTTCTGTTAGTAAATGATGCTATCATCTTGCTAAATGTGCAGCAAAGAATGATCCAGCAACTGTCTCAATGCTTGAAGTCACAGAATGGAGAAGGGAGTCTTCATAAACTCCGCCAACACAACAAGTGGATCCAAAAACTAAATTTAATACAGCCGTTTTGGGAACAAGGCTTTACAGTGACTAGAGGGGATATACCATTTGATAAAAATGGCCATGGCCAAAAGCAAAAAACAACAGGGTTTTGATGTAACTATGATATTGTATTCCATCCTTACAACATCTGCCACCAAGAGATGCTGGTCTCGCTACAAGTTGAACAGAGATAGATTTTCAGTGAGCCTGGCTAGAAATGACTCAATCACATCAAAGGATCAACGTTACCTATTGATTTGTCATTAGACCAATGTGCTACAGATGATAGCTGCATGCTCTACTGATGTTTACGATCACACAATAGATCATTACTGCCTAATTGGTCTCAAGGCACTATTGAAAATGAGATTTACTTATCCCAGAGGAATTACAGAAAAATACAACACAAAAATTATTGCAGATGTGCACAGAAAATCATGATTTATAAGGTCAAAATTCACAATAACAGGTTATTTCTCAAAACCATCTGGACAATTTTTTGGACAAACACTGATTCATATGCTCAGTTTTTGATCCAAGAACAATCTAAAAGATCAACAGATTTATGGAAGTGATTTTTTCCCCCTCAAAACTTTACGATCGTTAAGAATTGCTTTCCAAAAGTGCCGGAAAAAGAGAGAGTTCATCTTATAGGAAACCACACTTTGGCACATAGAAACCCAAACATAGCTGCTGGACAAGTTGAGGTCACTCACATGGCCTGCGTCTCAAATAGCACCCTAATTCCTATATAGTGCACTACTTTTGACCAGGGCTCATAGGTCTCTGGCCAAAAGTAGTGCACTATATAGGGAATAAGCTGCCATGTTGGATGCAGCCATGATTACTCTGCACTACCGTTTCCCCACAACCGGGTTAGGAATGTTCTGCGGGCTGGCAATTAACGATTAGCACATTAATGAGTGAGTGGCGATGAGGAGAGTTTTAGCCCTGTCCAGTCTAATCCACACCTCCTATGCCCTGACATACACAGTAGCCAAACATGGTTGAACATTGCAGATTGAAATGGCTTGAATAGAGCTGACGTGATTCCTTATTCTACATGTCAGAGTTTGTTCTACATAGCATATGTCTATCTGAACATTTCCACAGCTGTGTCCTGCTGAAGGCCCTTGGTTACCAGACACCACATCAGCTGTGTCCTGCTGAAGGCCCTTGGTCACCAGACACCACATCAGCTGTGTCCTGCTGAAGGCCCTTGGTCACCAGACACCACATCAGCTGTGTCCTGCTGAAGGCCCTTGGTCACCAGACATCACAGCAGCTGTGTCCTGCTGAAGGCCCTTGGTTACCAGACACCACATCAGCTGTGTCCTGCTGAAGGCCTTGGTCACCAGACACCACAGCAGCTGTGTCCTGCTGAAGGCCCTGGTTACCAGACACCACATCAGCTGTGTCCTGCTGAAGGCCCTTGGTTACCAGACACCACAGCAGCTGTGTCCTGCTGAAGGCCCTTGGTTACCAGACACCACATCAGCTGTGTCCTGCTGAAGGCCCTTGGTCACCAGACACCACATCAGCTGTGTCCCGCTGAAGGCCCTTGGTTACCAGACATCACAGCAGCTGTGTCCTGCTGAAGGCCCTTGGTCACCAGACACCACATCAGCTGTGTCCTGCTGAAGGCCTTGGTTACCAGACACCACAGCAGCTGTGTCCTGCTGAAGGCCTTGGTCACCAGACACCACAGCAGCTGTGTCCTGCTGAAGGCCTTGGTTACCAGACACCACATCAGCTGTGTCCTGCTGAAGGCCCTTGGTCACCAGACACCACATCAGCTGTGTCCTGCTGAAGGCCCTTGGTTACCAGACACCACATCAGCTGTGTCCTGCTGAAGGCCCTTGGTTACCAGACACCACATCAGCTGTGTCCTGCTGAAGGCCCTTGGTCACCAGACACCACATCAGCTGTGTCCTGCTGAAGGCCCTTGGTTACCAGACACCACATCAGCTGTGTCCTGCTGAAGGCCCTTGGTTACCAGACACCACATCAGCTGTGTCCTGCTGAAGGCCCTTGGTTACCAGACACCACATCAGCTGTGTCCTGCTGAAGGCCCTTGGTCACCAGACACCACATCAGCTGTGTCCTGCTGAAGGCCCTTGGTCACCAGACACCACAGCAGCTGTGTCCTGCTGAAGGCCCTTGGTCACCAGACATCACAGCAGCTGTGTCCTGCTGAAGGCTTATGATCAGTAGGGCACACCGTAGCAAATGTATTTTTGGAAAATGAGCATTTCTTATTGGACAAATTCTGGTAGTACCTCCCCCATTTCTTTCGGTTTCAAAAATGTTTCTCCCTACTGGGCATGACCCTGGAAGCCTCAGGAACGTGTCCATCTGGTAGACACATCTCACCAGTCTTCACTTCAGCTCTATCCAACTCCTAGGTTCTGGCTATGAAAAAAAAACGTTTCTGATAAAGACTATACCATTTTATCACCTCTAGCAGTGTTCTGTGTTATTAAAATGTGTCAAGCACAGAATATTATTACAACTTCCTGCAAGTCTTCACTTGGAAAAACATCATACTACATTTTTCTAGTTATAGTGCATGAACGTGGATATGTACGTGAGCTCTATCAAATGATGCGTCCCAAATGACACCCTATTCCCTATGTAGTGCACTACTTTTGACCAGGGCCCATAGGGTTCTAGTGTAGTGCACTACATAGGGTTCTAGTGTAGTGCACTACATATGGCTCTAGTCAAAAGTAGTGCACTATATAGTGAATAGGGTGCCACTTGGGACGCACCCAAGGTTTAGCTCAGCTCCCACGGTCTGGTTAAGTCATGCTGAAAAGCACAGCTAGGATCTGAGAGAGCAACACCTCACGCAAATTCCATACATCGCAAGACCAATTAATTTGACTGAAGTCTACCACGGCAATGGCCCTTTAATCAAATAAATTCTCAACCCAATTATGTCTAATCAAAATATTTTAGCACTCCTATTTTTTTTTCTATTCAGAGAAGACTTCAAGGTGTTTATGTTGTATCCCGGTTCAGTCCTTCATAAAAACTGCTTCCATCCTTGACTGGGCAAAAAACATTCT
The DNA here is from genome assembly GCF_964263955.1 of Coregonus lavaretus. NCBI lineage: Eukaryota > Metazoa > Chordata > Actinopteri > Salmoniformes > Salmonidae > Coregonus > Coregonus lavaretus. Next base: position 73,964,250 of record NC_139991.1, read on the forward strand.
TAAAATAATATTTAAAAATGGGACAGTAGAGTTTCAATTGCATTGAACGTAAACTATTTTCTTATTCTACAATGACTGCAAAAGTACTCAAATATCCCTCCTTGATGAGCTTATAGGGCTTGTCAGACAATATAATTAACTAAACAGCTTGCATATATATATATATATATATATATATATATATATATATATATACACACACACACACACACATATATACACACACACAGTACCAGTCAAAGGTTTGGACACACCTACTCATTCAAGGGTTTTTCTTTATTTTTACTATTTTCTACATTGTAGAATAATAGTGAATACATCAAACCTATGAAATAACACATATGGAATCATGTAGTAACCAAAAAAGTGTTAAACAAATCAAAATATATTTTATATTTGAGATTCTTCAAATAGCCACCCTTTGCCTTGATGACAGCTTTGCACACTCTTGGCATTCTCTCAACTGCTTTTCCAACAGTCTTGAAGGAGTTCCCACATATGCTGAGCACTTGTTAGCTGATTTTCCTTCACTCTGCGGTCAAAATCATCCTAAACCATCTCAATTGGGTTGAGGTCGGGTGATTGTGGAGGCCAGGTCATCTGATACAGCACTTCATCACTCTCCTTCTTGGTCAAATAGCCCTTACACAGCCTGAAGGTGTATTGGGTCATTGTCCTGCTGAAAAACAAATGGTAGTCCCACTAAGCCCAAACCGGATGGGATGGCGTATCGCTGCAGAATGCTGTGGTAGCCATGCTGGTTAAGTGTGCCTTGAATTCTAAATAAATCACAGACAGTGTCACTAGCAAACCACCCCCACACCATAACACCTCCTCCTCCATTCTTTACGCTGGGAGCTACACATGCTGAGATCATCCGTTCACCCACGCGTCTCACAAAGACATGGCGGTTGGAACCAAAAATCTCAAATTTAACTCCAGACCAAAGGACACATTTCCACCGGTCTAATGTCCATTGCTCCTGTTTCTTGGCCCAAGCAAGTCTCTTCTTATTATTGGTGTCCTTTAGTAGTGGTTTCTTTGCAGCAATTCGACCATGAAGGCCTGATTCATACAGTCTCCTCTGAACAGTTGATGTTGAGATGTGTCTGTTCCTTGAACTCTGTGAAGCATTTATTTGGGCTGCAATTTCTGAGGCTGGTAACTCTAATGAACTTATCCTCTGCAGCAGAGGTAACTCTGGGTCTTCCATTCCTGTGGTGGTCCTCATGAGAGCCAGTTTCATCATAGCGCTTGATGGTTTTTGCGACTGCACTTGAAGAAACTTTCAAAGTTCTTGACATTTTCCGTATTGACCTTCGTGTCTTAAAGTAATGATGGACTGTCATTTATTTTTGCTTATTTGAGCTGTTCTTGCCATAATATGGAATTGGTATTTTGCCAAATAGGGCTATCTTCTGTATACCACCCCTACCTTGTCACAACACAACTGATTGGCTCAAACGCATTAAGAAGGAAATAAATTCCACAAATTAACTTTTAAGAAGGCACACCTGTTAATTGAAATGCATTCCAGGTGACTACCTCATGAAGCTGGTTGAGAGAATGCCAAGAGTGTGTAAAGCTGTCATCAAGGTGGCTATTTGAAGAATCTCAAATATAACATATTTTGATTGGTTTAACACTTTTTTGGTTACTACATGATTCCATGTGTTATTTCATAATTTTAATGTCTTCACTATTATTCTACAATGTAAAAAATTGTAAAAATAAAGAATAATCCTTGAATGAGTAGGTGTGTCCAACCTTTTGACTGGTAGTATATATTCAATTATTTTTTTGAAATATTCCCTTTACATAAGTATTCAGACCCTTTACTTAGTACTTTGTTGAAGGACCTTTGTCAGCGATTACAGCCTCAAGTCTTCTTGGGTATGACGCTACAAGCTTGGCACACCTGTATTTGGGGAGTTTCTCCCATTCTTCTCTGCAGATGCTCTCAAGCTTTGTCAGGTTGGATGGGGAGCGTCGCTGCACAGATATTTTCAGGTCTCTCCAGAGATGATCGATCGGGTTCAAGTCCGGCCTCTGGCTGGGCCACTGAAGGACATTCAGAGACTTGTCCTGAAGCCACTCCTGCGTTGTCTTGGCTGTGTGGTTAGGGTCATTGTCCTGTTGGAAGGTGAACCTTCACCCCAGTCTGAGGTCCTGAGCGCTCTGGAGCAGGTTTTTATAAAGGATCTCTCTGTACTTTGCTCCGTTCATCTTTGCTTCAATCCTGACTAGTCTCCCAGTCCCTGCAGATGAAAAACATCCCAACAGCATGATGCTGCCACCACCATGCTTCACCATAGGGATGGTGCCAGGTTTCCTCCAGACGTAATCCTTGGCATTCAGGCCAAAGAGTTCAATTTTGGTTTCATCAGACCAGAGAATCTTGTTTCTCATTGTCGGAGTCCTTTAGATGCCTTTTGGCAAACTCCAAGCGGACATGTGCTTTTTACTGAGGAGTGGCTTCCGTCTGGCCACTCTACCATAAAGGCCTGATTGGTGGAGTGCTGCAGAGATGGTTGTCTTTCTGGAAGGTTCTCCCATCTCTACAGAGGAACTCTGGAGCTCTGTCAGAGTGACCATCGGGTTCTTGGTCACCTCCCTGACTAAAGCCCTTCTCCCCCGATTGCTCAGTTAGGCCGGGCGGCCAGCTCTAGGAAGAGACTTGGTGGTTCCAAACTTTGGCCACTGTGTTATTGGCGACCTTCAATGCTGCAGAAATGTTTTGGTACCTTTCCCCAGCTCTGTGCATTGACACAATCCTGTCTTGGAGCTTTACAGACAATTCCTTCGACCTCATGGCTTGGATTTTGCTCTGACATGCATTGTCAACTGTGAGACCGTATATACAGTGGGGAGAACAAGTATTTGATACACTGCCGATTTTGCAGGTTTTCCTACTTACAAAGCATGTAGAGGTCTGTAATTTTTATCATAGGTACACTTCAACTGTGAGAGACGGAATCTAAAACAAAAATACAGAAAATCACATTGTATGATTTTTAAGTAATTAATTTGCATTTTATTGCATGACATAAGTATTTGATACATCAGAAAAGCAGAACTTAATATTTCGTACAGAAACCTTTGTTTGCAATTACAGAGATCATACCTTTCCTGTAGGTCTTGACCAGGTTTGCACACACTGCAGCAGGGATTTTGGCCCACTCCTCCATACAGACCTTCTCCAGATTCTTCAGGTTTCAGGGCGGTCACTGGGCAATACGGACTTTCAGCTCCCTCCAAAGATTTTCTATTGGGTTCAGGTCTGGAGACTGGCTAGGCCACTCCAGGACCTTGAGATGCTTCTTATGGAGCCCCTCCTTAGTTGCCCTGGCTGTGTGTTTCGGGTCGTTGTCATGCTGGAAGACCCAGCCACGGCCCATCTTCAATGCTCTTACTGAGGGAAGGAGGTTGTTGGCCAAGATCTCGCGATACATGGCCCCATCCATCCTCCCCTCAATACGGTGGAGTCGTCCTGTCCCCTTTGCAGAAAAGCATCCCCAAAGAATGATGTTTCCACCTCCAGCCTTCACGGTTGGGATGGTGTTCTTGGGGTTGTACTCATCCTTCTTCTTCCTCCAAACACGGCGAGTGGAGTTTAGACCAAAAAGCTCTATTTTTATCTCATCAGACCACATGACCTTCTCCCATTCCTCCTCTGGATCATCCAGATGGTCATTGGCAAACTTCAGACGGGCCTGGACATGCGCTGGCTTGAGCAGGGGGACCTTGCGTGCGCTGCAGGATTTTAATCCATGACGGCGTAGTGTGTTTTCTTTGAGACTGTGGTCCCAGCTCTCTTCAGGTCATTGACCAGGTCCTGCCGTGTAGTTCTGGGCTGATCCCTCACCTTCCTCATGATCATTGATGCCCCACGAGGTGAGATCTTGCATGGAGCCCCAGACCGAGGCTGATTGACCGTCATCTTGAACTTCTTCCATTTTCTAATAATTGTGCCAACAGTTGTTGCCTTCTCACCAAGCTGCTTGCCTATTGTCCTGTAGCCCATCCCAGCCTTGTGCAGGTCTACAATTGTATCCCTGATGTCCACAAACAGCTCTCTGGTCTTGGCCATTGTGGAGAGGTTAGAGTCTATTTGATTGAGTGTGTGGACAGGTGTCTTTTATACAGGTAACGAGTTTAAACAGGTGCAGTTAATACAGGTAATGAGTGGAGAACAGGAGGGCTTCTTAAAGAAAAACGAACAGGTCTGTGAGAGCCGGAATTCTTACTGGTTGGTAGGTGATCAAACACTTATGTCACGCAATAAAATGCAAATGAATTACTTAAAAATCATACAATGTGATTTTCTGGATTTTTGTTTTAGATTCCGTCTCTCACAGTTGAAGTGTACCTATGATAAAAATTACAGACCTCTACATGCTTTGTAAGTAGGAAAACCTGCAAAATCGGCAGTGTATCAAATACTTGTTCTCCCCACTGTGTGTGTATATATATATATATATATATATATATATATATATATATATATATATATATATATATATATATATATATATATATATATATATATATATATATACACACATTCATACACACATACATATATATACACACATACATACATATTTGTATGACGTTCCTTGTCTGTGTCCCAAATGGCCCCCTATTCCCTATATTGTGCACTACTTGAGTATATCCATATGTTCTGTAAAGGGAGGATGAGTTATGGCTAGTAATTGAGCCAAAACCAACACGGAGGGGGAGTTCCCATGTCAAATGATCGCCCCATTGTTGTGGAAATACGCCTGGGATTACTTTTACAACGTACATAATACACATGCTCTTTCATGGAGAAGCTTACCTCAGAAAAGAAAGATGAATGAATGCCTGTCGTAGCGCAGGAAGTCAAAGTCATTTCTGTTCGCCGAGTAACAAATGAATACAAAGAGTAGATCATTCTTTCAGTGTTAACAACGGCTCCGTGAGACACTTCAATTTCACCGGCAGTAAATAATGAGTCTAGAGGCTCACAACTTCCAACAAAGCCAATGATGCTCGGTGCTCACATAATAATAATATAATATAATATGCCATTTAGCAGACGCTTTTATCCAAAGCGACTTACAGTCATGCCTGCATACATTTTTGTGTATGGGTGGTCCCGGGGATCGAACCCACTACCTTGGCGTTACAAGCGCCGTGCTCTACCAGCTGAGCTACAGAGGACCACGTCTTTATTTTACTTCAATTACTATCTGTAATGTTCAGTTTAAAAGGCCCAATGCAGATGTTTTTATATCCATATCAAATCATTTATGTGTAACAATTAAGTACCTTCCTGTAATAGTTTTCCATTCAAATGGTCAAAAATAAACAAAAATAGCTTTTTAGCAAACAAATATTTTTCAAGCAAGAATTTAGATAGGACTGTTTGGGAGTGGTCTGTGGGGAGGAGAAAACTGAAAACTAGCTGCTATTGGCCTATTAACTAATTGACCGCCTGGTGATGTCACCAGGCAGTCTGAAACTCCACTCATGCAAAACCTGCTGACTAGAAGGTCCTGTGTAGATTGTATTTTCAACCAGCAACTATCAGGAAATAACACTGATCAAATTGTTCACAATTTTACAGTGTTAGTTTCATCAGCTATTGTACAATATGATACAAAATGCAGGAAAAACTTAATTTTGACTGCACTGAGCCTTTAATTTAGACAAGTGTATATTCCTGGTCAATATCCATGAAGAAGAACTCTTAACATTAGGACCCTTTCAGGCCATTTTTGGCCGACTTGCTCAAAAGGCACTTTGTAACATGACCCTTCCAGCACTACCTAATGTCCTACCAATGACACCTGACACAACAAAGCCCTCCCTTGATAATGAGCCCCAGTATTAATCAACAACTAAATACCATGTTCTCCCCCTCCCACCCCGTGTAGAATGGACTGATGAACAGAAACAGAGAGAAGAGAAAGGCAGTAAGAGACCAAAAGAAAGAGAAAAAGTGAGAGAGAAACAGAGGTAGAGAGAATGACAGAAAGAGAAAGAAACAAGGAGAAAGTGAGAGGGAGGGGAGAGAGAGATAGGGAGGAGAGAGAGAGAGAGAGAGAGAGGGAGGGGAGAGAGAGGGGGGGAGAGGGGGAGAGAGAGAGAGGGAGGGGAGAGAGGGAGGGGAGAGAGGGAGAGAGAGAGAGGGAGGGGAGAGAGGGAGGGGAGAGAGGGAGAGAGAGAGAGGGAGGGGAGAGAGGGAGGGGAGAGAGGGGAGAGAGAGAGAGGGAGGGGAGAGAGGGAGGGGAGAGAGGGGAGAGAGAGAGAGGGAGGGGAGAGAGGGGGGGAGAGGGAGGGGAGAGAGAGAGAGGGAGGGGAGAGAGAGAGAGGGAGGGGAGAGAACCTGACCACTGTTACTGACCCAAACTTAAGGAAAGCTTTGACTATGTACAGACTCAGTGAGCATAGCCTTAAATAATAATAATAATAATAATAATAATATGCCATTTAGCAGACGCTTTTATCCAAAGCGACTTACAGTCATGTGTGCATACATTTTTATGTATGGGTGGTCCCGGGGATCGAACCCACTACCCTGGCGTTACAAGCGCCATGCTCTACCGATTGAGCTACAGAGGACCACAATAGCCTTGCTATTGAGAAAGGCCGCCGTAGGCAGACCTGGCTCTCAAGAGAAGACAGGCTATGTGCTCACTGCCCACAAAATGAGGTGGAAACTGAGCTGCACTTCCTAACCTCCTGCCAAATGTATGACCATATTAGAGACACATATTTCCCCCAGATTACACAGATCCACAAAGAATTTGAAAACAAACCCAATTTTGATAAACTCCCTTATCTACTGGGTGAAATACCACAGTGTGCCATCACAGCAGCAAGATTTGTGACCTGTTGCCACAAGAAAAGGGCAACCAGTTAAGAACAAACACCACTGTAAATACAACCCATATTTTGTTGATTTATTTTCCCTTAAATTGAATTGAGAGGAAGGGGAGAGAGAGGGAGGGGAGAGCGAGAGAGGGAGGGGAGAGAGAGAGAGAGGAGAGGAGAGAGAGGGAGGGGAGAGAGAGGGAGGGGAGAGAGAGGGGAGAGGAGAGAGAGAGGAGAGTGAGGGGAGAGAGAGAGGAGAGTGAGGGGAGAGAGAGAGAGAGAGAGAGAGAGAGAGAGAGAGAGAGAGAGAGAGAGAGAGAGAGAGAGAGAGCAGCGCGACCCTGGACTGAGGCGCTAGCTGATCTGATTATTTTGGCTCTGCAACAGTGGAGCCCTCGAGGAGCCCACAGTGCCCCACGAATCACAGCCGCCTTTCACAGAGGATTCTCCTTTTTCAACATCCGCCTCTCCTAGCAAAAGCCGGGCCGGCCCAGACGGTCCAAACACTCATAAAGACGAGAGAGGAGGCAGTGGAGGGCGGGGCGGGCAAATGGCATCCAGCCCCCCCCCCCCCCCCCCCCCCCTCGGGGCTTAGTTGGGCTCCAACGAGGGGAGCAGCAGACCCCCTTGGCCCAGCCCAAAATGTAGGAGCTTGTTAACACTCCCTGTGCCCCTCAGGGGAGCCATTCTGACCACGCCTGTTTTGCCAAAGTAATAAAATAAAAAAGAAGCGGAATTAAATAATGAAATTGAGCAGCTGGAGGGCTTGCTGGGACCAACACAGTACTAAAATGCAACATCAAAATTCATAAGTCTTGAGCGTCTACAAATGTCATTACTCCGTTTTTTTTTGTCTTAGTGTGGATGGCTGATGTAAGTGTGTTTGCATCATTACTCCTCTTCATACCACTTGTTGACAGCAAGGTAACAACAATGTCATCCATCATTGACATCTGCAGATGCTTGAGCTTTCAGAATTTCTCCAGAAATACTCTCACAGTACTACACCAACGCTCTTAATGGACCACATCTCTGTCTGCAAAAGCCCTTAGAGCAGAAGAGGCTGCTTGGAGACAAACAGCTCCTGGAGGTGCCTGATATCCGTTAACTTGCAGATGCAGTGACCTGGAGTTCCCTGAGCGTGTAGAAATGTTGGCATGTCCTGCACACAGAGTCCATACCTCTCAATTTAAGTTGAAGAATGAAAGAATGAGTGAATGACAAAACCCCATGCAAACTGTTGGGTTCTCTCCTCCAGTGGATAGTTTTTTGCAGACAAACGTGAACTTCTTTTGACCAGATCAATATGGGCCTTGGTCAAAAGTAGTGCACTAAATAGGGAATAGGGTGTAATTTGGGACACAATCAGGGAGACATCCAGGCTAAATTCCATCATGATGCATCAAAAGTGTTGTTCAGGACTAAACACAACACTCCATCTCTCAGATGCCGTGACCCTGCGAGAGCCTTCTAGCTAAGTGCATTGTACACCACATTCTAATTTGGGAATTAACACCTTCAGTGCAAAACGAAGTTAGAAATTAGGTGATCTATGGCTCTGGACCAAGTGGTGCGTAAGTTAGGCCTTGTGCTGTAGTTTAACCACTGGTTCAAGTTTGAATCCCACATGCTATTTTCAAACCAAGGCCTTTTCAAGGAATGACATCATAGCCTAGCGGTTAAGAGCGTTGGGCCAGTAACCAAAAGGTCGCTGGTTCGACTAGGCGAAAAATCTGTCAATGTGCCCTTGAGCAAGGCTCTTAACCCTAATTGCTCCTGTAAGTTGCTCTGTAAACCTTGAGAATTTCAGTGGGATGCTGCTTCTCACAAGCGCTTAAGGAGTCGATGCCAAGACGGAAATTAACTATAAGCTCCAGCCACAAGACACTTTGTATGGATCTGAAAGGATTGGATGGTGTAAGCAATATGGTGGCAACTTCACCTGGGCTATCATATTACAATAGTCCTTACACCCATCCTATCCTTTTATGAAACTAGACTGAGGGCTCAGGTAGACTTGAGCATGCATGCATATGTAAAAGTGGGGCCTTATAAGGACTGTGAGGATTATGGAATTTTGGGTAACAATTAATGGTCATGGTTATTGTCATAACTGTCAACTTTCTGTTGACAAATGTTTTCATCTTGTAATGCATGTTTGAAAATGAGCTATGGCATACCTAACGAATACAACACAGCTTTGGAGACACCCCTGTCTCAAGAACTAATGGTTGGAACTTTTGGAAATTAAGTTTCTCCTCCTGAACATTCCGTTCTGCTCGTAAAATTATTACCAACTTTACTCATTTTATTTAAAATTTAAAAACTGCTATTGGGTAAACTGTATCTGCTAGAATATAAAGTTGAATCACCCCTTCTCCTAAAATAAATGTATTAAGATGATTATGAAGATTTTTTTTTTTTGTTCACGGATATTGTCTATAATTGTCAGTTACGCTAGGGCCTATTGCTGCTTTCATTATATCATTGAATCTACCACCCTCTGCCTTCAGTATTACCCAATCTGAGATACAGTATCTTTATATTCATTTACAGCTATATTCACCCAATATGTACATTCCTCAATAAGTAACAAAAACATCACAGTGGACTGAACCTCGAGTATTCTGGCAAGAGGCAGAACATTAGAAACAATCTTGTTTATTAGCTAATAACAAATCACCAAATGTAACAGCGCATGGGACGAAATTGGAATCAAACTCGTCCTACGGCAATTACTGTAAATTGTCCATTACATAGAATGGCAATTTACAACAGCTTGAGCAAATCCACTTGCGGTGTGGGAAAATGGTTGGTCTAAAAGTAAGCAACTTCATGTTCCCAGAAAAAAAAAATATATAATGATGGTCTGATCCTAATAAGACCCTTATGAAAATATCTAACTAATGATATTTTTCGAAAAGCGACTCAAGTACTCCAGCAGAGTGCAAACACAACAGAACAGTGTTGTAGTGGTGGAAATAATTCAAGGTGTTTCCACCAATGCATTGCTGTAGAAGCCAGGGTTATGGAAAAGTGCTAACAGGAATTAATCAATAGGATGTTTTCAGACAGAACCCTCAGCCCACCCTAACACAAAGCAGGCACGTTCAGGGCTTCGTGTGCCCGAGGACATACGCCTGGTTAACAGAAACATTAAGGAAGACCTAGGGACTATTCTAGAGATAGTTTAGCCCCAACATTAATTAAGAACTGTGGCTACCATGGACTTTTAAATTTCTTAAATTGCAGCATGCACTTTTAACTGACGCCTTAATGTTTTGTGTGTTTGTCCTGCCTAAAGCATTCTGTCTGACCTGAACGAATTGCCCCTAGGGGATTAATAAAGTTGCATTGTATTGTATTCAATTTGGCCCGAGCTACGTCCCAAATTACACCCTATTCCCTATTTAGTGCACTACTTTTGACCAGGACCCATATGGATCTGATCAAAAGTAGTGCACTACAGGCCTGGGAGGAGATGATGGGAGTGTGTGTGTGTGTGTGTGTCGGGGGGGGGAGGGGGGTGTTTGTTTACAGTTCAGGGCATCATTTTCCCACCCTACCAATCTTTCTGCATGTCTGTAGCTGTTGATGCTCGTCATGCCAAATATCTAATGAAGTCTATCTAGCAGCTTCTGAGGTTTTTCTCTACCAGCTCTGAACACAACAAACTGAATACTTTATTATTCCATATGTGAAGTCATTCAAGATATTTTGATCTGAACAGTATTCATCTGAGTAGTACACTGGGGGTAGTTATGAACACCAAAACACTACAACCATCTGTTCATTGACGCTTAAATTAGAAAATAGTCTCAGATATGACACTGTCAGGTTTAGGGGTGGCATACTGTACTGGCTTTAGTCACTACGATCGCCAATTAACTGATTGAACAAGAACCTAAAGTGCTCAGCATGTAACATGCTATGCGTGCTGCGCTAAAAATACGACACAAAGCCTTTGATTCCAGTGGAGTGGTGCATTTTTATGCCAAACGTAATTACATAGCGGAACAGCCGACTCCTCAGATCTTCCACAATTAAGGGATAACGACAGCCCTCTCCGCAGACATAAACTGCACTCCACGGAACTCGCAAGGTTCTGTGTTTATTGTCAGGAATTCTGGTAGTCATAACAACACCTCTAAATATAAAAGTGCAACAGGTCATTAGACAAATAGAGTACATGGAACAGAAATGTTCAACCCCCTCCTCCCAACGGTTGGTATGTGCCATGCCGCCATGTGTCCCAATAGTCATTAATTAGGGTGGCAACATGTTGTGACATTCTGGAGGGGTGGTTGGGTTGGGGAGGTTGATCTGAAATGTAAGGTCATGCCTTGAACCTCAAGCTGGAGCACATGTAATGAATAATATCGAGTGCCAGCCGTGTTGACAAGAAAAACATGGAGAAATAATGTATTCTCCAACTTTTTGGGGATTCGAGGTTCTGAACATTGCTTCTTGAACAGTTGCACAGTTCAGTGAATCTGACTGCCGTTCATGCAGGTACAGTAAATCATGGTACAGAAGCTCACTGAACAGGACCACCCCATATTGTGTGCCTGACTGAAGGTGCAGTAATGCAAAGATATATGGACCCACTCGGCCAATGGGGTAATTAAATAAATCAACTGGTTGCACGGTGAGCAATAACATCGTACAATGTTCAACTGTGGAGGTCCGTAAGTGAGATTACTTGGCCTTTGCTCAAGATATAACACTGCTTACTGTCCCATAACAGTATTTTGCAGGAGCGACAATCAAATGTAAGAAATACTCTGGCAGATAACTGATTTATTACATCTTATTTCCATTTGTTAGAATGGGTTCACAGGGCTACTATCCTGCATGGCCTTGTTTGGAGTTGAACTGCAGGGAGTCTAAGTTCCTGGGGTCTGAACAGGCATATGTGGTCCACTGCCTCATAAAACCTCTGGTCCAATGCAGACGTGTAGAGACACTGGGGGAGACGAAGGAAGGTGTGGCCGGGTGGGAGACTTGCAGAGATGCTGGGGGAGACGAAGGAGATGGTGGCTGGGTGGGAGACTTGCAATTACCTCGACTAACCTGTGCCCCCGCACATTGACTCTGTACCTCTATCCCCTGTATATAGCCTCGCTACTGTTATTTTACTGCTGCTCTATTTTTTAGTTATCTATTTTTTACTTAACACTTATTTTTCTTAAAACTGCATTGTTGGTTAAGGGCTTGTAAGTAAGTATTTCACTGTAGTATTCGGCGCATGTGACAAATACAATTTGATTTCATTTGATTTGAGATGCTGGGGTAGACGAAGGAGGGGGTGGCCGGGTGGGAGACTTGCAGAGATTCTGGGGGAGACGAAGGAGGGGGTGGCCGGGTGGGAGACTTGCAGAGATTCTGGGGGAGACGAAGGAGGGGGTGGCCGGGTGGGAGACTTGCAGAGATTCTGGGGGAGACGAAGGAGGGGGTGGCCGGGTGGGAGACTTGCAGAGATTCTGGGGGAGACGAAGGAGGGGGTGGCCGGGTGGGAGACTTGCAGAGATTCTGGGGGAGACGAAGGAGGGGGTGGCCGCGTGGGAGACTTGCAGAGATTCTGGGGGAGACGAAGGAGGGGGTGGCCGGGTGGGAGACTTGCAGAGATTCTGGGGGAGACGAAGGAGGGGGTGGCCGGGTGGGAGACTTGCAGAGATTCTGGGGGAGACGAAGGAGGGGGTGGCCGGGTGGGAGACTTGCAGAGATTCTGGGGGAGACGAAGGAGGGGGTGGCCGGGTGGGAGACTTGCAGAGATTCTGGGGGAGACGAAGGAGGGGGTGGCCGGGTGGGAGACTTGCAGAGATTCTGGGGGAGACGAAGGAGGGGGTGGCAGGGTGGGAGACTTGCAGATATTCTGGGGGAGACGAAGGAGGGGGTGGCCGGGTGGGAGACTTGCAGATATTCTGGGGGAGACGAAGGAGGGGGTGGCCGGGTGGGAGACTTGCAGAGATTCTGGGGGAGACGAAGGAGGGGGTGGCCGGGTGGGAGACTTGCAGAGATTCTGGGGGAGACGAAGGAGGGGGTGGCCGGGTGGGAGACTTGCAGAGATTCTGGGGGAGACGAAGGAGGGGGTGGCCGGGTGGGAGACCTGGCACGACTAAAGGCTCTGGAGCGTGCTTCGTAACCAGACTAATTTATTTTCTGCATGCTCATCAGTGTGAGGGAGTAGCAGTGGTGAGGGGTTGGAAATGGTTCCCTGAAACCTGGAAGACTTCCCAACCATTTCCTCCCCTCCCCTCGCCTCCCCTCCTCTCGCCTCCCCAGAGCAGAGCAGGGAGCTGCTGTTGGGCACGGCTCAGGTTCACAGAGTTAAGATCAGAGTCTTCCATCAGCCATTTGCCCCGAGCCTTTCAGAAGGTCCAAACACAACAACAGCTGGAACCATTGGATTACATTAAATTATCCATAAAAAAAAGCTACATCAGCAATAAACTTTCACAGACGTGTGACAAAGACATTTTTAATTTATGGTAAAATGGGATTGTTAATAAATGATGGGGTAATTGTTAAATGTGGAGTACTATACCAGTACTGTACTTCTGAGCAAGTCTGTAACGATGTAGTGGTTACAAGGCTTGTTCCAGAAATACTAAATGTAGGCTATCGAACTCCATGACATTTATGAATGACAGTGAAACTGTTCTCTGAATGACTGCAAGCAGGTCCACAGGAAGGCCTCTGTGCATTACAGATGCCAATAAAGCTCTACAGCGATAAGCTGTATCGAAAGTCACTATCGCTAACCATACATTCTTTATTTCTGCATCCAAAAGCCTGTCAGGGTTCAAGGTGAACAAACATGATTAATACGGTGGGTAAACAGTTTAAGTCCCGATTACAGTCAAATTACAGTCCGCGTTCCTTTATGGACTGGCAGCTCAGACATTTTTCTTCACAAACAATTTAGTCAAACGCAAATTCATAAGTCAACATAATTTAATCTCTTTAAGTTTCCCGGGGGGGGGAAATCCCAAGCCAGCTCTTGCCAGTGAAAACATTAAGAACATGAGTTATCTCTCTGGGCGCACTCAGATCAAAGCCATTGCGCTGCCTTGAGACTTTCTAAGGAACACTCCTCCCTGTGGGTAACAAGGGCCATCATTACGGTGGGCTGCCCTTATAGAGGCCTCCAGTCCAGTACCACTTCATATTATTAATCACCACCAAACTGCCGTGGGCCATGACACAGTACACAACATGATGTCTGCCTGCATGTACAGTGGGTCCCTACTGTGAATGGAATTAACGGATATGAGTCTCCCATTTAAGTAAGTGGAGAAACGTATTAGTTTGACTAGACAATCTCTGGTTCCGCCTGTAACCAATGGAGAGAAAAAAAAAAAAAAAAAAAAAAAAAAAACAAAGTAAGCATTTACATTTTACATTTTAGTCATTTAGCAGACGCTCTTATCCAGAGCGACTTACAGTTAGTGAGTGCATACATTTTTCATACTGGCCCCCCGTGGGAATCGAACCCACAACCCTGGCGTTGCAAGCACCATGCTCTACCAACTGAGCTACAGGAGGCCCATTTAATATCTATTCATATCTATTAAATATTAATAATAGTGTCCCACAAGGTGGCTAAGCCCAGTATTACGTCCAGGGCAACAATTAGTCCTCTGATGTCCATGTAAGGTCACAACCAGAACCATGAAATAAGGCCAGAAACAACTTTATGGTTTTGTCCAAGATGCCAAAGCGTGGAGTTACCAGAGGGCTTCGAGGTTGGTAGGACCTACATCCGTTAATGTTGTTCTGCCATGCCTCTTTATTTGCAGTTACCTAAGCAACAAAGCCTCTGGTTCGGAGGTGTTAAACCTTTTTAATGTAAGCAAGCTTAATGACTTTTCCTGAAAGACTACAAGCACTCACGGCTAACAGAATTCTGATGAACTATGTGAGGCATTCACCTTGTTTGGTTCTACCCCCAGTGAATGGAAAATGTACGTTCATGAGAGGAAACAAGTTTAGTATCTTAGGGCCAGTTGGAGAGATGGCTGCTAAGCTAGTCTTCCTAGTGTGAACGTAACTTCCTCAGGAGAGCGGGGGGGAAAAAAAGCTTCATTCCCAGTTAGCTTTTTCCTTCCAACTGAAATTTAGGAAAAAATAAACAGTGAGGGAAGATGACCTCTGACAAATCCCTGGGCAATACCCTCAGGTCTGCTCTTTTAAATCTATACAACAATAATAAGACAAAGGCCTATAACTTCTTCCTGACATTACTGATGATTCTTGAGGAAAAGTGTTGTTTAAATGTGTTCTTCCTGATTCATTAGCAACAGGGCCCTATTAAAAAACAATGGCACATGAAGATGCAATGAGTCCTTACGGGGTCATCAGGTTCCCAGACAGACTGCTGCATAGATTGCCAAGGCAACTAGTGTCAGCCCCCCCCGACAGTTTGTGGCTTCATGGTACTAAATTATTTTACGTCCCTTTGCTTCCTTCGATTTGACCCTACTGCCCCATTTGGTGACCTCAGCCGCAAGTGAGGAATTTGTCTTTCAGAGACTGTCCAGTGCCATGTTAAATGATTAATAATGGACTTTGTCAAAACTGACAAACTGTGTTCAGCACCATCATCAGATCTTGCAACTAGGAGTTTGGGTTGACATTTCTCCCTGCCCGTTTTAGCGCTTATACGCTGCAAAGACTGTTACAAAGTCACCTCTTTTGTCTCACTTATGGCCCCTTCTTACTCTCCTATAGAGATGCTGACAGCAGAGTGAAACAGCAAATGGTGCTAGACAAACTATAAAGCAGTATGTGGAGAACTGAATGTCTGAGGTAGAACAAAAGAGAGAACATGAGAAGACTCCAAGTCAACTGTGACAAAGGGCCACGTTTACCTTCTTAATTACCGACAGTCACCTTCAATTAAAGGCCAAAGTGAGCTGGGCAATATGGTCCATCACAGAGGCTTTGTGGTCAGTTCATTATCGCTAAAAATGTCTGAAGGTTAGCCTATATTCATTGATTCACAGTAAGGCTCTTCATGAATCTTCATTGTCACCCAGTAGGAATGACAAATACATGTATGCACAATGTCGTACACATCTCATGCCACAGTCAGCCCGACTATGCGAGAGTAGTCTCCCCACGCACACTGTAATTTATGGGTTAGCGTTTTATCATGATCCGGCTCCATTTCATTTTCCATGGGGTTTTAAGCCTTGGCAGCATCCTCAAAACCAACAGCAATTTCCTTCCTCTGACTGGTTAGAGAGTGAGAGACATTGCGTGGCATTCACACCAGTTATGACATGAGCTTTTCTTCCACAAGCTGAGATCCTTTCCCCAGACCCTCAACACCACAATGAATGACTACAATATTAGGCTCATCAACACTAGTTTATAAGGGAAGGGAAGGAAGGAACGTGATGAGAAACATTGAAGAGGCTAGGGAAGGTGAGAAACGTGATGAGAAACATTGAAGAGGCTAGGGAGGTGAGAACGTGATGAGAAACATTGAAGAGGCTAGGGAAGGTGAAAAATGTGATGAGAAACAAAGAGGGAAGGTGAGAACGTGATGAGAAACATTAAAGAGGGAAGGTGAGAACGTGATGAGAAACATTGAAGAGGCTAGGGAAGGTGAGAACGTGATGAGAAACATTAAAGAGGGAAGGTGGGAACGAGATGAGAAACATTGAAGAGGCTAGGGAAGGTGTGAACGTGATGAGAAACATTAAAGAGGGAAGGTGGAAACGAGATGAGAAACATTGAAGAGGCTAGGGAAGGTGAGAACGTGATGAGAAACATTAAAGAGGGAAGGTGAGAACGTGATGAGAAACATTGAAGAGGCTAGGGAAGGTGAGAACGTGATGAGAAACATTGAAGAGGCTAGGGAAGGTGAGAACGTGATGAGAAACATTAAAGAGGGAAGGTGGGAACGAGATGAGAAACATTGAAGAGGCTAGGGAAGGTGAGAACGTGATGAGAAACATTGAAGAGGCTAGGGAAGGTGAGAACGTGATGAGAAACATTGCAGAGGCTAGGGAAGGTGAGAACGTGATGAGAAACATTGAAGAGGCTAGGGAAGGTGAGAACGTGATGAGAAACATTGAAGAGGGAAGGTGAGAACGTGATGAGAAACATTAAAGAGGCTAGGGAAGGTGAAAAACGTGATGAGAAACATTGAAGAGGCTAGGGAAGGTGAGAACGTGATGAGAAACATTGAAGAGGGAAGGTGAGAACGTGATGAGAAACATTGAAGAGGGAAGGTGAGAACGTGATGAGAAACATTGAAGAGGCTAGGGAAGGTGAGAACGTGATGAGAAACATTGAAGAGGGAAGGTGAGAACGTGATGAGAAACATTGAAGAGGCTAGGGAAGGTGAGAACGTGATGAGAAACATTGAAGAGGCTAGGGAAGGTGAGAACGTGATGAGAAACATTGAAGAGGGAAGGTGAGAACGTGATGAGAAACATTGAAGAGGGAAGGTGAGAACGTGATATGAAACATTAAAGAGGCTAGGGAAGGTGAGAATGTGATGAGAAACATTGAAGAGGCTAGGGAAGGTGAGAACGTGATGAGAAACATTGAAGAGGGAAGGTGAGAACGTGATGAGAAACATTGAAGAGGGAAGGTGAGAACGTGATAAGAAACATTAAAGAGGCTAGGGAAGGTGAAAAACGTGATGAGAAACATTGAAGAGGGAAGGTGAGAACGTGATGAGAAACATTGAAGAGGGAAGGTGAGAACGTGATGAGAAACATTGAAGAGGGAAGGTGAGAACGTGATGAGAAACATTAAAGAGGCTAGGGAAGGTGAGAATGTGATGAGAAACATTGAAGAGGCTAGGGAAGGTGAGAACGTGATGAGAAACATTAAAGAGGCTAGGGAAGGTGAGAACGTGATGAGAAACATTGAAGAGGCTAGGGAAGGTGAGAACGTGATGAGAAACATTGAAGAGGCTAGGGAAGGTGAGAACGTGATGAGAAACATTGAAGAGGCTAGGGAAGGTGAGAACGTGTGTAGCCAACAGCAGCTTATGGTGTGATAACTGGGGCAAGGTGTCAGACAGCCAGCCCAACACCCCGGTTTGTTTGTGTTTTCAATCACATAAGGGACTCTTTGTTTGGTAACGTGTCGTCTACACTGACAGACGCTGACCCTTTGCTCCAATTGATGTTCAATTAGTCCCTCAACAACCTGACAACTGGAAATCAACGCCTCAGCTGATCTGACCTTGTACGACCCAAAGCAAAGGCCTCACGCCACATAAAAAACAAGAGTGGCTGCTGTTCTGGATTTTCTGGAAACCAGATTTGCCGTGGCTAAACATACGGAGATTTCTGCGCAGGTGCTAGATTTTTTTTTTTTACCTAGCTGCTGCTCAGTGCTCTGTTGCCTCTTCCCCCTCCTTGATCGACGATGAACACCTTTGTCTGGTGTAGCCTAGAAACTTAATGTTGTACACAAAAGGACATGGTCGACATGTTCCGACTATTGCATTCTATAGTAGGCTATTAAGCATAAGCGCAATTTCATGTTCTTTTTTCAGGAAGGGAGTTAAAAGGCTACACGCAGCTATTAACACGTTGTACACAAAAGACATGCTCAACATGTTCGTACAAACTCGCAGATAGTTTTTTTGCCCCAATGCAAAACTCAAGTGGGGGAGTTACATGCAGCTAGCTAGGCCAGCACATGAAAACACAAGCGAGACACAGACACACAGTCTAATTAGCAGTTTAATTATATATATTTTTTATCATCATTGCAAACACTGGCTTATCAGGAGGCAGACAGCCAGTCAAAGTAGTAGTCTTCTTTTTCAGCAACTCTGGCTAGTGGCTACGATATGGCATCAACTACAAAAGATTAGCCGGCATCATCACATAAAACAGTTTTTTTATTTTTTATGCTCGAATGCAATGTGTACTGCAATATCCGTTACAGACAGAGAAGGTTGTAGCAAAGATGGTTTAATTTGGTTTAGAAAAAAAACTGTGGTTGTAGCCTTCATAATGCCCTTGAATGTTTGTTCAAATCGCTACAGGGTTTTTATTTCAGCTGTTCAGAAATATTAAGGTAGAGACATAGGCTACATCATCATGGTTCAGAAGAGGGTGGGTAAAGAGAGAAATGTGAAGGGAGGTGGAGTGTTGGTATCAGCTACGTAGAAAAAAATGTGTGCATAAAATAACACGTGCGCAGAACGTGATCCGGATCCGTAGATTTGAGAAAGAGGTTTCCAGAGGGGCGGGGCGGGGGTGAAAACCCTGTTTTCGTAGCCACGGCCTAAAAAAAAAAAAAAGGCCCCTGGTTTCAGCGGTTTGAAAACACTGACGTGTGGTGAGCCGGACTGAAATGAATCGGTCACTTGTCTTCTGAGGAGACAGCATGTTTCACAGCTGAGGGAAGAAGAGGACTAAGGTACATTCAACCACCTCACATGACTGCTAGGGAGGGTGCCTGAAAATCTCTCATCGTTAGCAAGCAGTAAAACCTATTTATTTTTGTCAGGGGATTTCAGTCATTTGTTTGCTCTAGTCTTCCTTCAGTCTAATACCAGGGAAGGAACAACAAGCCCAGTAGAAGTTATTTAAAAAGCACTCCTAATCCTAGATGATTAGGAGCAATTTATCTAGGATCAATTTATGTTTAAAGAAATGTTTACCACATTTCTTTACTCCTTCAGTTCGAAACTGAAAACTCATGTTCTTGCTTCACCATTTTTTCATCGAGGACATCACTTGAGTGCTAGGATTCTAACATCGCCACGATGAAGGGGTTGAAAAGTGAAATTACAGACTTCAGACTCGTATTCCTAGACAAACATATGGGAACATTTAATGTGATATTCTTAAAAACGCCACTAACTGTCCTCTTGAACTCTCTCCTTAACACAAACTACCGATTCACTGTGTGTCTGACATTGACGGCTACATTTTTCTTAGATGCTCAGCCAAGGGGCGAGGATCCAAATAAACTGTTATCCTCTTCTCTTTTCCATAGATGGAGGGAAACCAAACAACACATTTGATCAATGGTGTAGCAGAGCTGTAGAAATGTTCTCTTGTTGAAGCTCAACATTACCAGCTGGGCATACACACACTGACTTTTCGGACCCGAGGAACACGCTCCGGCTTTTAATTCTCAAGATGGAAGGTTGACAAAGCACATATTTACCAAATGGCACCTTGCTGCAGCACATCTCGCTAGCGCACGTTGAGCTGCGAGGGGCTACAAATTACAACCGTTGACACTCGCATAACCTAAACGTTCCACCCAGGAGAACAGTTGCTCCAGCCTACAGGTAGAGTATACTGAGTTTATACATGTAATGGGATGTTAGTAATAGTGCCCGGAGCAGGGACCACTACTCCAAGTCCCAGACCACTACTCCAAGTCCCAGACCACTACTCCAAGTCCCAGACCACTACTCCAAGTCCCAGACCACTACTCCAAGTCCCAGACCACTACTCGTATGACAGACATTTGTCAACTGTGGGTTTTCCCCTCCTCTTTGTCCCCCTCCATGACCGTTTACTTTGAGAAGTATGTCCGCCGACTACGGCGTGACGTGAACTTTGTTTACACAAGCTTTGTCTTCTTAGGGTCAAATCAAATCAAATGTTATTTGTCACATACACATGTTCAGCAGATGTTATTGCGGGTGTAGCGAAATGCTTCTGTTTCTAGCTCCAACAGTGCAGTAGTATCTAACAATTCACAACAATACACAACCTAAAAGTAAATATTAGGATGAGCAATGTCGGAGTGGCACAGACTAAAATACAGTAGAATAGAATACAGTATATACATATGAGATGAGTAAAGCAAAAATATGTAAACATTATTAGAGTGACTAGTGTTCCATTATTAAAGTGGCCAGTGATTCCAAGTCTATGTATATGGGGCAGCAGCCTCTAAGGTGCAGGGTTACGTAACCGGGAGGAAGCCGCTTAGTGATGGTGGCTAGTGTTGGGCGGTATTTCGTTTTCCATACTGTCATACCGTTTCTGTACCATACCAGGGTATACAGTATTACTGAATGTGCACACAAGGGGCGCTATAAAAAAATATTATTATTTTTGACGCACAAAACAATTTAGGCAACAGGGATCTTGATCCAGGAGGGGATTGAATGTCTCTTCAGTAACCAATAAGCTTGATCTTGACAACTAGCATCTTAGCTAGCAAGTTAGCAAACCAAATGCATAGCTGGGGCCCTGAGCTGGATGTAATTTATTTGACACATCTTAGATTTCTTATAGTTATACTTAAAAAGGTAATGAACAGCCAAAATCATGTTTTTCATGAAATTGGATGATATTTGAAGGAAACCAGATCAAAGTATGATGACCAAAGTATGACAAATTACTGTTGTTTCTACATTGATAAAGTTTGATCATAAAGTTACTGGACCCCTCCTCCACTTGGATTCATTATGATTTAACTATCCTTTTAATACACCAATCGTAACATTAAATTCTTTAAATAAGTATCTAGCCTTGTAATCAACACCGGAAAAGGCGTGTGTGTAGAGGGGCGTTGTTTAAATAGCTAGATAGCTACTCCACTGGTGCCAAAATGTGACTGTAGGGTGTCAGTGAATATAATTAAAATGGTACCTATTCATCTATGGCAAAGATACTTATATGTTTCCCCTTTCATCTGTGCCTGGTTTAAGCTTGATACTGGTTAGCTAGCTAGTCGTTCAAAACTCCTACGCAGTTGTCAAGTCAACACATCCGTCAGTGCTGCTGTGAACCGCTTCACAAGAGATATGCCAAAAACGGGAGACGTATGAAATAAATGATGGATATCATTGACGCAATTTCAATGTTGGAGTTGCTTTGTGTATCACCAAATTTGCTTGAGATGATTTTACTGCAACACTGCATCCAAGTTGCTTGACATGGGCGTTTCAAAGCGCTGTCAGTCAAGGCGAGCACGTGAATATAAGCTCCCCGCGCCCACTCAGCCGGTCTTTTGAAACTTCCTGGTAGGTACTTCTCAGAATGACTGTTCGGGAGCTTTAACTGATATAGTTATAAGCAGTGGCATAGCAAGCACTCCTGCAGCCACTGCGAGGAGGGGGTGCTTCCCCCTTCCACATTATTTTTTATATGGTATTGAAAATCATACCGTCGGTACTTCGAAAATACCCCGGTATACTATATAAACGGTATATCGCCCAAGCCTATCATCCAACTCTGAGCTCATGTGCTCCTTACTCACTTAAGTACTTTCTGTTGTGTTCCTCAAAGAACACAAACTGACAACAGTTGTAGACAGACGTAGCCAGTCAACAGATGTAGCCAGTCAACAGATGTAGACAGTCAACTGATGTAGCCAGTCAACAGATGTAGACAGTCAACAGATGTAGACAGTCAACAGATGTAGCCAGTCAACAGATGTAGCCAGTCAACAGATGTAGCCAGTCAACAGATGTAGCCAGAACCCAAGACTGGATTTTTTTTTGACTCTAATGGTAAATAACACACCAACAGTAAAGTGATTGCCCTGTGTACCTGTTGACAAGGAAGACAGCTCGAGACAAACGTGCAGCAGTGAAGGAGTTTCTCCAGTCGGGGCATAACTTGCCGCAGCAGGTTTTCACTCCCAGGTGAGTCTTTATTACTTCCAGAGTGTTGATGGGGAACTATTGCCCTGTAGGGATGGGCCAAGTGAACTAGTGCGCTTCCTCCCGAGCACAGCTTACACAACACAGCTGGAAGTAAGGCTGGCGTGTTGTGGTGTTGACTTCCACAACACAGGAAGTAAGGCTGGCGTGTTGTGGTGTTGACTTCCACAACACAGGAAGTAAGGCTGGCGTGTTGTGGGGTTGACTTCCACAACACAGGAAGTAAGGCTGGCGTGTTGTGGGGTTGACTTCCAGAACACAGGAAGTAAGGCTGGCGTGTTGTGGGGTTGACTTCCACAACACAGGAAGTAAGGCTGGCGTGTTGTGGGGTTGACTTCCACAACACAGGAAGTAAGGCTGGCGTGTTGTGGGGTTGACTTTCACAACACAGGAAGTGTGGCTGGCGTGTTGTGGGGTTGACTTCCACAACACAGGAAGTAAGGCTGGTGTGTTGTGGGGTTGACTTCCACAACACAGGAAGTAAGGCTGGCGTGTTGTGGGGTTGACTTCCACAACACAGGAAGTAAGGCTGGCGTGTTGTGGGGTTGACTTCCACAACACAGGAAGTAAGGCTGGCGTGTTGTGGGGCGGCATGCGTGCAAACACACACGGCAAGGGGGTTCTGTGTGTGTGGCTGTTATGGTTGTACAGACCGTTGCCACCTAGCCTGGCGCCGTCCCACCACAACCAACCTTCTAAAATCTCCCGCCACAGAAAAACACGAGGAACTTGAAATGAAATCCTTCGTTCTTAAAACATAATAAGCCTTGAACAGCCAGTTCTACTTTTAAAATAGTACTTTTCTCTCCCTAGAGTCTAGTCAACTAAAATAAACTGATAGTGAGTCATGTGGGCCGGCTGGGTCCTACATTGGTGTCTCAGACTAAGGGATGGTGAGGGTCTCCAGGTCTGTGTATGTAATGTAAATGGTCCTCCTTTGGTCTGAAATCTTTGGGGAATAAACACTCTAGTACATCTAATCTCAGGGGAAGCGGGCTGCCAAACACGCCTGTGGCTGCAAGTTCACAGCAGTCTCTTACTGTAAACAGAAGAGGACGGCCGCATGGCACAACTAATGCCAAACAGGTCTCCCTGAATTAAGCCTGATGAAAAAAATATCTGCTAGCTAGAGGGGCCCAAATTAAGCCATTTTAGTGTATTTTTTTCTAAAACGAAAAGTTTGAGTCATGCGAGTCCCCTCTACCAAAATATAGTGATGTAGGTAGAACGAGGCCTGCTGGCTCCAAAGTTGCAATGCCAGTAATAATTATTTCATGTTTCCTTTATGGACTGTGCTTAGGCCCTCGAGGGAATCTCTCTCCATCTGTTCTGGGCCACATCGGCCAAGCCGTAAATCACATCCTGTCAGAGTTGAGAAATGGAGATGAGAGACGAATAATGCATGTTTATGGACAAAGGGTCCCCAATAGGTTGATCACTTGCGTCAATACCAATACACGGTAAAGTCATTTCATCGTAAACTCACTTTTCTAATTTAAGGAGATAACTGAGCCCTGTGAGGCCAAGCTTAGCCTCCACCAACACAAAAATAGCATCTAGTTAGTTAGTGACACAGGACTTGCACATGGATATCCTTGCCCACTAGTGGATTTCTTGAAACTCAACAGATAAAAAAAGTATTCACAAGAAAATAAGGCTGGACTATGTGGCCAAAATATCACATCACGATATTCGTCTTATTTTTTTGACTGTATTATATGTTTCTGAATAATAAAAGTTCTAAATATGTTTTATGAGTGAGTGCATAACCCTAAGATGGCAACACATTATGTTTAAGTGGTTTTAATGGCTTTCTCCATTCTGATGGTTTTATACTCAACCAAACTTGGACAAAACTGACAGTGAAGTAGTCTAATTTGTAGAACTTTTCTTATTATTTAGCACTGTATCAAAACATATTTAATAGACTGTATTGTAAAAATCCATACCAGTATGTGGATCCATACCGGTATGTGGTTGGTTGCCATGTTAAAATTGTGTTTTTGGAGCTGTGAGAAACAACTTTGTAATCGGACAACATTCTTTTTCCTTTTTTTTCTCTTTTTTAGGGCACTTTCTTCTTTTAGCATTCTTGGAAGGGCGGCAGGGGGTTTGCGCAAGCACTAAAAGCTAATAGGAGTGTTGTGTCATAGGCAGGAAGCTGAGGAGTAATTTGCCTCAGACAGTGTCGACGAAACCCTGAGGGTGCTCTTACTTTACAGGGCCCTGGAATGACAACAGCTTCACTGTACAGCTGTGGTAACTAGCTGCTATTGGAGGGGGGGGGGTTGAAACAAGGGCTTAGACCAAGCGCTCAAAAGCACAAAACTGCTATTCTTTTACCATTTCCTCCAGCCCTTTTCAAAACATACTCAGCCCCCACCCCCTGTTCTTCGTGAAAGACAATGACAAGGACATCTTTTCCTGTTATTAGCCTTTAGGGTATAATGAAAAGTGCTATTCTCTGTGTATTAGGTAACCGAAACCAATTATATTTATAGCCTATATGAAGGATACTTCAGGTAAAACAGGCATTATGAGTCATTCTAAAATGCTTAATCCTGTCATCAACACTTTCCTATCAAGCGTGCAATTGAGAGATCTGAGATGGGAAATCAGGCTACACATTTGGTAGTCCTCTTAAGAACATTCGTATCAGTCATGCCCATTGCCTGCATAGCACAATGAATGCGTCGCTGTAGCTTGAAGAGAAGCAGTCTCTGATCAGTGCTGTTGACTTTAGGACCTCACACTGTCATCAATTATACGGGAACCCACCTAACACCACGCAGGTTGACGTTTATTGTCATGAGTCTTCCCCCTTAGATAGGCCAGATGCAAAGTCAAAATAGTCTATATTGTAAAAAAAAATTTTTTTTTTTTTTGTTGCTTTTTGATCTTAATTTAAGGTTAGGGTTAGGCATTAGCATTAGCAGAGTGGTTAAGGTTAAAATCAGATTTTATGACTTTGCAGCTGTGCCAGCTAGTGACCACACTGCAGTGCCGCTGCAGAACAAGATTCATGACTAAAACCGCTAACCTGCTAACACCGCAGGACACCGGGAAAGTAAATGAGTCTAAACAAACGCGATCCCACCAGACTCACCCCTGCACTTCATATATGTCGAGGGATTGCATCCGCATCCCAAATAGCGCCCTATACAGTGCACTACTTTTGACCAGTGCACATAGGGCTCTAGTAAAAACAATAGTGCACTAAGGGGGGGGTGCATAGGGAATGAAGGGTAGATCCGATTGTATACATTTCCAGAAAGGTGTAGCTTCCATAAACCACCAACCGGGTGAAAGTGCAAGGCTTCCAGAAACTAAAGTGGGCGTCGTCAAGTTTCTGCTGAAGGGAAGTCGGCGTCATGGGACTTGACCATGAACAGCCACGGGTCACAGTCCCATTCTGCTGCTAATGTTCCCTGTCTGGGGAGATATTTCTTTTATGGCTTACTTTACACACTCAGGCCCTTGGCAGATCCATATGGAAATTACTAAATTACCTTCCAGTTTTCATAAGTGTGGTCGCTTTTGATTTTGTTTGAATTGCATTTCCTTCCAAGTTCCACACACTCCTTCAACAAGGGGAGGGAGCCGGCAAGGCTTGCACTTGGTATATGCTTCATTGTGGAGTGGATTTTGTAAATGTAAGCGACGCTGTTCAAAACAACAGCTTTTTTATGTCTAAACAAAGCCATCCATGTCAAAGTTCTGGTTCTTGTGCACCATCATTCTTATACTGTAACTAAAGAGTAGAGCGCAAAAGACACATTTACAAAGAAGTAGGCCTGGGCTATCTGGCCCAAATATCATCTCACCAATGTTGCCAACTCCCCAGTAAGGAAAGTAGCTATTGGCTGTCCTAAAAGTCGCTAGAAGTCACTAAATGACGTCATCACCCAATTTGCATAATTGGCCATGTGCATGTAATTGTGATGGACGCTGTAGGAGAGAGGAATAACGTCGTGGGAGAGACAAAAAGTGAGTAAAAAACACCCTACATTTACATCCCGCCCTGAATGTAAGCCAGGGCGGGATCAGCCAGCGGCGGCTTCCCGCATGCGTGATTCATTTGCCGTCAGGACACGGAGGGGTGAACATCTCCTGCTCTGACTGCAGCTGGGAGGGACTGCTGCGCGAGGACTGGGCCGCCTGTGAGTGCTTTGGGACGGGGGTAACAAAGCACCCGCTGCTCGTTGAGAGGAGTAAAAACGATACGTGCTTTCACGTCAGAGTCTCCAATAACACCAGAAAAAGTCGCTAGATTTGTCGCTAGTCGCTTTTTTAGTCGCTAGAGGGGTCTGAAAACTCGCTAAATATAGCGACAAAGTCGCTAAATTGGCAACACTGCATATCACAGTATTTGTTAAAGATTGGACCGTATAATGGTATTTCACTGCATTTTATGTTTTGAATAATAACAGTTCTAAATTTCCCCATTCTGATTGTTTTATACTGTTCAATTCAACCAAAAATATTTATTTGCATTTTCATCAAATTTCTGCATTTCCTGCAGTCATTTGAGATCATTTCCACACTGCCACGTAGGGCTGCACGATATGGCCAAACAATCTAGGCCTTATTTTTAACCAAATGTTGCAATTGCTATTTCATTTGCGATTTACAGCAAAGCACTTCGGTGAACTGTTGGAATCATGGAAACAGAATGATTATTCTAATTCTATAGTTAGAATATAATAGTGGGAAGTTTGAATACAGTGTTGTTTGTCATGACAACTAATGAAAATGCCAGGGAGGAGTTATTGTGAACCAAAGTGTTGACAAAGTGTTTCCTAGGGGACCCTATAACCTTTGACTACATTGAATGTTTTCTCTTAGCTACTTCACAGCTAACATATTCTTGCTTCGCAGATTCCTCTTTGATTTAGAAGATACTGTTGCACAAACATGGTGATTTAGGTCTACTCCCTGGTATTATCAGGCTGCATTGCTAATTACGTTTGCTCTGACTCAGTACATGTATTAGCTCGCTAGCGATTAGCATTAGCGATTAGCATTATTGGCTAACAATTAGCAGCTTTACATTTACATTTTAGTCATTTAGCAGACGCTCTTATCCAGAGCGACTTACAGTTAGTGAGTGCATACATTATTATTGTTTTATTTTTTCATACTGGCCCCCCGTGGGAATCGAACCCACAACCCTGGCGTTGCAAGCGCCATGCTCTACCAACTGAGCTACATCCCTGCCGGCCATTCCCTCCCCTACCCTGGATGACGCTGGGCCAATTGTGCACCGCCCCATGGGTCTCCCGGTCGCGGCCGGCTACGACAGAGCCTGGATTCGAACCAGGATCTCTAGTGGCACAGTTAGCACTGCGATGCAGTGCCTTAGACCACTGCGCCACTCGGGAGACTGCAGCGAACAAGATTTAGGCCCAACTTGCTAAGAAAAGACAAGCTAGCTGTTTGCAGATGTAAAAACACAAACTAATAGTGTAATTATAGAACGCTATTGGATTTATATTAAGAAGCAAAGTGAAAACAGTATCGTTTTCATCAACATTGTTGCATGTGTTGCATTGACCGTGCAGACTGAACACAAGTGTCTCGTGGTCAAGCAACAACAAATGTGCTCCTTGAGTGACAGGGGGCGGGGCTAGTTCTGTAAGGAAAGCGGCATGGAGAGAGAGCTGAGAGAGATGACTCAAGTACCGAAGTAAACTATAAAAATGGACGTTACTCATGGCGTATCACATTTAACAAACCAAACATTCAAATACCGTTAGAGGGTAAAGTAAAAACCCAAACCGGTCCGTGCATCAATACCGGTATATCGGTAAAATACGGTATACTGCCCAGCCCTACAAAGAAGCATGTAATATGCAATTCTGCAAGTCGTCCAAAAACGTAAACGCTCTGGAATCATCATGTTTCTTGGGCTGTGATTTCCTGTGGGGGTTATAGGAATCCAGTTTATCACACCATGCAATGATTTTACAAAAAGTTCTGTGCTAGCGGTCAGTAACCCAAAATAAATTATATGAAATGAAAATTCTGAAAACCTTCAATTTCTACACATCTCAAAGTCATACATGGTAAAATGAAATGACTCTGCAAACAGCCAGTTGCAGCACATCCTGCTCGACTGAAACGCTAAAATAGCAGTGTTCGGATGGTTGTAAACCATAATCAACATGGCTAAACCATCTGCAAACAGACCTCAAGTACCACGACATCCAGGGAAACTTGGAAAACAGCAAAACACAATGCCGCTGACCGCCGGAACAGCCAGAAAAACACAATAACCCCCTAAATGCAAGTTGACGGTAACTAGAGACCGGTGGTGTTTCTTAGGCCTGCTTACCATATGCCTTTCCTAATCTAACATTTGCATTGTGGGTTTATTGTGCCCTTAGCAACTGGTCCAAGGCCAGTTTTGTTGTAAAGCTCATAAAAGTGTTCATAGTTGGACTGGCGTTAGATGAGCTGACCCCAGATCTGTTTGTCAGGACAGAGGGTTATTGGAACTGGGATAGTACTGCCTGAACTACTCTGTGGAGGTTGCCTAGGGGCTTATGGGGCTGCTGGCAGACAGAATGAAACACACACACACACACACACACACACACACACACACTCTCTTCTGGTAAGCCCTCTGGCTGAGACCCACATCTCTGCCACTTCAAACCCTTGAGCCCGCTCCAATGTGGGTCTGATTAGGACTCAGCGCCCCTATGCTTAAAGACAAGCAGCTTCATTTCTCACACCAGTGACTACACGTTTACAGATTCTGTTTCACAACCATTGTGCTACCACAGCGTCATATGGGTGCAGAGCTTTTAGATTTCCATCAGACCTATTTTACCATGTTTCCAGTTTCTTATTCACTCCATAAAAACCTCTTGTATCGTACTTTGACAGATAGCGAAAACCGAAAGTCGGTCTCATAACGGAGGTGAACGGTGAAACCGAGGCTGTCAGACTTCCTGTTTTGAATCCAAGTCCTAAAATACAGGTCTATGGATCGGAATTTGGTGGAGACTTGGCAGAAGCGAAAAACAGATGCTAAGCTGCCAACCAGGCTGATAATATAGACTCCACACAGGAAACCAGTAAGACCTGAGGACTGACTACACCTGGCTAGTCTCTCTCACTTCTGGCCAGGTATGACGCTCTGTCTCTGTCCATCGTGTCTGTCCACTAGGACCATATTTGGTTATGGGTGGATGACCACCAAATGAAAGGTGATCCACAAATGAAAGTCAAGATCTAGGGTTCCGCTCTTGTGCTGCGCGAATACAAGTTTATTCAGTGTAATTAATTCAGTGTAAAACACAAAGGAGCCAGTCTTGTTATTAATTCAGACACACTCTCTCAAAGCATGGGGAACAAGTTGTTTGGCCTCCCTCTGAAAATGTCCACACAGGTTGTGATTGAATGGGGCACTTAGATGTTAAGAGTTTGAAGGAAGGCACAGATAGGGAATTAGCTGGACAGCTTCGCACCATTACAGATCCACAACCAACCAGCGGGCAATTTAAAAAGGAGAAATGACGGTCTGCCCGTTGCTATATGTAGAATCGGTTTGCAGATTACAGCCTGCACTCTGTTCAGAGGTGCCACTACTCTCGGCCGGCAAACGCTACTAACGATGTGTCCATGCCTTTACACTATCAACTTCTACTGCCCTTTCAATACCCTCATATTAACAACATATTGAGTAAATCCCAACCGGATTTTGCCATACAGTGGGATTAATATGAGCTGTTAAGAAAACACAATCATTACGGGGGCCAGTGAGTAGTTAAGATGGGATTACATACCCAGAACCATTTTACAAAACAACTATGTTAGTTTGTGCTGCTGCTTCCCTCCATCCATGATGCACGTGTGTTTGTTTTGGGGCTTTGTAGAGCTTCTCATTGATGGGAAACATCTCGCAGAGGGCAACATCAAACAGCATCCTGGGGCACAACAAGAAGAAGAACAGGTAGTAGTAGTAGTATTAGTAGTAGTAGTAGTATTAGTAGTAGTAGTAGTAGTAGTAGTAGTAGTAGTTGTTGTAGTAGTAGTAGTGATAGTAGTTGTAGTAGTGATAGTAGTAGTAGTAGTAGTAGTAGTAGTAGTAGTAGTAGTAGTAGTAGTAGTAGTGATAGTAGTTGTAGTAGTAGTAGTGATAGTAGTTGTAGTAGTAGTAGTGATAGTAGTTGTAGTAGTGATAGTAGTAGTAGTAGTAGTAGTGATAGTAGTAGTAGTGATAGTAGTAGTAGTAGTAGTGATAGTAGTAGTGATAGAGGTAGTAGTAGTGATAGTGGTAGTAGTAGTGATAGTGGTAGTAGTGGTAATAGAGGTAGTAGTAGTAGTAGTAGTAGTTGTTGTAGTGATAGTAGTTGTAGTAGTAGTAATGATAGTAGTTATAGTAGTAGTAGTAGTAGTAGTAGTGATAGTAGTTGTAGTAGTAGTAGTAGTGATAGTAGTAGTGATAGTGGTAGTAGTGGTGATAGAGGTAGTAGTAGTGGTAGTGGTAGTAGTAGTAGTAGTAGTAGTAGTTGTTGTTGTAGTAGTAGTAGTGATAGTAGTTGTAGTAGTAGTAGTAGTAGTAGTAGTAGTAGTGATAGTAGTAGTAGTAGTAGTAGTAGTGATAGTAGTTGTAGTAGTAGTAGTGATAGTAGTTGTAGTAGTAGTGATAGTAGTAGTAGTAGTAGTGATAGTAGTAGTAGTGATAGTAGTAGTAGTAGTGATAGTAGTAGTGATAGTGGTAAATGGCATAATGTAAATGTAAATGTAGTGATAGTAGTGGTGATAGAGGTAGTAGTAGTAGTAGTAGTAGTAGTAGTAGTAGTAGTAGTTGTAGTGATAGTAGTAGTTGTAGTGATAGTAGTTGTAGTAGTAGTAATGATAGTAGTTGTAGTAGTAGTAGTAGTGATAGTAGTAATAGTAGTGGTGATAGAGGTAGTAGTGGTGATAGTGGTAGTAGTGGTGATAGAGGTAGTAGTAGTGATAGTGGTAGTAGTGGTGATAGTAGTAGTAGTAGTAGTAGTAGTAGTAGTAGTAGTAGTAGTAGTAGTAGTAGTAGTAGTAGTAGTAGTAGTAGTAGTAGTAGAGTTGGTAGAGCATGGCGCTTGCAACGCCAGGGTTGTGGGTTCGATTCCCACGGGGGGCCAGTATGAAAAAATATAAAAATGTATGCACTCTCTAACTGTAAGTCGCTCTGGATAAGAGCGTCTGCTAAATGACTAAAATGTAAAATGTAGGACTGTCTGCTCTGGTTTAAATAAAGCCATCGCTGTGGAGGAGTGCTGAAGTGAGAGAGTCAAGGCTTTGTGGGTAATCAAAACCATAGATGTGCATAGGCACTCTGCAGACACAGGGTCAATGGGATAGATAGGAGAGGGAAGGGTGACAGGGAAGAGAGAGAGTGCCATGACGTCATCAACCATGGTGGCATTTCACAACTGCTAGTACGAGTAGAGACTTCTTGGAAGCGCCTGAGGTCATTGAAGAGAGGACATTGAAGAGAATGGAACATAATAATATAATATGCCATTTAGCAGACGCTTTTATCCAAAGCGACTTACAGTCATGTGTGCATACATTTTTACGTATGGGTGGTCCCGGGGATCGAACCCACTACCCTGGCGTTACAAGCGCTGTGCTCTACCAATTGAGCTACAGAGGACCACATAAACATAAACTAGGATGCCTAGTGGTGATAGAACCCTCAAATTGAAGTAGGCTTGGATAAGTGTAAGCAAGGACAACACCCAATGACTTTTACCAATTCAACCAATTCAGGTCTGGAAAGGAAGGATACATTTCTGAAGTATTTCTACCAGGGACTGTTATTTGTCTTTTTCTCACTGAAACTGAGAGGTTACTGTCTTTCAAGACCAACGTAGCCCACAAAGAGAGGCTCAAACGTTTTTTTTTTTTTTTCCATATCTGATGGTTTAGACATTCATCCTAGGCCCACAGTTGGCGATGTGTAATGGTTATGCCATCCGTAGAACTGATTTAATCTAGGTCTCCCTGGGAGCTAATCAGTACAAGAGACACACAGCGGGCGGATGAGTCCCAAATGGCACCCTATTCACTATATAGTGCACTACTTTTGACCAGAGCCTTATGGGCCCTGTACTATATAGCGAATAGGGTGCCATTTGGGACGCAATTGGCGACTGTGGTAGCTTGAGGAGTGAGACTCCCATCACCCCTCACTCTCCTTTTCATTTCCTTCATTTAGCAGACGCTCTTATCCAGAGCGACTTAGGGAGGGAATGTTATTTATAATAACATGGAGAAAAATCGGACCTCTGAAGGCCCTCACTTCAGCATAATATATTTTACCTAAACTCTCCCTGAACACAAGTGACCCTCCCCTATACCCAAAATAATAATTAAAACAAAGTGGATTAGCTTGGACATTTTTTACAGTTTACCCTCACTTCTTGGACAGACCAGAGCCTTAGATATGCGGTTTTAGAAACTGTTCTTCGTCCTGTAAGCATTACACAGCAACGCAGGAATGTTGATAGCACACGGGGCTGCCGGCCAGAAGGTTGTGGGTTCACAGAACCACCGTGGACAACAGTAGGGGTGGAACAATCTCCTTTATAGTAAAAACATTGTATGAATTTATCATCGTATTTGCAGGCCTGAGTAAGAAATAGCCTTTTTGTAAAAAAAAAAAAATGCAATTCTACGTTAGTTTAGCATAATATTTTTTGAATACCACACAAATGACTGTAATTAGAGGATCTGAATGGACAGAGATAGGTCTATGTGTTCATCTTATCATGTTTTATCAGCCTATAGCCTCATTTCATCTGTCACACAGGTAGGCCTACCTCTTGGTTCTTAAATAGGAGGAAATAGGCTCCAACAAAAATACTTCTTGTTGTTAGTAAAGTCTAGTTAAAATGAAGACTGTTTCAATGAATGACGCCTACTCAAATTTGCCTACTTTTAGCACCATGAGCTATGCATTTCTGATTGCCACGGCTGCTGCTTCAAGTTTCAGAACCACGATGTAAGTTACTTGAATCTGGCTTATTGTGAGGTCAGTAACTCTGATAAATACATCATGGGCAAGAAACATATTGTTTTTAATAAAATCAATTATAGTAGTAGCAAGCTGTCAAAGTTGACCTCCGTTCCTCCTCATCTTCCCGCTCTCCTTCTCAAACCGAACAGAACATAGTCTAGTCCGCGAGCAAGACTAGGCCTAATAAAAAATTATTTTCAGAAGAAACCTTTGACTCTCCTCTTGAACTATCACCATAGGCCTACACACCACAGCCATTGGTTAGGCAGCACACAAAAACATTTTTGATCAGCAAGAGCAGAGCAGGCCGGGGCTCAGGGTTGGAATATCCATTGCAGTGTGTAATGCAGCCTAGTTTTATTTACTCCATCCCAACAGCTCTCTTAGAAATATAACTTTGCTCTGTGCTTCTCCGAGCATGCACTTTGTAGCCTACAGCCTACGGATCATGTGATTGAGGCCACACTAAATAGCCTATAGCCTACGGATCATGTGATTGACACCACACTAAATAGCCTATAGCCTACGGATCATGTGATTGAGACCACACTAAATAGCCTATAGCCTACGGATCATGTGATTGACACCACACTAAATAGCCTATAGCCTACGGATCATGTGATTGACACCACACTAAATAGCCTATAGCCTACGGATCATGTGATTGACAGCACACTAAATAGCCTATAGCCTACGGATCATGTGATTGACACCACACTAAATAGCCTATAGCCTACGGATCATGTGATTGACACCACACTAAATAGCCTATAGCCTACGGATCATGTGATTGACAGCACACTAAATAGCCTATAGCCTACGGATCATGTGATTGACAGCACACTAAATAGCCTATAGCCTACGGATCATGTGATTGACACCACACTAAATAGCCTATAGCCTACGGATCATGTGATTGACACCACACTAAATAGCCTATAGCCTACGGATCATGTGATTGACAGCACACTAAATAGCCTATAGCCTACGGATCATGTGATTGACACCACACTAAATAGCCTATAGCCTACGGATCATGTGATTGAGACCACACTAAATAGCCTATAGGCACACTTGATATTATGCACCCAGCAGCGAATCAGATATGAGGAGTGGAATCGGGCACACATCGAGATAGAGCCTAAGTCAACAAATTCTAAAACACTAAGAAATACAGAAATGTAATAAAATGACAAATTACATGACCCTCCCCTGGACTAGATAAAATAAAAAAAATACTAAACCCTCCCCCTTGACTGAAATTGAAAAAGCATGACCCTCCCCCATTTTCCTCCAGGTAACCATTCTGTAAATGCATACATTTTCGTAGTTTTTCATACTGGTCCCCTGTGGGAATCAAACCCACAACCCTGCCATTGCAAGTCCCATGCTCTACCAACTGAGCCACACAGGACCTCTCCCCTGTGCCACTACCATGTGCTCGGCAGATGTGGAGGGAGGAGAGCTGGAAGGACAAAAGCATGAGCCTTTCCCTCTGTGCCCATGCTCCCCTAATTCTGTTTTGTGATTTAGCCCGACAATCCAGACTGTGGCCTCAAAAAAGCTCATTAAAAACGAAAACGCTGATTTCTCTCTGCTGAACTACAAAGTTATTTTCAGAGCCAAAGACGGAGAGTTAAGAATTTCTGAATTCCAATAATCAAAAAGCTCTCGAAGAGAAGAAAATCATGGTTTGAATCAAGGAATTTTAAGTTTAAGAAAGTAAATATGTGGTATTTAACACCACGGATGCCCTGGCAGAACTTTCCAGGAGACTGTCACATTTAACGAACGTGTCCCAAAGCGGTGTTGACTTAATGTAAACATTCGACCGAGTGGTTTTGGAGGAGTAGCTCAACGCTAAACAAACATGTTCACACACACACAGCTAACGTTCATACGAGACAAACACACACACAGCTAACGTCCATACGAGACAAACACACACACAGCTTACGTCCATACGAGACAAACACACACACAGCTAACGTCCATACGAGACAAACACACACACAGCTAACGTCCATACGAGACAAACACACACACAGCTTACGTCCATACGAGACAAACACACACACAGCTTACGTCCATACGAGACAAACACACACACGGCTTACGTCCATACGAGACAAACACACACAGACACAAAAGGGCTTTTTTCTCAATCTTCTTACAGAGTCTGTACCCTTTCACTTCTCCTTCTCACGGTGACTAGCTCATTGTGGGCAATGGGGTCATTCATGTTCCTTCGAGATGCCATTGGGGACTCCTCCAAGGTCTAGGCTTGCTCTCACTAACACCATTGAGCCAATTCGTCAAATCTGATGATTGAGGGCTTCCTCAACACAACAGATTGGTTGTACATTCATCCTGGTGTTTTCCTTCCATACACAGTTGACTTTTCACCGGACTAAAAATCAACTCCGATATGTAACATAAAGCTAATGAAAATACAAACCGCCAGTGTTAACCCTTCCTATATGACCATACATCATTTGTGATTATTGTTATTATTTCATGAACAGCCAAGGCTTTGTACCATTGGATGTGTAGGCTCAGGTCAACTCCATTAGACTATTACAGTCCCTTCAGAAAGTATTCACACCCCTTGACCTTTTCCACATTTTGTTGTTGTTACAGCCTGAATTTAAAATTGATTTAATTGCGATTTGGTGTCACTGGCCTACACACAGTCAGTATCTGGATAACGTGTGTGAAATGCTTGATAATGTATGTGATATCAACAGAGATGTATATTTTCTGGGTGATTTAAATATTGACTGGCTTTCATCAAGCTGCCCACTCAAGAAAAACCTTCAAACTGTAACCAGTGCCCGCAACCTGGTTCAGGTTATCAGTCAACCTACCAGGGTAGTTACAAACAGCACAGGAATGAAATCATCAACATATTATAATAATTATTATTATTATCAACATGTATTGATCACATCTTTACTAATGCTGCAGAAATTTGCTTGAAAGCAGTATTCAGATCCATCGGATGTATTAATCACTATATAGTAGCTGTATCTAAGAAAACCAAAGCTCCAAAGGCTGGGCCTAATATAGTGTATAAGAGGTCATACAATACGTTTTGTAGTGATTCCTATGTTGTTGATGTAAAGAATATATGTTGGTCCGTGGTGTGTAATGAGGAGCAAACAGACACTGCACTTGACACATTTATGAAATTGCTTATTCTAGTTACTAATAAGCATGCACCCATTTTGAAAATGACTGTAAAAACGGTTAAATCCCTGTGGATTGAAGAGGAATTGAAAAATCGTATGGTTGAGAGGGATGAGGCAAAAGGAATGGCAAATAAGTCTGGCTTCACAACCGATTGGCAAACGTACCGCAAATTGAGAAATCATGTGACTAAACTGAATAAAAAGAAGAAGAAACTACACTATGAAACAAAGATAAATAACAAAGAATGATAGTAAAAGATTTGGAGCATCTTAAATGAAATTTTTGGAAAAAAGGCAAACTCCGCTCCATCATTCATTGAATCAGATGGCTCATTCATCACAACACCGACTGATATTACCAACTACTTTAATTATTTTTTCAAACTTAGGCATGACATGGCAGCAACAAACGCTGACACTATACATCCAAGTATTTCTGACCAAATTATGAAAGACAAGCATTGTAATTTTGAATTCCGTAAAGTGAGTGTGGAAGAGGTGAAAAAAGTATTGTTGTCTATCAACAATGACAAGCCACCAGGGTCTGACAACTTGGATGGAAAATTACTGAGCATAATAGCAGATGATATTGCCACTACTATTTGCCATATTTTCAATTTAAGTCTACTAGAAAGTGCATGCCCTCAGGCCTGGAGGGAAGCAAAAGTCATTCCGCTACCCAATAATAGCAGAGCCCCCTTTACTGGCTCAAATAGCCGACCAATCAGCCTGTTACCAACCCTTAGTAAACTTTTGGACCAGATACAATGCTATTTTACAGTAAACAAATTGACAACAGACTTTCAGCACGCTTATAGGGAAGGACATTCAACAAGCACAACACTTACACATGTGTTATGGCTTTACACCCCCTGCTATATTGTGGATAAAGAGTTACCTGTCTAAAAGAACACAGAGGGTCTTCTTTAATGGAAGCCTCTCCAACATAAATCAGGTAGAATCACCAATTCCCCAGGGCAGCTGTCTAGGCCACTTACTTTTTTCAATCTTTACTAACAACATGCCACTGGCTTTGAGTAAAGCCAGAGTGTCTATGTATGCGGATGACTTGACACTATACACGTCAGCTACTACAGTAACTGAAATTACTGCAACACTTAACAAAGAGCTGCAGTTAGTTTCAGAGTGGGTGGCAAGGAATACGTTAGTCCTAAATATTTATAAAACTAAAAGCATTGTATTTAAGACAAATCATTCACTAAACCCGAAACTTCCACTAAATATTGTAATAAATTGATATGACTAAACTGCTTGGAGTAACCCTGGATTGTAAACTGTCATGGTCAAAACATATTGATACAACAGTAGCTAAGATGGGGAGAAGTCTGTCCATAATAAAGCGCTGCTCTACCTTCTTAACAGCACTATCAACAAGGCAGGTCCTACAGGCCCTAGTTTTGTCACACCTGGACTACTGCTCAGTCGTGTGGTCAGGTGCCACAAAAAGGGACTTAGGAAAATTGCAATTGGCTCAGAACAGGGCGGCACGGCTAGCCCTTGGATGTACACAGAGAGCTAATACTATTAATATGCATGTCAATCTCTCCTGGCTCAAAGTGGAGGAGAGATTGACTTCATCACTACTTGTATTTATGAGAGGTACTGACATATTGAATGCACCGAGCTGTCTGTTTGAACTACTGGCGCACAGCTCGGACACCCATGCATACCCCACAAGACACGCCACCAGAGGTCTCTTCACAGTCCTCAAGTCCAGAACAGACTATGGGAGGCGCACAGTACTACATAGAGCCATGACTACATGGAACTCTATTCCACATCAAGTAATTGATGCAAGCAGAATAATTAGATTTAAAAAAAACAGATAAAAATAAACCCTATTATGGAACAGCGGGGACTGTGAAGGAACACAAACATAGTCACTGACACATGCATACACACACATGATAACATACGCACTATACACACACATACACATGGATTTTGTACTGTAGATATGTGGTAGTGGTGGAGTAGGGGCCTGAGGGCACACAGTGTGTTGTGAAACCTGTGAATGTATTGTAATTAAAATTGTATAGCTGCCTTGGCAGCAGCTAATGAGGATCCATAATAAATACAAATACAAATACAATACCCCATAATGTCAAAGTGGAATAATGTTTTTAGAAATGTTTACAAATGTATTAAAAATTTAAAAACGGAAATGTCTTGAGTCAATAAAATATTCAACCCCTTTGTTATGGCAAGCCTAAATAAGTTCAGGAGTAAACATTTGCTTAACAAAATCACATAATAAGTTGCATGGACTCACTCTGTGCAATAAGTATTTACCACGATTTTTGATCGACAACCTCATCTCTGTATCGCACACATTCAGATACATGGATTTCACCATGAGGCCAATGGTGATTTTAAAACGGTTACAGAGTTTAATGGCTGTGACGGGAGAAAACTGAGGATGGATCAACAACATTGTAGTTACTCCACAATCCTAACCTAAATGACAGAGTGAAAAGTAGGAAGCCTGTACAGAATAAACACATATTACA
Organism: Coregonus lavaretus; assembly: GCF_964263955.1. Taxonomy (NCBI): domain Eukaryota; kingdom Metazoa; phylum Chordata; class Actinopteri; order Salmoniformes; family Salmonidae; genus Coregonus; species Coregonus lavaretus. The sequence goes on from NC_139991.1 coordinate 74,003,466, forward strand.
AAACATGCAACAAGGCATTAAAGTAAAACTGAAGAAAAAAAATGTGGCAAAGTAATTAACTTTATGTCCTGAATACATTTACATTTTAGTCATTTAGCAGTTACAGTTAGTGAGTGCATACATTCTCATTTTCAATACAACGTGTTATGTTTGGGACAAATGCAACACAACACATCACTCAGTACCACTCTTCATATTTTCAAGCACGGTGGTGGCTGCATCATGTTATGAGTATGCTTGTCATCGGCAAGGACTAGGGAGTTTAAAAATAAACAGGCAAAATCATAGAGGAAAACCTTTTTCACTCTGCTTTCCTACAGTCACTAGGAGACATATTCACCTTTCAGCAGGACAATAACCTAAAACACAAGGCAAAATATATGATATGGAGTTGGTTACCAAGACGACATTAAACGTTCCTGAGTGGCCTAGTTACAGTTTTGACTTAAATCAGCTTGGAAATGTAGTCGGTTTTGACTGGTAGTGTAAAATCGGCTTGAAAATCTATTTCAAGAATTGAAAATGACTGTCTAGCAAGGATCAACAACCAACTTGACAGAGCTTGGATAATTGTTTTAATATTGTACAATCCAGGTGTGCAAAGCTCTTCAACTTACCCAGAAAGACTCACAGCTGTCATCGCTGCCAAAGGTGACTAACATGTATTGACTCAGGGGTGTGAATACTTACACAACCGGTCAAAAGTTTGGACACACCTACACATTCAAGGGTTTTTCTTTATTTTTACTATTTTCTACATGGTAGAATAATAGTGAAGACATCAAAACTATGAAATAGCACATATGGAATCATGTAGTAACCAAAAAAAGTGTTAAACAAATCAAAATATATTTTATATTTGAGATTCTTCAAATAGCCACCCTTTGCCTTGATGACAGCTTTGCACACTCTTGGCATTCTCTCAACCAGCTTCACCTGTAATGCTTTTCAGTGAAGTTCCCACATATGCTGAGCACTTGTTGGCTGCTTTTCCTCCGACTCATCCCAAACCATCTCAATTTGGTTGAGGTCGGGGGATTGTGGTGGCCAGGTCATCTGATGCAGCACTCCATCACTCTCCTTCTTGGTAAAATAGCCCTTACACAGCCTGGAGGTGTGTTGGGTCCTGTTGAAAAACAAATTATAGTCCCACTAAGCCCAAACCAGATGGGATGGCGTATCGCTGCAGAATACTGTGGTAGCCATGCTGGTTAAGTGTGCCTTGAATTCTACATAAATCACAGACAGTGTCACCAGCAAAGCACCCCCACACCATAACACCTCCTCCTCCATGCTTTACTGTGGGAAATAGACATGCGGAGATCATCCGTTCACCCACACCGCGTCTCACAAAGACACGGCGGTTGGAACCAAAAATGAAGAATTTATTTGGGCTGCAATTTCTGAGGCTGGTAACTCAAATGAACTTATCTTCTGCAGCAGAGGTAACTCTGGGTCTTCCTTTCCTGTGGCGGTCCTCATGAGAGCCAGTTTCATCATAGCGCTTGATGGTTTTTGACAAAACTTTCAAAGTTCATGACAATGTCCTGATTAAGACATGAAGGTCAGTCAAAGTAATGATGGACTGTCATTTCTCTTTGCTTATTTGAGCTGTTCTTGCCATAATATGGACTTGGTATTTTACCAAATAGGGCTATCTTCTATATACCCCCCTACCTTGTCACAACACAACTGAATGTAGAAAATAGTAAAAAATAAAGAAAAACCCTTGAATGAGTAGCTAAAACTTTTCACTGGTAGTCTATGTCAAATCAAATCAAATTTTATTGGCCACATGTGCCGAATACAACAGGTGCAGACATTACAGTGAAATGCTTACTTACAGCCCTTAACCAACAGTGCATTTATTTTTAATAAAAAAGTAGAATAAAACTAAAAAGTGTTGAGAAAAAAAGAGCAGAAGTCAAATAAAATAACAGTAGGGAGGCTATATATACAGGGGGGTACCGGTGCAGAGGTGCAGTGTGCGGGGGCACCGGCTAGTTGAGGTAGTTGAAGTAATATGTGCATGTGGGTAGAGTTAAAGTGACTATGCATAAATAATTAACAGAGTAGCAGCAGCGTAAAAAGATGGGGGGGCAGTACAAATAGTCAGGGTAGCCATGATTAGCTGTTTAGGAGTCTTATGGCTTGGGGGTAGAAGCTGTTGAGAAGTCTTTTGGACCTAGACTTGGCACTCCGGTACCGCTTGCCGTGCGGTAGCAGAGAGAACAGTCTATGACTAGGGTGGCTGGAGTCTGACAATTTTGAGGGCCTTCCTCTGACACCGCCTGGTATAGAGGTCCTGGATGGCAGGAAGCTTGGCCCCAGTGATGTACTGGGCCGTACGCACTACGCTCTGTATTGCCTTACGGTCGGAGGCCAAGCAGTTGCCATACCAGGCGGTGATGCAACCAGTCAGGATGCTCTCGATGGTGCAGCTGTATAATTTTTTGAGGATCTGAGGACCCATGCCAAATCTTTTCAGTCTCCTGAGGGGGAATAGGCTTTGTCGTGCCCTCTTCACGACTGTCTTGGTGTGTTTGGACCATGATAGTTTGTTGGTGATGTGGACACCAAGGAACTTGAAGCTCTCAACCTGTTCCACTACAGCCCCATCGATGAGAATGGGGGCGTGCTCAGTCCTCTTTTTTTCCCTGTAGTCCACAATCATCTCCTTTGTCTTGGTCACGTTGAGGGAGAGGTTGTTATCCTGGCACCACATGGCCAGGTCTCTGACCTCCTCCCTATAGGCTGTCTCATCGTTGTCGGTGATCAGGCCTACCACTGTTGTGTCGTCGGCAAACTTAATGATGGTGTTGGAGTCGTGCCTGGCCATGCAGTCATGGGTGAACAGGGAGTACAGGAAGGGACTGAGCACGCACCCCTGAGGGGCCCCCGTGTTGAGGATCAGTGTGGCAGATGTGTTGTTACCTACCCTTACCACCTGGGGGCGGCCCGTCAGGAAGTCCAGGATCCAGTTGCAGAGGGAGGTGTTTAGTCCCAGGATCCTTAGCTTAGTGATGAGCTTTGAGGGCACTATGGTGTTGAATGCTGAGCTGTAGTCAATGCATTTACATTACATTTGAGTCATTTAGCAGACGCTCTTATCCAGAGCGACTTACAGGAGCAATTAGGGTTAAGTGCCTTGCTCAAGGGCACATCGACAGATTTTTCACCTAGTCGGCTCGGGGATTAGAACCAGCAACCTTTCGGTTACTGGCACAACGCTCTTACCCACTAAGCCACCTGCCGCCCCACAATGAATAGCATTCTCACGTAGGTGTTCCTCTTGTCCAGGTGGGAAAGGGCAGTGTGGAGTGCAATAGAGATTGCATCATCTGTGGATCTGTTGGGGCGGTATGCAAATTGGTGTGGGTCTAGGGTTTCTGGGATAATGGTGTTGATGTGAGCCATGACCAGCCTTTCAAAGCACTTCATGGCTACAGACGTCAGTGCTACGGGTCGGTAGTCATTTAGGCAGGTTATCTTAAGAGTCCTTGGGCACGGGGACTATGGTGGTCTGTTTGAAACATGTTGGTATTACAGACTCAGTCAGGGACATGTTGAAAATGTCAGTGAAGACACTTGCCAGTTGGTCAGCACATGCTCGGAGTACACGTCCTGGTAATCCGTCTGGCCCTGCGGCCTTGTGAATGTTGACCTGCTTAAAAGTCTTACTCACATCGGCTACGGAGAGCGTGATCACATAGTCATCCGGAACAGCTTGTGCTCTCATGCATGCTTCAGTGTTTCTTGCCTCGAAGCGAGCATAGAAGTGGTTTAGCGCGTCTGGAAGTCTTGTGTCACTGGGCATCTCGCGGCTGTGCTTCCCTTTGTAGTCTGTAATAGTTTTCAAGCCCTGCCACATCCGACGAGCGTCAGAGCCGGTGAAGTACGATTCAATCTTAGTCCTGTATTGACTCTTTGCCTGTTTGATGGTTCGTCGGAGGGCATAGCGGGATTTCTTATAAGCGACCGGGTTAGAGTCCCGCTCCTTGAAAGCGGCAGCTCTCCCCTTTAGCTCAGTGCGGATGTTGCCTGTAATCCATGGCTTCTGGTTGGGGTTTGTACGTACGGTCACTGTGGGGACGACATCATCGATGCACTTATTGATGAAGCCAGTGACTGATGTGGTGTACTCCTCAATGCTATCTGAAGAATAGCATTGAGGAGTACACCACATCAGTCACATATGTAAATTAGTATTTCTGTATTTCATTTCCAATAAATTCGCCAAAGTTTCAAAATACATGTTTTCACTTTGTCATTATGAGGTATATTTAATCCATTTTGAATTCAAGTTGTAACAAAAATGTGGAATAAGGGGTATGAATACTTTCTGAAGGCACTTTCCCTTCATACCGTCTCCCTCTTTCCCTTCATACCGTCTCCCTCTTTCCCTTCATACCGTCTCCCTCTTTCCCTTCATACCGTCTCCCTCTTTCCCTTCATACCGTCTCCCTCTTTCCCTTCTCACGGTCTCCCTCTTTCCCTTCTCACGGTCTCCCTTTTCCCTTCTCACGGTCTCCCTCTTTCCCTTCTCACGGTCTCCCTCTTTCCCTTCTCACGGTCTCCCTCTTTCCCTTCTCACGGTCTCCCTCTTTCCCTTCTCACGGTCTCCCTCTTTCCCTTCTCACGGTCTCCCTCTTTCCCTTCTCACGGTCTCCCTCTTTCCCTTCTCACGGTCTCCCTCTTTCCCTTCTCACGGTCTCCCTCTTTCCCTTCATACGGTCTCCCTCTTTCCCTTCATACGGTCTCCCTCTTTCCCTTCATACGGTCTCCCTCTTTCCCTTCATACGGTCTCCCTCTTTCCCTTCATACGGTCTCCCTCTTTCCCTTCATACGGTCTCCCTCTTTCCCTTCATACGGTCTCCCTCTTTCCCTTCATACGGTCTCCCTCTTTCCCTTCAACTCTCCATTTCATTTAAATTCATTTCATAGACCTGGATTTCAGATGAGATAGGCCCTATATTTCCTGATTTTATTCAGACTAAAATGGAACTCATTTGCCTTGGGGTTTTCATCCTAAGTAGGGTAAAACAAATGAACTACAAATCATGGAACGAGAGAGAGAGAAACAGAGCGAGAGAGAGAGAGAGAAACAGAGCGAGAGAGAAACAGAGCGAGAGCGAAACAGAGCGAGAGAGAGAGATTAAGAGGGTTTAAAAGTGACCAGAGGAAATATTTACTGTCTGAACTACAGCACTGCATTAAACTTAAAAGGGCCATGATCCCTTCAAAAAAGAAAGAATTGTCTCTTCTTCCAACAACTGACCAAATAAGGTCTTTAAATGTATCTGTTGACCTCCGTTGGTACAGACAAGAAAACCAAACCAAAAATATTTTTTATACATTTTGTTTATTAATTAAAAGTATTGTGGTTGCACTCTTGCAATGTACTGTACTGAATTCACTACTTATTGTACCGTGAGAGGAAATATGTAATTTTCCCTTCTGAAAGAATTCCCAGCTCCTGTGCTCAGAATGCAGGGCTAGTGCGTGGCTTCCATCCACAGCTGAATATCAGTGCTGGCTGCATTGCATTCCTGTAGCCTGCTGCCCTGGCCATGAAAGGGCCCTTTGAGAGTGGGGAAAGGAGGGCCAGACTGCTGGGGTATCAGGAAAGGCTGGCTGGTGAACCTCAAGCCTCTCCTCTCTCCTGCCAGGCTGTTCAAACCTCTTTTGGAGAGAGGTAGGGGTGTGTGTGTGTGTGTGTGTGTGTGTGTGTGTGTGTCCTTTGTTGCCTCCCATCCTCCATCAGCCCCAGGTTTCTACCCGTGAGGAGGCCCCTATTAACTGCCTGATTCCTGCCCACCATTTCACTGTCAGCCCTGTGGTAAATACCTTCTGACCTCCTATGGAAAGGGCAGCACTCCACCGGTGCGGAGGCCTGTGGAACTGCTCAGGGTGTCAAAGTGTGGACCATGAATCCTGAACCAGATGTCTCAGGAATGGTTCAAAATAGCAGTATAAAAAAAATAAAAAAAATAGTTATGAAATATATTGACTGAAATATATTTTACCATTACATTCTAATCTACATGACAAAGAAAATGTGTCAAGCAAACAGGATATTGGCCCTGAATGCAATGAGATGGCAATCTTCTCAACACATTAGCTGATGTTAGAGCTTTCAGTAAAATCATCAACTGCCCTCCAGTAGTCCAGACAGGCTATTCACAGCGTACGTCACTTTCCCATTCTACAGACCACACACACACACACACACACACACACACACACACACACACCCACACACCCACACACCATGGCAGTGAATTAATCCCCACTACAGCTGGTCATATCCTGCCTGATTGACCCTTTCATGACAATACCCAGTCCTATAAACAGTTCAGGGCCTGTGGTGGTTTTTATGGAGAATATCATAATCATTTTCAGTTTCCATATACACAGTGCCCTGCGGTCGGCTCAGTTTGGATTTACGCCGCTTGGTTGTTTTCATAGCGCATGCCTCTCCCAGCTTAGGGGGGCTTCACTTGTGTATCTTTCAGCACCTCACACAAAGTTTACAGTCTCCACCAATCCAAACCTCCCGGAGAGCCAGCTTTGTGGTAAACACGGCCAGGATCAGGACAGCATGGAGGGGGATTAGGCTGGCAATCCCCACCGCCTGCGACCCAACTGCAAGGTTGACCTGCCACTATCACATGCTAGCCATATGCTAACAACACCTCTCTGTGATAGCCTTCAATGTCAGCACGGTATCCACAATAAGGCTAATCAAAAAGAGTGCGGCAAATTGAGGGCTTTGAAACCGACACCGAGCGTGGTGTGCGAAGGGAGTACGGTTTCTCGCGTCGACTGCACAAGGGGGGGGTGAGGGACGATGATATTGGCTTTGATCATGCCCATGCTTAAGCCGCAGAGCCAAACCGCACCGTAACAGATACACAATAAAACGTGACCCAACCCTTAGTCAATCTAATTGGAGCCCTCTGAGGGACGGCTTTACAATGGAGGTCTGGTACACATTGTGTTTCCCCCCAAAAAATGTATTTATTCTTAACTGGGGCTTGTAAAACATAACATGCTTTCAATGCCCAGAACGAGTGGGGACAACATATCATAGCGGTAAAATGTTGGGAAAATATTATTTCAGAGAAAAACCTTCTATAGGTACTAGGTTGCAAGGACTGATGAGTAGAGGAGTAGGACTTGGAAGCATCTGGGCCAAGCTTTGGGGTTCATATGGAATTTAAGAACTCCTGACAAAATCAGTAAAAAGTAAAGTTACAAAATGTAATAATGGCTTAAGAAAAATCTTATCATCTGAACATAATTCAACAAAGCTTTACAACAGCCCAATAACTTTTAAATTCCAATATATGGAAGAATTTGCAGTCAATTTGTAACAGATGAATGAGCTACACAAAGGATTGAAAAAGACAAGGGAATTAAATGACACTGCATCCCGTTCCTCATACCGAGCTGAGAGAGACAGATTTCAGAGTCGCTTTTCTGTCCCACCTTCAAACCACAATCCATTCCTGCTTCTCCTCAATGACCATCTGGTTGCCATTTCTACCTCTGCAAACTGCTTTTTAATTGCAACATTAATCAGATGTCCAATCCGCCATCGCTAAGGTCGTCCCATAAACTGGGTGTTTATTTGATGAACACTTGTCATAACAGCAGCAATGGAGAGGATCCAGTTGAGCAAACTCACTAATTCTGGATCAGTGCTTATTAAGCCATTAGAAGTCCTCAAGAGGAGAGCAAGGTTAAAACAGCCTTAGTGTTGCCACCTCAAATTAGATACCAAACGATGTGCTAATTTACATTTTACATTTTAGTCATTTAGCAGACGCTCTTATCCAGAGCGACTTACAGTTAGTGAGTGCAGACATTTTCCATACTAATTGCGCTCTGTGCTTAGACGTTTTATTTTCTCCCAAATGCTAATCCCAAACTCAGGGATCTGAACGTCGCAAGGTCAACTGTCTGTACTTTCTCCAAAAGACAAGACATTATGAAATATAATAGGGCTTCTTCGTAGACACACCACCCATTAGCCTCCGAAGTACTGGGATATCAACAGCAGAGTAAGTCATCTGGAGAAGTAATATCTCAGCTTGAGGTCAAAGCCTCAACCCCCCTGAGGGGCCTTAAGTCACCTAACGCCGTCCTCTACTCACTATCTCTCCGAAACAGGGGACTGTGGGATACTCCAGAGATCTCCTGTGGGAGAAATCCAGCGTTTCCCTCAGACCTGCCGGGGGGGGGGGGGTACAATGAGTGGCTCCGAGAGGATACCAAGAAACTTCACAGGAAGGACGGGGCTTGGTTCCACAAAGAGGCCGAATCCTGGGTGTAAATCACTGTGGTGACCTGAAAGCAGGTGTGCATTGAGCGGCAGGCAGTCAGCTGGGTCCTGATTTAGTGTGACTGAGTTTAAACGGCCGCGTGGTGTGGAGGAGATCCGTCAGGGCGTTTACAGCTGGGAAGTTTCCCCCAATTGGCCCATTGGCCGATCAGTTATAAATACCCTGTAAATTAAAATAGACCTAGGTAGCAATTGCCTGGAGCACTTTAGCAGATACTGTAAAGAGAAGAAAATGCCAGGATATTGATCCCCTCTAGGCACAGTGACTTTGGGGGGCTGGGAGGTGTGATGTTCCAGATACTGACCAGTATGGCCCATCCCTAACCTTTGGACGTCTCACGTCCAGCCTTGGGTTTAAGTGACAGAAAAATGTATCAAATTTAAACAATTGGCCTGTTTTCACACTGACCACACCGGAGTGAGAGTGTGTGCAGGCCTGGTCTGGTTCTCATAGATCCCAGGGTGCGTGCGTTCTCCCTCTTGGAAGCATCGCTCTTTAATTATGATGAAAGGCGGTAACCCTGGTAACCCTAGAGCGCGCAAATCCGGGTGTATCACGGCGGTAATGAAAAGGCAAGTGGTCTTCATTGAGAAAGCGGCGCCGCACATGGACTCTCTCGTGCACATGGACTCTCTCGCGCCCCTGCCCTGAGCCCTCACTTCCTGTCTGGGGTTTAACCTAAAGCTTCAGGGGGAGACTGTGGTTGTGTTTGCAGAGCCTTGCAGTGATTTAGCCCCTACACGCTCTGACCTCGGTAAACCTCACGGTCCTGTTTGCCCAGCCGTCTACACAGAGCAGGGGGTGGGATCCAAACCTCTTATCACAGCTGCTTTGTGTTACCTCACCAGCGAGGCAGCCAATCGGGGGTCCCCGACACAAAGAGGGGCAAGATCTCGTGCTGGCGTTATCCAAAACAGATTAGCACAGAGAATTTGGGAGTGGAGCGTAAATTGGCACCGATTCTGAAATAACTTTAAAACTGAGCATCCATGGCCTGAAGGCTTTCTGAGGCCTGGTTTATCATCCTTTCCTATCTGTCTATCTAGGGCCTCCAGCGGGTATTTGCATGTCAAACGTCTGCTACACTGGACAAATCCTCTTTCACTGCCCCTCCCAGCTGCAGCCCCGCAGCACAACGCCTCGCTTCAACCGAGACGGGAAATCATCAAAAACTTGACTAATGAATTAATGCCCAAAGCGTTATATGAAAGTGACTTGTTTCATAAGGAATTCGTAACGACTTTGTACCAAAGAAGCTCACAGAACTGAAAGGTTCGGCCAGCAAATATAACACATGGCCCAGCAGATCACAGATGTTGAAAAAAATGTATCCCCTAAACTTCAAAACACTGACATTACCCAGACTTCCTCCAATCCAAGTCTTAATGACTGTCACAACCGACTGCATAGTTTCCATCACTGAAAACCATTTTGATGATTTAACTATGATCTTAACAATCAATCATATTGTAAATGATAAATAGGATTAGGCTTCTAATCACATAGGAGGAATGCCTTTGTTGTAGTGGACGTCTGACTGGACACGGAGGAATTCCATTACTTGACTGCGATGACTTGTCAAATGCACTTTGTAGAGCGATCCGTGCATCGTGCAGAGCCTCTATCCTCTGTCTTAGAAGTAATTGGCAGCTCGCCACTGCTGCTGTTCATGTAAAGCCTAAACACATCGGGTCAGCGGGTCACATACACACACTGGATTTAGATGGCCCCAAGGCAACCACAGCTGTCTGAGCATCGTTTCTCCAGTTCCTCTGCTATTTGGCAGCAGAGCGAGTCCCTAAGTCTAAGATCTGGGGAGCACCTGTAAAATACAGTAGGTATTGGAGGGCTGGGTTTTGGATAGAGCTGTGGGAGTCCAGAATAGTTCCAATCGTTGCCTTGGACGGAATTGTACAGGTTTTCTGGACTACCCATCGGACTGTTCAATTCCCTGGGTTTATCCCTCCCGGTTTCCTGCGGGTCCATGAACGGGCAGCAAACCACAGGCGCACTCTGCGGATACAGCAAAAGGGGAAATGTACAAAACAAAAGCCACAATCCCCGATTCTCGCTGCAACATGTCGGAAGCCAAAAAGGAGGAGGGAGAGGAAAGAAGAGCGACTTGGACGGCCAATGAGTGGATGGATTTGTAATCATAGCCTCTTTCTCAAGTCCCCATAGTGTCCATAAATCACTGGAGTGGGCCACAGACAGGACTGCATGCACAGCAAAGCCGGGCCTCGTGTTGAGCTATTTGTTAATTATTGGGTTTGATGGGCTGAGGCATGTGATTGAACATGTCCAAAGGCGACGTCTTGTCAAAGTAGGAGAAAAAAAGCAATTTCCTCTCTTGGGTAATGAAGAATACAACACTTGCACTAGAGATCCTGGTTTGAATCCAGGCTCTGTCGTAGCCGGCCGCGACCGGGAGACCCATGGGGCGGCGCACAATTGGCCCAGCGTCGTCCAGGGTAGGGGAGGGAATGGCCGGCAGGGATGTAGCTCAGTTGGTAGAGCATGGCGTTTGCAACGCCAGGGTTGTGGGTTCGATTCCCACGGGGGGTATGAAAAAAAATAATAATAATGTATGCACTCACTAACTGTATGTCGCTCTGGATAAGAGTGTCTGCTAAATGACTAAAATGTAAATGTAAGTCTAGAATACTCATGAATACAGCACTTTCCTGGTAAGTATAGACCAATCCAAAAATGATGAACATTGGTCTGATGTCAAAGCTAAACTTTAAATATTGAACAATTAAAGACTTTAACTATTAAGAACAATACTACTATTAGGTGACAGAGTATTAGGTCTGGCTATAACAGATATGTAACTTAATATACCAAGATGTGGCTAACATGCTGAAATATGTAGCCTACTCTAATGTTGACTGAAATGTGCATCTAGGCTGGGGATTCATAAATCGGTATATCTGGACTTCTACTGTAGAAACATTAAAATACAGCATGGAGCATTGAAAAATTTGTCAAACTAAACATTGGGAATCCAACCCCAGTGTTTCTGCTTCCCAAGAATGTGATGGGTTCATGGAGTGTTTTAATAATTTCTTTTCGATTTATGAGAAGTTATGATATACATCCAGTGTGCTGATACCCCTCCAACATTAACATCCCAGGGAATGTTAAACTTGGACGAACAACAGAAATTACCGACGGGGTCCGCTCTGGTATTGTCTAAGAGTTTAATGGGGAAACCATGTCGGCTGAAATGGCAGAACATAAAATGTTCCATTCACCACTTAGGGTTAATTGTATACCTGTATCCTATAGACTTTAATAAGGGCTTAAATATTCATTCATATATTTATGTGGCTCACATACACATTTCTGCAATGATATGTCAAATCAAATGTATTTATAAAGCCCTTTTTACATCAGCAGATGTCACAAAGTGCTTATCCAGAAACCCAGCCTAAAACCCCAAACAGCAAGCAATGCATATGTAGAAGCACGGTGGCTAGGAAAACTCCCTAGAAAAGGCAGGAACCTAGGAAGAAACCTAGAGAGGAACCAGGATCTGAGGTGTGGCCAGTCCTCTTCTGGCTGTGCCGGGTGGAGATTATAAGAGTACATGGCCATTAAGGCCAGATACTTCTTCAAGATGTTCAAACGTTCATAGACGACCAGCAGGGTCAAATAATAATCACAGTGGTTGTAGAGAGTGCAACAGGTCAGCACCTCAGGAGTTAATGTCAGTTGGCTTTTCATAGCCGAGCATTCAGAGGTCGAGACAGCAGGTGTGGGAGATAGGGAGAGAGAGAAGGGGAAAGAGAGGGAGAGAGAGGGAGAGAGAGAAGGGGAAAGAGAGGGAGAGAGAGAGAGGATCGAAAACAGCAGGTCTGGGACAAGGTAGCACGTCCGGTGAACAGGTCAGGGTTCCATAGCCGCAGGCAGAAGAGTTGAAACTGGAGCAGCACGACAAGGTACGACATATGTGTTCTGTAGAAATTGAATCTTAAATGTATTAAGATGGCCGGGTCTGATATTAGGCCTATAACTTGAGGACATTTCACATTCTCTATGACAAACATAGGTCTACTTACACAACATGCATCTTGCTTTTGACCCAAGTTCATTTTGAGAGGAGTTCTGTCCAGTTCTGTCCACAGTTCACCTGATGCGAGTTCAGATTATTTAAATGGTGTTCCGCTAGGTTTTATGTGGTGCACCTGGGCAGGCTAACCATCACCTATCACCTGAGGAACTCTCCCAGAGGTTTTTGCTATGTGGCACTGCACACTATCCGCCCCACCAAATCACTGTCAGCACCAAGAGCCAAAAATAGGCCAAGCAAAACACAGAACCATCAACATGCATTAGCCTAGAGCTATTTTCCTGAATAAAGTCAGTCAGTTTATGGCAACTCAATACACACTCGCCTAACTTCCAGAAGAACCGACTGGGCCAAGACAGGGG